>NC_057849.1:99877809-100195153 GCF_015237465.2 Chelonia mydas | reverse complement strand
TTTCAGGGCTGCAAACCTTCTTCATAGGTTGTCATTGTCTGACTCTGGTCCTGTTTCTTTTTTCTCAAATGTTGTTACAGAAGTTTGCTTTCCAAAAGTTTTGAAGAGACTTCTGTGATCTGGAGTCATTTATTATTAACAGTTTTCCTGGATATTTTGTGTCTTTGTGCATCTTTCTTTAATGAAGTTGTTTGATTTCTTTACCGGTGCCCGTTAATGACCAGAAATAGAAGACAGGATATGTATGCCCTCTTCTCTCTGTTGTTGTTGTTATTTATTATTTGTATTACTGTAGCACCTAGGAGCCCTAGTCATGGACCAGGACCCCCTCATTGTGTTAGGCACTGTACCAACATTATGCTGTTAATGCACATCCAGATTTCCTCCTACAGTTTCCGATCTCAGTCTTGAACGTTCATTTGCTTGCTTCTTCCATGAATACATCCTTGCTCTTTTCATGCACCCCTTTAGCCATGGAATAATATCCTTACATTCTTTTGAAAGGCTTAATCCTCCTCCAAAGTCTCTCCTCCTTCAGAACCCTACCCAAGACCCAATTTTGCTGTGACACCTAACAAAAAGCCATCCAAATAATGGTGTCTTTGCTGTGTGACAGTTGGGGGTAACTGACGTTACTTATTATTTTAAAACTTTCAGATGATTTGGAACCTTCAGAAGCCATCAAACTGTGCAATAGCTAACTTAGATACTTCTATGATCCCTTTTTTTTCATTACCTGTTGCACTCCCCATCTCCCTTCCTTCCTTGTCTTTGTCACATTCATGGTATCTTGTTTCAGATTAGATTAGATACATGTATTTACTGTATGTTTGTATGGTAATGAGACCAGTAAGACCTCCCCCAGTCTGACCGAGATCCTTGGGAGCTACAGCAATACAAATAATACATATTGATGCTAATTTTTGTCTTAGATATAACTTTCTGTGTAGCACCTCTCTTATATAAATCCATCAATTTGTTTTCTGTACCTTCTGGAGTTCTTTTTTATACGCTTTCTTTTCATTCTGAAGCTGCAGGAAGTAGGCTGCTTTATCACAGCATCTTCCAACTTTTTCACTGTCGCTATATTTCTTCTTAACAGGATCACATTTCATGTATTCTTCTATTGCAGGAGCATATTCCTGATAATGTTGTTGGTATATGTTGAGAGAATATTTTAGGGTATTACCATTCTAGCAGGTGATATACTCTACTCCGTTTATGTAGATGTGGTTAGCTTCCTCTGAGTCAATATTGTCTCCTTTATATCTCTGTAGCCATTGCCTGACCAACCTGGAGTTCTTGCACCTAGGCTACATGTCTGCCTTGTTGACTGTGAATGCATTTCCCCTTTTTCTGATGTGGGTTTGAATTCTGGGATCTTAGCTAGGGATTGTACCATGAAGCATACTTTCTTGTCATATATATGACATTCCTTTTCAAATGCTGGATAACCCACCACACCTTTTGTGGGTGTTTTGAAATGCAGTTTTACCTCCTGAGACTTAACTTGCTGGTACCATGGGCTTATGTGTCTTTAGTGTACATACAGGTTGTACTTTGCTTTTCATCCAAGGGGCTGGACCTCTCCCACTACCTAGATCATGCAGAGCTTAAAAGCTGTCCAGCATGAGCTCTGGCTCAGGGGCTGTTCCCCTGACCCTGAGTGATGCACAGTTTGCATCTTATCTCATAATCCAGGCCAGCAAACGTATGCATTCTTATTGGTGTAATTTGGCATAAAAGTTGGTCCATGTCTCACTTGCCTGAAAACTAATATTCTATATACCTTGTTTATTTCATTTTTAAATAGAGGGGTGGTCAGTCAGAACACTAAAGTCTTTTTCAAGGATATCTTCTCTGCCAGGTGTTTTGCTGGGCATGAGTCATAAAATGGCATTTACCATCTTTCCCATGTAGTTTAGCACAAGTGCAACTTGCCATTTTGGACTTGCAATTTGAACTGCAGCCAACAGATTTCTAAACCTTCTTGTTCATTTATGTCATCATTAAACAACATCTCCATCCTGATGGCTCTTAAATGTTGGCAATAAAATTAATGCCATGCTGTTTTTCTCTTGGTTTTTGTGGATTTTGTTTTGAGGTTTTTGAACTCTTTTTTCCCCTACTTGCGCCTTTATATTGTTTTCTTTTCAGCCTTTTATCAACATTATTGCTGTCTTTTTATGTTAAATCTATGTACTTTTGTTACTACAGCTGTTGTTAGCTGTTTCTCTTTAAAGCCTCAGTTTAGGAAAGCATACTTTTTCAGGACAGCTCATGTACATGTGCGTGCTTAAGTTCCATTCAAATCTGTGCTTGATTACTTTTCTGCATAGAAGCCTAAGTGCTTTCCCATATACTGAGTCTGTGTACCATTGCTTATATCAAAGATGCTCTCAACAAAAATAGCCATTGCACTTTCAGTTCTGGAGCCATAGCCATGCTGAAAGCAGTTTTACTGGGGGTGCTTCATAGTACAATAACATTTAAGTGTTTAAGGAAAAAAAAATCACTGTGGGCAAAATGGAAAGATTTTCATTCTGCAAAATAATCTGATTGTTACTCTCACTTTCTGCGTGAAACCAATAGATGACAAAATGTTATACTTAGAGATTGTTTCTATCCCCTCCCCCTCTATATGGTTACAGCATTTTCCATTCATTGAAATTGTGATGCTATTGTGCTCTTTGCAGTCCTATGAGATATTCTTTTTATTTGCTAGCTATTGTGCCAATACTAAAATGCTACAGGAATAATTGCCAATTAAATTTGCAACATAAAGCTGAAATACTAACTTAACCAGTAGCAATGCTTTCTTAATTAAAATTTTATTGAAATCAGAGCTTTTTGTGAAGGCGGTAACAGTTGTTCTTTGTTCTTGATTTTGGTTATTCAAATACTCTATTTATCAGTGCCCATCTGTGACAGATCATGTTTATATTTACAGCACTATTCAACCTTATACCAGTGGGACTACGAGTTGTCGCTATCCAGGGTGTAAAGACAGGGTTGTATATAGCCCTAAATGGAGAAGGTTTCCTCTACACATCAGTAAGTAGCATGCTGTGGATATTTTGAATTCTTTTGACACACGTATCCAAAACAGAAATCTGTACCGTAATGAGACATATCTCACTTACGATAAGTCCTATAGAAATTAATAGAGATTAAATCAATATGTTTTTAGAGTCTCTAAAAATTGCTCTAAAAACCTATAGAATTTAACAGAAAATGATATCCTTGCTGTAGAATTTTCTGAAAAACATTCTGTAGAATTCTATAACAGGGATATATTTAGCTACTGAAATCTGTGGGATGGTTTAGTAAAACTACAGATGGGTTTATATTTTCAGTTAAAGACTCTAGAACTTTTCTGTAAATCTTCAGTGCCTTCATTACTGGCATGTTGTTCAGGATCTAAAACTTGCTACAAAAGTTAGTTGAATGATTAATGTTTAGTAAAATAAGGTACTTCTGTAATGTAATTTACATTCCTGTTATATATCAATATATTTTCATTGTGTGTATCACTATTTTTTTTCCTAATGGCTAGGAATATTAGAATTGAAACATCACTTGCATTAATAAAAATATTATCATATGATTTTAAAGGATTTTGAAAAATTGCTCGGTAAGAATTGCATGAAATAATACAGCCCTGCAAAATGGCCAAAGCTAAAAAAGTTCTTTCAGGCAAAATAATGCTGCTAAATAAAATATCTTAAGATATTTCAAATAAGTTAATTCTAATCAGTCAAAGTGTGGTGGTGGTACAGCTGTGAAAAGCCTCAGTGTTATATAGGATTAACTTAATGACAGTATTAACCAGGTGTTTAAGAATTTTTTTCCCCACTGTAGTGGATGCTGTTTTCACACTGTATCTCATGCTCTTTACATTTCTTATGTCAGATGATTTTCCAGTCCACACTGAGTTAAAATATAATGCTTTGTTTCCACTGTGCCTTGAGAGGAAATTAGGCAAATTTTGTTTCTATGCCCTGAAGGAAAGTATTCTATTTCTTTTAAATATGTGACTGTCGTTGAAAAGTTAATTAGAAGGAAAACACTGTTTCCTAATGTTGAATGTCAACACCAAGAAAAATGTCTAATCATAGTTTGTCTCTGGGATACCCCAACAAATGTGATGTGAAAGATTTATTTTCTTTAGTGTGTCACAGAAAAATATAACACAACATGCAATATCTCCCTGCAGTGAAGACTAGAGCACTGTTGGCCTCCCATTTCCTTAAGGTTTCATGTATATGGAATTCATGTCATGGAGATTATTTTTTCATGTGGTAACAATGCAGTATGAATATGCTTCTGCCCACCAGTAACGCCACAGTGCTCTCATCGCTTCCTAGTGAACGCTAAAGAATGTTTCCAGACGATGTGTTCATTTCAGAAAATATAGCAGTTTAATGGCTAGGCTGTAATTATGGAGAGTGGGGAAATCTACGTGGCCGGATTGTGTCACCCTTTGTTCATGTATTACTCCAAAAATAGTCCCACTGAAATCACTGTGACTAATTGCTACATAAGGTACTAATCAACATGAGCAAAGATGGCAGAATCCAAATCTTAGTAACTTTGAACCCAATCCTGAAAACACTTGGCTAATAAAAGTTGTGTATGTGTATAAGTCGTCCCATTGTATAAGTAGTCACATTGACTTAAACAAGACTAGTCATATGAGTAAAGTCATGGGCATGTGTAAAGGTTTGTAGGTTGGCCCACTATATACCCTATATTAATCGGATTTTCAGAACTTACGATTTACATGGGTATTTCTGTTGTTATTGACAACATTTATTAATTGCTTTTTGCATGCCACTGTGTGTGCATTTATTTTATTTTTTACCATTTTCTATTCCATTGATATTCCTTAGGGAGAGTGGCTCAGTTTGTCCCTCTTCCTTATGTAAGGCAAGGGAAACAATACATATTGTGTTGGGAAAGTACTGTTTACTCTTTTTTCATGTAAATATGAAATCAAATGGAAAACCATCATTTGCAAAGATAAACGAAAATAATACAGCATGCAGTAGAAGAGTCTTTAGGTTTAACACATGCCAAAAACTATCTGAAAATGACTGTTCTTTATTTCATAGAGATGAGAACATAAGAGCTGCCGTACTGGGTCAGACCATGGTCCATCTTGCCCAGTATCCTGTTTCCAACAGTGCTCTGTTCTAGAACTTTAGGGGGAGTATATACTTCAGTGCAATTATGGACCAATCCACCCCTTCTTCACTCCTGGCTTCTGGTAATCAGAGTTTTAGGGCCTCCCTGAACATGGGGTTTCATCCCTGATCATCTTGGCTAATTGCCATTGATGGACCTATCCTCCATGAATTTATCCAGTTCTTTTCTGAACCCGGATATACTTTTACCATCACAACATCCCATTGCAATGAGTTCCACAGGTTAGTTTGTGATATTTGGTAATCTAAAGTAAGATTTAAGAATGGTGATTTTAAAAATATATCATTGGAAAAACTCATGTCCATGCCAAAGTTCATATTAATATTTTGGGGGTAAGAATTATTATTGTGTTTTCATTAATAGGAATTACATATTTTGAGAGTAGAGACTAATAAATTTGAAAATAAAAAATAAAAATGTGGAAGAGAGCACCTGCTTCAGAAAAAAGAGTTTGTCCTCATTTCATTGGATAGGGGATTTATATGTGTATCTGCCCTCGGATCCAGATGAAGATATACTGTGCCCAGAAGCTGTGAAATATCACTCTCTGGGGAAGAATATTGTTGTCATAATTGTGAAGCAAACAATATGTATTACAATCTTCTTGGTGAGTTTTGCATTCTTTTGGCAATATTTTTCACCTACTGATCTCAATATACAGAAGTTATATTTTATATTATAGCAGCAATACTCATGCAGGTGAAGTTATGGTTGTGTCTGCAGTTCTTGTTTCAGCTTAACAAAAATCCTGGCTAAATATGTTATTAAGGTGTTGGACTAGAAACTATATTTCTTTGATGGAAATATATTAATTTGAAATAACATATAACAAATAGAAAACAAGCAAAAATGAACTGGGCCAAATTGCTGATTATGTGATAGTGCTCTACGTTGCCATGAGGGAAGGCTTGGTTTGATTAACTTGGGAAATGTGGTGAGACTATTTCACATCACCTCTCATCAGGTAAGCAGCAGCATTGACTGGAAGGGACTTATGTCAAGTCCTTCTCAACTAGAAGAATTATTGACCTGCCATGAGGCCATAGGATGAGGAAGCTAAAGTAGGTTTAGAATGACCTTTTTTTTAAACAAAAACCAGAACAAAAAACAGTATTTTTGAGGTTCACTACTGCTTGGGTAAGTATTTATTTAACTAAATGATAGACCTGGAATCGGAACCCTCTCCAGCAGTTCAGATATGCTGTCTATCATTTGCATACTTATACAAATCAAACTCCTACTTCACACCAGTTGAAATTTGCTAAGTCAAAAGGGGGGAAATTCTTTAGAGTTTTGAGAGAGCGTTGGAGGATTCCTTAGGGGAAAATGTTTCTTTGAGACTCCACCACCTTATTCCCTCCAGGAGTGTGATATAAACAACTGGAACAAAGTATTGTTTGCAGCTTGGGGAGAGCAGGGGGAGGCTTACTTCAAAAACTGGGAAAAGCATTTAGAAACTTATATATATCCCTTAACATAGTAACCAGTGAACTTTTCATTTCTTATGTTTCTGTTGATTTGTGGCACAAGTCTAGTGCTGTTAGAATGTACTGTGTCTGGACTTAGTGGCAGTCTCCTGATTGTAGACACAGGTTACTGACCTTGAAAAATTATACTTACAAATACTTTGTTATATATAACAAAACCAGAGAGAGAGCGAGAGAGAGAGAGAGAGAGAGAGATGTTTCATAGATTCACAGAATGTTGGGATCTTAGTCTGAATTCTTCACTATCATGGAAAAAAAGGATTTTTCCACACAAGAACATCCTGTATTACCAACCCAAAAATCTTGCTACTTCCCGGTGGTTTAAATTTCCCTAAATACTTTTTTGTTCTATCTTTTCTTTTTGAAGGCTCATGACTCTGTGATGGGCTAATGAGATATTCAGCAGCATTCTGCTGACTGGTGGTTGTAGTCTAATGCACTATAATTTCCAGCAGCTCACATTGCTGCTTTTAAGTCTGAGTACACTTTCTTCAAACGCTAAAAAATCTAAAACTTACATTATTTTTATAATGGGACTAGATCTTACATTATTAAAGTCAAGAGGAGCCGAACGGATCCCTAAATTACTGGTTAGAAGGATACTGCTGTTGGATAGCCCACCAGACCTGCAAGGATACACAAAGCCTGCAGTAAGAAGATGGTAATGCAGGGCCTGACAGAGACATTTATTACACTTCCTTTGTATTTTGGCCAAATCCTGCTCATAGTTATGCACACACAATTCTCACTGCCTTTATTGGATGTTGCACATTCAAATCTGGGGTTGCATTTTGGACAATAGTTTTACATTGGGTAGTGAATAAACAAGTGAAAAATGTTGCTATTAGTGAAAATCTGTGTTGCTCAACTCTCTTTCAAAAAAGTTAAGTTAGAGTTGAAGAAGGTGGCTCAGTTTTTCTGTTGTGCTTTTAGGATTTCCTGGTATGTGAATAGGCTCAATTCAGAAATGGACTGTATTGTGTTATTGCACCTATGTCCATTTTATGATTCTTGGTGTCCTGACAAGTCATCTTGGATGTCCTCAGGTGACTTTCTCCAAGAAGTAGTCTGCACGTTCGTTGCAGGGTACTGGGTTCCGGAGTTGAGTGGTTATTCTAGGTTATTCACTGTTTAGAATAGTTCAGCAGGACATTATTTAGTGGCTACTATAGTGGGAGAAAGGTGGGATTTCTTTGGTTCTTCCATGGCCAGAGTGTAGGAAAACAAAAATTCATAGATCTGGAGCTTGTCTGTATCTGTTTGTTTTCTGGCACAAGCCCTTGAGTCTTTTCCCCCATTTCCTCTATTGCAGGTGATTGGGGAAGAAGGTAGGTCTATGAATGAAATGGGAAAGGATGCTTCATGGCCAGTATCAGTGGCAGTAGTTAGTGTCATCATGACTCATTCCAGGGACTTTTAGTGGGGTCAGTAACCTGCACACTAGACTTTCACTGGGTCCGTGAGCTGCCAAGGACTGGCCATTGCCTAAAGATGGAATTGGTTCTAATCTCAGGCTGCAGGTCAGCCCAAGATAGTGATTAGACTAGACACTGAGGGCTTGTCTACACGGGGAAAAAAATCCTCTAGTAGCTAGTGTGCACTTGCTTGTAGGCACTAGCTACTTTGCACTAACTCCCCATATGGACACTCTTCTGCACACTAAAAGTGCCTTTGTGTACAGTAGTTTACTATGTTTGGAGGTGTACTAAGCTAAACTGCCTGAGGGCACCTTTAGTGCACAGTAAAAGTGTTCCTGCAGGGAGTTAGTGCAAAGTAGCTAGTGCGCTTGAAATTCACACCCAGGCTTACTGCACAGTAACTGCCCTGTATAGACAACCCCTTTTTCAGGAACTGAGAATGTTAGTAGGAAAATTAAAATGAATAAAAGAGACACATTACTAGAAATACAAAAGTTTTTATAAAACCAACCATATTTCCAAAAGCAAAGGTGGTCCATGTTTTTCTCTCTAGAATGATCTTTCTGTAAAGTGTGAATTTGATTTAATCTGTGTTACATTACACAGTTTTAATTTGCGCAAAAGCTGTGTGTATAATACTTTGCTGGTTGTAAGATAATAGTCTATACTGGAGCTTTCTGGAATTAGAGAAAATGTCAGTGCATGTTATCAGCATGTGAGTTTATCATATCAGTAGTCCCTAGCAACTCTCAGTAGGAAGAATCTTTGGCATGGAGGGTTTCTTCTGACATTTCAGCTGCTTTCCAGTGCTGAAATTGCCACTGTTTCTTTAAGTGCCCATAATTGACTTGTCTGAAAAGAACAATTTGCAGCCTCCAGGACATAGGTTTGTAGACAGCACACAGTGGAAGAGAATGAGACAGAGAGTAATCAATATTCTACAGATAATTTTCTGTAGTATCTAAATCAAAGTAAAAAAAATATACTTTTGGTTCCTTAGATCCTTTGTGCTTTGGAATAATAATAATAATAGTGATGAAGAACCTCAAAAATTAGTACGACACTGAGACAAAATATTACAAGTATAATATTTTTCACAGTTATTATTTGTATTATTGTATTACCCAAAGGTCCCAACTGAGATCCATGCCCCATTGTGCTAGTCATTGTATAAAGAATCAGCCCTGGTGAGTTTACTATCTATATAGATAAGACTGACATGTTTGGACTTGTTTGGCACAGTTTAGAGAATGGGAAAGTAGGTAAGCAGCAAATCCAATCTTGATCTAATTAACTTCATGATTGGCATTTCACAAATTATGGAACAATGAGTCTTTATTTTCAAATTCTATAAAAGTTTATATTACATTTTAAAAGGCAGTACTTGGTAACATACAGGAACTGCACCCAGGTAAAACATAAAACATGCATTAAGTCAATGTCAGATTTCCTCCAGCTCTTTTGCAAACCTGAAAAGGACTTATAATGGGAAACAGTTGGATACTAGGGTGATGGACAGCATAGATATACATTTCTTTATACATTTCTTTGATGTATACAATTACGTCTTTAAAAATTCAATTTTCATTTCAGAAACTGTTGTTTATGAAAGTTAGGAGGTGTTTTAGATGGATGTCATCAGGTAAAAACATGTTTAGCAAATTCATAATATACAAAATCACTTGTTACAAATTCCTGGAAAATAGTTAAATTTGTAGTAACATTTCTGGAAAGAGTGTAAATATGTACATTTTGAACAATGTTCTCCATCCAGTAATTTTTTTAAGAGTTAGCTGCTGAAGGCCTTTATTTCGGTGGATCTCCTCTTCACAGTCTTCTTTTATTGTGTGTCTACTGAAAGGTTACTCGTATATGCCGTGTTACACATCATGCAACCCCATGCTCTGAGTGTCCCTAAGTCTCAGAAGCTGGGAATGGATGACAAAAGATGGATCACTCAATAATTGCCTTGTTCTGTTAATTCCCTCTGAATCGTCAGGTGCTGGCGACTGTTGGAAGACAGGGCTAGATGGACCATTAGTCTGACCCATTATGGTGGTGGTTCTGCTCTTATGAGCTTTATATGCCTACTCAGTGGTTGTCTTCTCAGTAATATCTCAGTGGACATATAATAGAGCAAAAATATGTTACCCAGGATACTAATTAGCACTCTTCTTGGGTATCCCATGGTAGGGTCTATGGACTGAGCAGCTTGAAGGATAAAATACCTGCTCACACCAGAGGTGGTCCCTCCTGTTCATGGTTGAAACATACTGGTAGGGAATGGGGCGAAGACTACACTGCTTCTCTCTGTTCTGTACCTATTCTGTGAGTATAAAGGATTTCATTATCCAAAGCTGTCAGTCTTAGCATCTTTCACTATTATTTAATGAACAAAGCCCCATTGTACTAGGTGCTATGCAAACACAGAGTAAGAGACAGTCCCTACCGCAAAGCCATGGCAGACACAATGTAGAGGAAAGGAATATAACATATGCACAGTGAACAGAGTGCTGTTTTGCAAATGACATGTTAGCACCACAGTTCTTTTACAGGGGGTTATGCTTATTATATTTTCTGGGAGTTTTATTAGAATGGGATTGGCTAACTGAAAAGACAAAGGAAGGAAGAGCGAACAAAGAAGGGAGGGAAATGCAGATGGGAGCTAGGGTGGAGGCTAAGCAGGAAGGACGGAAGGGGAACATGGAGGGCAAGTAGAGCGGGAGTGAGGTGAGAGAGGAGTGAAAGGAGTTTAGAGCTTACAGAGTTTCTGCTGAGGATGCTGGCTCCTGCCAGCTTGAGTTTCTCTGGCAGCCAATGGTAGCTCCTCCTTGGACTAAAGTTCATTTAAAAAAGAAATCACAAAGAAATAATCTTTGTGTACAGCAGAGGGATAGATTATAGTGTAAAGGATAATATATTTCACATCATGCATGACTACAGTGGATCAGATTCTGCCCCGATTTGCAGCTGTTCAACCTCACTGCCATTTATGGGGTTCCACTTGATCAGTGTACAAGAGAACAGAATTTGACCCTGAAATTCCAGTGAGGTGTTTCTGGACACTCATATCATGTACACACACCTTGTCTGATTTACTTAGGTCCACAGAATCCCTAACTGAAACCAGATTCTTAACATACCCTTTCAGATGTATATAAATTATTAACTATGTTTGTTTGAAAACCCTAGGTTCCATTCCTTCATTCACTACCTCTCTCTCTTACATTCATACACACTATCTCTGCAGACTTTTTCTTGCATGCACATACCTCTATTTAAGATTATTGGGATTTACGCAGATAGAGCAAGGGGAAAAATTGCTCCTCTTCTATGCCTTTTGGTCTCCTGTCCTTCACACACAGCATGGAAGTCACTGCCACACAAGGTCATAGAGTCAGCTACTGGGATTTTTAAAAGGACAGGATAACTTTATGACAAGAAATAACACTTGTAGTTATGCATGCTAAAATAAGGGTAATCTAATCTCATGCTTCAGGGAGTAAACTGATTGCCACAGGGGTTGAAGGAATGATTTTCTCAGTGTATAGCATTTCTTATTTGAGTGGGTGCCTTATGGGGGTTTTGCCTTCCTCTGTAGCACTAAGTAATGGCCAATGCCGAAGGCTGGGCACTTACTTGATGGACCAATGGTTTAATCTGGTCTGTCAAATTTTATGCACTTCTCTCTCTCATGTTACTCCTGTATTTTTGGCCTTTACTCATATTACATAAAAACACTTACACTTTTCTGGACATTTAGTTATTCTCCATCTGGTTACTTTTGGGGGGTTTAGGTTATTTATGTTTCTAAATGTTAGATAGCTTGCTTTTTATTACGTACTCTTCTACTGCCTCTTTCTTATCATGTTTTTGTACTTCAGCAATAACAGAAATACAAAAAACTGTCTATTTACAAGCCTATTAGGTTCCATTTATTAGAGACTTTCTAATTTTCAGTGTATGACTTTAAGCTTTCTCATACTATATTAACATACTACAATGTAGCTACCAAAAATATACGGCTTCCTGGATGAACTTTTGGGAAAAGCTGTAAATGTCCCAATTCCACACTGGTGAATTAGCAAGGAACATACTGAAGATAACTGCCATTACAGTATATAGATAACTAGATTTACAATATGTTCTTTTTATTATGTAACAAATTTTATCTTTAAAAATGCAGGGAAGGCCAAGAATGCTCTCAAGTTTTCCTGGAGAGGAGGCAAATGTTAACTGTAAGGTGGGGTACGGTAATAGAATAAAGAGAGGAAATTGTACCATCGTCCCATAAGTGGTTTAGTTGTTTATCTAGTGTAGTTTCAGTTTCAGACATCTATTTTGTAGATCTACAAAAGCTGTAGGGGTAGACTAAACAATGAATAATAAACAATGAATCTTGATTTAATTTTAAATTCTGTTTTGTGGAAATGCTTCCATGTAGAAGTAACCGTGCTGGCATACGGAAGAACTGCTTTAGGCAAAGGTATCTCTTTGTTACCTAAGAAAAACTGAACATTATCATGCAGAAATGAATAGTAAAATAAAATTCCTATTAATTTTTGAAGCATCACAAAACATTTTGAGTGTAGGTGACCATATTTGTAGGAGCTAAATCCATGTGGCTATGTGTCTGACTTTGAGCACCGAAGTTTGAAAATTTTGGCTTTAGTCTATGATAATTGCATCTCACGAAAGATTTTATACATTTTGAAAGTTTGCTACAAAAAAAAAGTAGCTACCTGTTAATTTATTATTAGATAATTGTGGATAATTGTAATATTCAGGCATAGGGAAATGCATCATGTTTCCTAGGAAGGAAGTGGATAAACCTTCGGGTATATAGAATTTTATTCTTTTAAGGTCAAATATTTGAATTAGAAGTGGGAGGGATGTGCAGTGGACATGGTGACCAGTTTGTAGTAGTAAAAAAATAAGTTGGTAAACTAGCCTGAGCTAAAACCCATATTCCCCAAATGAGAGATGGGTAAGCTCTGTTTACCCTCAACTACACTGTTGATGGAGTCTATCTGGGATTCAAAAATCCTGCCCAGTGTAGAATTAAACTGGTTCAAGTAGGTGAGGGCTCTCTGCAGTTGCATAGGAGGGAATAATTTTATCCCTAAATAAGGCATTACCTTAATGCATTGTGTGAGCCATCACAGAAAAGCCATTATTATTATGTATTATAGTCAGGACTGGTAGTGCCATTTATTATTAAGGTTGCCAAAGTAACCATCTGGAATACAATTTTCTATCCCATTTGTCATCCTGAGGCTGTACTATATATTTGGAAAATTTCAGTCAAAATGGTTCAGCCATTTTCAAGAATGAGGATAGGAAAAGTGTTGTTTTTCCTCCCTTGTCAAAAATTCTGGCAGCCTTTTGTTTGAGCAGCTCTAGTGCCCCCATACTTTGCACCAGAGTATGATCTTTGTCAGGTATGTGCCTTTTGCTGCCCCTGCGAAAATCCACCAAAATTTGGCCAAGTTATAAGCCTTTGAAAAATCATAGTTCACACATGCTCAGCAGAGACTTCTTAGAGCATCACAGATAAAATTTCCAGAGATTCTGCCCACAAAGAGCATGCTGGAGCTAGAGGGGTGGAGCAGGACTTTCCCTACAATTGCAGTTCCGGGCTGCTGTGGGCCAGGCAGGGGCTGGATCCAGGCGTAAGATCTGGAAATGGAGAGTTTGTGTGTGTTTGTGTGCTGTCTGTGCTCCCCTTGCTGGGCCCAAGCAACATACAGTAGAAATGGAGAGGGGACAAGAGATGGACCTGGGACAAAGGGCATAGATAAGGAAAAGGAGTTTGGGCGGGGGAAACTGTGTCTAGAGAAGGGATTGGGAACCTTTGTCCCTCGGCCCATCAGGGGTAAACTGGCAGGCTGGGCCAGTTTGTTTACCTGCCGTGTCCGCAGGTTCTGCCGATCGCAGCTCCCACTGGCCGTGGTTTGCCGCTCCAGGCCAATGGAGGCAGCAGGAAACGGCGTGGGCCTGGCCTGGAGCTGCGATCAGTCGAACCTGCGGATGTGGCAGGTAAACAAACTGGCCTGGCCCACCAGGGGGCTTACCCTGGCAGGCCGCATGCCAAAGGTTGCTGATCTCTGGTCTAGAGATTGGGAGGAGGGGGGCAGGAGAGGGGAACTAGCACTGGGAGTTGGGGTGGGATACTGGGACTGGCTGGCTAAAAACTGAGTATTAATTATCAACAGATCACTCAGCACACTTCATGTAAGCAGTGATTCTCTTTCTCTACCACACAACCTTTTGAGGGAAAAACCAGCAACTAATAATTAATTAATATATACTTTAGAGGGTACCTTACAGCACAGGGCCCATGTTTCAATAGCACAATTCAGCTCCACTAAAACAAATGGGAACAGGACAAGATTCTTGGTGCCCAGACTGCGGCCTCTCTTCCCCATGATGTGCATTAATTTGTAAACACTGCACAACAAATGATCATGATAAATTTAAGGACTAGTTCTATATGCTGTTTTTAAAATAAAATGTCTAAAAATGATCTTTCTAATCAACAAATTTCAACTGTAATTACTGAAAAGTAATCCACAAGCTTTCTGAAATGAGGAAAGCTTTGTAACTAGCCTCATTCAGAACTCTTCTTGGCAAAAAGGCAACTGTATCTTGAGGTTAGAAGAAAAAAAATGTCTTCAACCTTCAGTTCTGAGAGCCATATTTCCTCAGAGCTAGATAGTCTGTAGGGAAGATCCATTCAGTAAGCAGAAGTCATTTACTCTATACTTATAGGGCTAGATTCATCCTGGATTTATCAGAACTGTGCAGTGGAAAACCCTGGTGCAGGTTCCTGGCTACAGAACATCCTTGATCAGCTGTAAAACAGCATATTCTAGGGCGGTGTGATGGGATGGACTAGGCCCGGAGGCCCCCTGCTGGAGGCCTGCCACACCTGTCCCAGGAAAGGAGCAGAGGAGCTAAGTCCTCTGAACAGCCTAGGGTGGCTGCAAAGGGCTAGCCAAATCAGAGAGGCTGCAGGGAGCAGCCAGTTAGGGCCCAGAAAGGCCATATAAAAAGGAGCTGCAGAGAGAGAGACAGGCAGTTCCTTGCTGGAGCCAGAGAGTACAGCTGGTGCTCCTGGCTGGCCAAAGGGAACTTCAACACCATGGACAGCTCAGTGCTGGAAGGAACAGGGCAGCAAGAAAGAACTCCTGGCTGGCTGCTGGGCCTGAACACAGAAGAGCTGTTACCTAAGTGTGAAGCATCGGTGAAGGCTGGGACCACGGGGAAATGGCCCAGGGAACTGAAAGCAGTCTAGTTAAAGGGATATGGCTGCTATTCTTAGGGTCCCAGGTCTGGGACCCAGAGTAGTGGGTGGGCCTGGATCTCCCACAATAGGCCACTGGTGAAGTGGCCTACAATTGGACAGAGAGAAATCCCCAGAAGGGGCACTGAACTGTTAAGAGGCCCAGCTGGAGAGTGGGGCCAGAACAGATGAAGAGAGAGAAACCATTACCTCCAGGGAGGAAGCCCTGGGGGTACGGCCCAGTCCCAGGGCTGGGACTGTTTAAAGACTGCAGGCACACCCAACCAGAAGGGGTGCTTGTGAGAGCTGAGTGCAGCCCATTACAGGCTGTAAGAATAACTGATTATTTTTGGTTCACTGGCAGTTTTGAAAAAAAATATTGTTTAACTTATTGAAAAACAAAATAATCAAATGAAACATTTTGTTCGACCTGAAACAAAATATTTTGGTTTGATTTTGAGCATTTTCCTTTATTTTTAATAAATTGAAGGAAATTTGGAAACAACAATTTGTTTTGTACTGAAGAATCAGAACATTTTGACTTTTTAAACTGTTGTTTGCAGTTTTCCAACAGGAACAATTTGAAACTCACCCAAATTTGCAGAACATTTCAGTGTTGCTGAATCTGCATTTTTGCCCCTCCCTCAAAAGTTTCTGCTGAAAAATTTAATTCAGTTCTGTCTGTTTAATTAAATCTCACTGCAATTGCTTATATTGTGCCCTATGTGACCATTGCTTGTTTTAGGGGGGGCAAGGAGGAGTTGAGTTAACCATCCTCCCCAGCAGTAAAACTAAAATGCTCCCTGTTACAACCTCTCATGCAAAAAAATCCCAAGTAAGTCTTATACAGCCATTTAGTTCAATTCCAGTATTTCTGAGTCAGCATTTTCACTGCTGCCTGACTTCCTTTCCTACCATCAGAATAGGTCCTGATGGTCAGGCAAAAATCAATATATATATATTTTTTTTGCATACAGAAGTGTTGCATTAAAGAATTGATTGAAAGGATAATGTAATTCAGTAGTTGTGCTGCTGTCTTCAAATGTGCTCTACATATTCCTGAACATGAGTGTTCTCATTAATTTAGGTGAGAGGGCCTATTAAGTGATTGTCTCACTTGATTTTTTGCACTCCCGTATCGTCAAATCATCTCAGAATAGATACACAGCTCACATCCATTGACACTTTGCGTATGTGTATCTTCCAGTAAAGGGCTAGAGGAAAAATATGAGTAATGTAATTTAACAAGCAGTTTACTGCTCCCTCTCTCTTCCAGAGCATAACTTACATGATCAAAAGTAAGGTGGATAAGTTAAAGCTTCTCTATTCATTTTTTAAATTCGAAACTCTGGAAGTTTGATTTTTCCTTCCTTTTACCTTGATCCCATCAAAATTTAGGCCACTGCCCCATTTATTTTCCCAACTAAAAGTTTTTACTAATAGAGAGCCTGTTGCTACCCTCTTTCTCTGCAAAGAGTTCCAATAAAACCAATGCAACAATTCACGGACTAAACTATAAAGGAATACTGTGTGTGTGTGTGTGTGTGTGTGTGTGTGTGTGTGTGTGTGTGTGTGTGTAAAAGGTGGCAGAATCATGCCCCTAGGAGGAAAAAGAAAAACAAGGGTAAGAGTTGTAAATCCATCATTGCTGAAATACTTTAGCACCTCATTCATTAATTAAAAAGAAAGAAAGAAAGAAAGAAATGGTCCACAGAGAGCATTTTATCCAGCCGTGTGTAACACCTACAATCTGAGGGAAAAATCCAACTCCCTGCCTTTTGACAACACAGCCTCTGTCCATCCTAAGAGATGAGATCTCCAAATATTATTGCTGTATGTAGATAGCTCCATGGGAGTGTGTTCTCTCTGAAAGAGAAAACAAAGGGGCCTGCACCAAGGAATTTACAATGTCAGTAAAATAAGGCACAACAGGGCATGGTAGGGATGGGAGTGAAGGGGAATAATGGTCCTGAGCAGTGTAATTTGCCAGCAAGATGCAAAATATGTATATTGGTAGCTTTTTAAAATTTAATAAGTTATGTTGCAACTGATCTGTAATTTTTTTTATGTAGTTGTTGCTTTGGATATACTCCCGACAGAATTCTGCGCCCATGTGGGGGTACAGAATTCATATTGCCTGCATATTTCTGTGTTCCCTGTGCAGAAAAACTCAAAAGAAATCTGCGGGGGTACAAGCGTCTCTTCCCCGGCAGCGCAGGCCTGCCCTGGAATGCAGCCCTGGAATGCAGGGTATTAATTACCAAGTCTTTGTAACTTGACTTTCATGTTACGCTGAATAGTTCTTGTGACTTTTTTCTGTATTGTAGTTTAAATAACTTACCAAAACAATTGAAACTGGTGTGATTATATGGCATTATTTTGACAAATAAATGTTGCAGAATTTTTAATTATTTTTGCGCAGAGTTCCTCCCCCCCCCCCCCCAGGAGTACTTTGGATGTCTAAGAATCCCCTCTGACAACAAGCATCCTGACCATGACCTTGCTTGCAGCCAAGCTCTTCTGTACTAATCCCCACCAAGCATCTCCCTCTCAGTTCCTCATGTCAAAAGCATTCCGTCCTCAACCCCCAACCACCCTGCTGGCAACCTCCCGCGTCAGAAATATTTATTCTCCACACCGTGATGTAGCCATCCGCTGTCAGTAGTTATCCTAACCACCATCACCACCAGCTGGTGAATTGTCCCTCTCAGAAGTGCCTAGGCCGAATCTTTTCCTCAGCTGCAGAACCCATCCAATCCCAATGTCTGTGCCTTAGAACAAGGGTATGTGTACAACTGGGGGTAGGCAGAGGTCTTCTAAGGGGTACGTCGGCTCATCTAGCTATTTGCCTAGTTTTACAACGGGCTCCATAATAAGCACTAGTGAAGTCAGTACTAAACTTTCCTACGGACCATGACTTGTTTATACTGCTCTATATACTAGCCACTGAAATGTGAGTACAATATTTCTATTCCAGTGGATTTATTTTAGAATTATATGGTAAAAATGAAAGTACACAATTTTTCAGTAATAGTGTGGCTGTGACACACTTGTATTTTTATGTCTGATTTTGTAAGCAAATAGTTTTTAAGAGAGGTGAAACTTGGGGGTACACAAATCATATAAATCAGACTCCTAAAAGGGGTACAGTAGTCTGGAAAGGTTGAGAGCCACTGCTTTAGAAAAGATTCGGTTTTCAGGTGTTATGCCCCTGGAAATTAGATTGTGTTCTGAGGAGGGGATTTTCTGCTCCCATAGAAGTAAGAGGTAACTTCAATGGGAGCAGAGTTGGACTAACACAGAACACACTGGAAAATCTCATTCCATAGGGTTAAACTACTGAGGCTTACAGAGTAATGTTTATTCAGTATATTCCATTCACTGTCGAACCAGAAGCCCTCTTCACTGATTTCCCTTGACTTTACAAGGGTTCTTGATTTTTTTAGCTGAATACAAATACAGCCATGGGGAAATAATGACTCTTCTTGAGGGCATTTTGAATGGGATCAGAAATCTGCAGAGCACATGTAGTCATACTAGCGACCTGATGTAAGGGGGTAAGGAAGTGGGGTGAAGATGATTCACTCCACTGTCATATTGGGATTCAGTAGTAAATGCATGGGAGAATCTATTCTAAATTCCTTCCTAGTGATACATTTACCACCATGAATTTTGTAATGAAAAGTGACATGATATCAATACCTGGCAAAGCACAGACCATTGAAGCAATATGCAGGGTCTGTGCTAAAACCCTGCAGTTGCAGCAAATAACAGAAAGCTGAGGATTGAGATCTCACTTATACATGTTTTTTTCTAATTAGCATGCCACATAGTGGATATTCTTGGCTTATTAATGGGATGGTAGTGAATGCGTCTTTAGGACTGACTTTACTTACTTTGCCACTACATCTTTAGTGTAATTGAGTCTCAAAAATGAAAACAAAGGATTTCAAAATAAAAATAAACATTAGGATTTTGTTATTTATTTTTGTTGGCTGTACAGTATCCGAGGCCTTCAGTTTTCTACAAAAAAACCCCGTGATTGCCCAATTTGCCATGGAATTGTTTACTTACTGCAGAGTTGC
This sequence comes from Chelonia mydas, assembly GCF_015237465.2. Classification (NCBI taxonomy): domain Eukaryota; kingdom Metazoa; phylum Chordata; order Testudines; family Cheloniidae; genus Chelonia; species Chelonia mydas. Next base: position 100,175,670 of record NC_057849.1, on the reverse strand, counting down.
CTACCAGCTGCAGAATTTTAAAAAGATAGGGAAAGGGGTTTATACCACTGGTACCAAACAAAAAGATAGTCAACACTTCCAACACGTGATTCATTCTGTTTGTTGTGTCCTTTTGGCCGGCGTCTGACTTCTGTGTTGTGACTGATATCCCTTAGCTAGTTAGACACTGTCACTTCTCCATTCAGGCTTACAGGCTATAATCAGAGCACACTGCAGATCTCCAGGAAAGAGAGTACTAAAAGGGAAGGGCTTGATTCTTAAAGGATTTTTAAAAAAAGCTAAATACATGGTAGAAGCATAAAATGTGATCAGTTTAATATTTGCTATTTATGCAACTGTTCACCCTACTACTATTGCACAGTAGTGTTTGATGATGGCTGTACTTCTGCTGTGGATCGTTCTAATTTTGTGGAATTTGAACAAAAAAAGAAGAGGGGCTTTCTATGGCAATCAGAATAAAATACCAGCCTTGTGTAATTTATCTCCTAGATCTCTTTTGTGCACTTCAGGGAATGTACAATACCAGGTACAGTCCCAAGGGGAAAGGTGGGGCCGGGGGGGGGGAGGAACTGAGAGGATATATAACTCAAGGAGATTGGGGACAGACAAGCCAGCCCAAAGAAGTAAAATTTAATTTATCTTAGAAATTTTTGAAGAATTATCAGCATAAATTATAGTTACCTCCAGGAAGGTATAAACTGCAGAATTTGTTGTAGAAGGCCCCAGTCTCACGTGCAAGGGGTAATTCTACATGTTTACAAGGATTATTCTCTTCTCGCCGCTAAGGGCATGAAGCAACTTTTGCTGAAGTCAGTGGGAGTCTTTCCACTGGGATTTGGATTAGGCTGTAATATACTGGACACAAAGGGGATTCTTTTTTTTCATCACCAAGTGTGAACATCACTTTCCATTCCTTTTTTTCTTAAACCATTGTGAGGAGAATTGCTCTATCCATTAACCTCTTTCACACCAGAGTTCTCCTATGTCAGGCTTACAATATTCCCTGTTACTAGATAAATAGCATGTAAGATTTTGTTCCAATTTACAGACTGTGTTTGTTTTTCTTTTGCTTTTTTTGTGAGTTCTTTTCAAGGCTGTAGTGACATAGCAAGTGGAAGTGTTTTAATGCTCTTTCTCAACAGTTAGGTTGCTTGGGCGGGGGCTGGGATTGACTGTTTTCTCCTTGACATTTGAAGATCCAGTGTGTGCCCTTGTCTCTTCTTTCATGGGTGTATATTGGCACCAGTCGCACAAGAGATGAAAGCATCAGGCTTTCAGGCATCAAAAGTGACAGCTGCAAAAGCATCAAATGAGGCATTTCTGCCACCCCTTTTGCATTAATCGAAACAGTTTCTCTGAGTACTGTGCACTGAGGGTAGCAGCATCTTTGAAACAGAATACTGTATAAAGCTGATCTTGCTTATAAACATTCTCAATTTTTCATTTTGTCTTTTAAAAATGTATGGTATTTCCATCCCGGTATTCAAAATCCGCTCTCCTGTGCATTATCAAGAGTGGACTAAAAATAGATCTGATTTATTTCTAATTTCCATGGATCAAATCATCCCAGTTACCTACATGGGGGGGGGGCAGATTCCCACCTAGGAAGTTCAGAATAGTTGCATCTGAGATATTGTGCCTCACTCACAAGATTAGTAATCAAAGAGTGGAGGAGGAGGAGGAAGATGACGAATAGATGAAGGGCAGGGGAGTTAGAGAGAGGGACAGGGTGGAGTCATATGATATCTTGCAGGAAGTCCAACACAACTTATTATTGATAGTGTTAGTGTTAAAGTTGCCTAAAGCCGTTCCATGCAAATCACAGGTTTTGGGGACTATGAAGGGGAATATTTGACTCTATTGACATGCCAAAATGACCCAGAAAGTAATGTGTGGAGTCTTAATCCTGTAAATAGATACATTAGCACAAACCCCTGCACCCTCATAAATCCCGTTAACTTAAACTAAGTATTTTGTATGGACAGGAGCCCACATTAATAGATGTCCCTTTTGCAGAACTTTGCGTAGCCAAAGTACCTGTCCTGTAGGAGACCTAAAGAAAGAAAATATATATGTATGCAGTTTAATCAAAAAGTTCAACTCAGAGCCCTTAATTCTTCTTCTTCCAATAAGCAAAAGATGACTAAATGGTGCAAGATTACAGTTACTCAACAGCAACTCCAGTTTCTGATCAGTCTTAATAGGAGAAGGAACGAGTGATTGGTTTGGTTGGTTTTGTGCTTGAAACAGCAGCTTCATTTGTTAGCAGAAAACTATACTTTTTAATCCCTTTCTTTCCAGCTGGACTCTGTACTAGGTAAACTGAAAGGTATTATCTAAATTAATAAATAATAACTAATAAATATTGGGGTGAATTTCTCTCACTTTTTTTCATAAGCATTTGAGCAGAGGGTTGCAAATTCCAGGGACTCTAGCCTTGTCTGGGAAAAATGTAGTTTGAAATCCATAAAATGACATCTTTTAAGCAGAGCTCTGCAGTCACACCAGTGGGGAGCTCTGCTTACAAATGGAAGGTATGGTGCTAAAATTACCAAAGCTAGTCATTGTTTTACCTTATTTGTGCTAATTTGCGGGGGGGGGGGGGGGGAACGACCCTAAATGGATGTTGGCTTTCTAGTAGCAGTTATAGAAAGCAGCAGTAAAAAAAAATCACAAAAACACATCACTACCTTAAATATCAAGAATAATATACATTTGTACAAAGTTATTTCATACTTTTTTAAAAAAAACAACACAATTTTAAATTTAAAACCCTCCCTGTTATGCGAATGAACTGATACTAATGTTGCCACACTTCCCAAACTATCCAAATTATTTAGACTACAGTAAGAATTGAATTGGAAAAGGAATCTGGATTACATTAAAAATAATTACCATAGTATTATTTGACAAAGATGAGGTGTTTCTGAACATAAGAGCATACAAACATGCTACATAATATACTTCTGGGGGAATTCGGCACCAAAAAATTAAAAATTCTGCGCACAATATTTTAAAATTGTGCATATTTTTTGTCAAAATAACACAATATAATCACGCCAGTTTCAATTATATTGGTAATTTATTTCAAAATTCCTGTCAGCAACTACGTCTGTAATAGTACAGACAACAAAAAAGATTTAGGAACTGTTTTTTTCACAATTAGATTCCTTACTAGGCATATAAATACAGAACTCTGAGTAATAATTCATTGAAACTACAATACAGCAAGGTATTTCCAGCGCCCCTCAGAAGCAGTGCAAAGGTTTGGAGGAGTCCGGGATAACTGCAGAGCTGAGGGAGAAGGAAGTAAATTCTGGGAAGGAGCCTGGGTGTAAACTTGGAGGGTTATCGGTATGAGTGGGAGAAATATGGAACAGGTTTTTGTGGAGGGGGGGAGGTTTGGTGGGGAGGAATTGTCAGGAAGTTTCCACCATGCAGACCCTGGCTGACCCCTAATCTCTCTCATTCAGTCAGGCACATCTGCCCCTGTCCCCATGTGTCCCTGCACCGCCCCATCCATCCCAGCATCCCCTCCCGCATGTGGCCTATGCTCCCACTCCCATTCAGCCCCCCCAAGTCTGTCTCCCCACTAGCCCTTCTGAACCCCAGTCTGTGATCCCCAGAAGGCCCATGTGCTCAACGCTGCCCATCTCCCCATATCCTGTGCCTCCTCATCTGGCCACACAGGCAGGGTGCTGTGAGGAAGGCAGCCTCTTTCTCTTCTTTATCTGCAGCTGGGACTGCTCCCACCTGGGAGTGGCTTCTCTCTGTTCTGGTGCCACAGTGGCCCCTGCTTGGCAAAAGGAGTAACTGAAGCACCTTTCCGGCAGAATGTATTTTCTGTGGAGGGCAAAAGTTCTGCATGGCATATGAATTCTGCGCAAGTGCAGTGGTGCAGAATTCCCTCAGGAGTAAAAATAGTTGTATGATGATGTCTTCCTCAAATGTGTAAATAGAACATTAGAAACCTATATTTTCTACTATATATTACTGTTATTTGATGCAACCAAACTGGATACTACTTTCTCCATTTGAATTGGCTTCAGATGTTTGCTAAAACTGTTTTTGGGGTGTGTCTGATAGAAAAGATTATTTTATTTGAGTTTAAAAACCTTTCTTCCATTCAGCAGATCAACAAGCTATTGAAAAATGCCCACTCTGGGTTTTTTTTATTATTATTTGTCAAAATCTATTTGTTAAAGTGCTCCAGTACTCTTTCCCTTTGTCTCAGTAGAAAAGGAATTTTATTTGGCATTTCATTGCCTGCTGTGTTGTTTTGCTTTTGGTTTTTAAAAAGGTTTCTAACTCAATTCCCTTCATTGGCAGACAGCAGGGGTTTCTCTATCTTATGCCAAAGATGGTGAATACTGTCTTTCTGTTAATGCCAAATTGATATCATTGTGTTATTGGAATGACCTGGAAAACAGAATCCACTGGAGAGGCCCCTATGAAGGTGACATATTTTCTTGTTTTTATAATGTAAATCGGTATACCAAGTCAAAATATAAATAACAAATCAATATATAATATAAAGGCTTGTTCATTTTAAGGAGGATTAGATAAACATAAGTGAATCTATTTACTTATTTTTCTCTGAAAAGTAATTTCTAAATATCAACTTTAAAGTATTGAGGAGGAACAGAATTTCTAGGGAAAGCTAGGTAAAATGCTTACCTTGTGTTCTACTAACAAAGGTGCCAAGCCCACAACCATGTGCATAACCGTACTGTCATGGGTAGTCCCATTGGGAATACTCACATGAATGAGGTTATTCATGCATATAGGTGTTTGGAGGACCAGGGCCTAAGTAATGTCAACTAAGGAGCCATAATAGTAACTTCAGATTTAAAATGCTGGCACAGACTTAATTTACACTTTCATAGCACTTTCCATATGAGGACCCCCAGGGGCTTTACAAAAACTAATTAAGTTATCTTCACAACTCATGTGAGGTGCCTGAAGGTGTTAGCAAGTATTGCCACCTTCATTTTTCAGATGGGGAACCTGTTAAACAGAGAGGTTAAGTGACCCCAGCTCTCACACACAGTCTATGGCAGAATCAGAAGTAGATCCCAAAGGTGAAATTCTAGCCCACTGAAGTCCTGCTTTGCCCAGCCACACATTTTATCATATAAAATTAAAAACACAAAGTGGAAACTGCCATGGACAATCAGTTATATGTGATTGAAAATAAAAAATAATTCAATTTCTCATTTCTGATCCTACTAATTATGGTTCTCATTTATTTAATAACAAAACAAAAAATCCCTAATTTGTGACACAGACGGCATTGATTCCCACTCTTCAGTCCCCCCACCTCAAAATATTGTAAATCCCGTTCCTTCCTCTTCGAAAATTCTTACTACAATTAGTAAAGAACTTGTATTTAAAAATTAAACAGTTTAAATCTTTTACTATTTTTATTTTCCAATATTTGGTAAACCAGCATTGAAGCAGCATGGAATTTGGTTTGCAAACTTACACTGAGTTCCTCTGTGACAAGATAACCACCTTTTTAAATAAATAAATAAATAAATAAATAAATCAGTGCTATATATTCATAAATGCCATTTGCAATTTAAAATTTATTTTCAGAGATATTTCCTAACAACAGTATTCTTCACCTGACCATCTTAAAGCAATGTACAAAGGCGAATAGTCATCCTTATCTGATCTAGATTTTTCAGAGGGTGACACTGAGGTATAGAGAGGCAAAATAACTTGCCCACGGCTACAGGGAGAGAAGTTATCAGAGTGGGAAAAAGAATGTAGGAATCCAATTGTCTATTTCCTATTCTCAGCGACGGGAAGGGTTTCTTTCTTTACGTAGAGTTTTGGCTGGGCAGAGTAAAATGGCTGGTGTTTTATTTGAATATGGGACCAAGAAACACTGAAATTCTTCTATAGATTCTGTAAAACAGTGAAAGCTTGTAATACATTTCTAATTCTCCTATAATTTACTTTTATATTTATACTCATTAAGAGTGGTCTTTCTTTTCATTCCACCATTTTTACCAAAAGGAGGTATAGCCTTGGCAATTTGGGGTTTCCTTCCATCTCCACATATGGTGTCAGGGGCATCATGTTTGTGTGCGGTAGGATCACGTGAGTGCCCTCTAGTTTCCTGGACCAGATAACTGCACACATTGACTTCTTCTGTCACTCCACTCTCTTTGGTGGCAGCAAAAACAGAGTAGAAATGACTAATGCAACCCAAACCACTTACACTCTGCTCCAAGAACCCAGAGGGCTTGCTGTGGTTTTGTTACACTAGTGCAACACCACTGACGTCACCCAAGTATAATGAGTGGGAAGGATGACTTATTTGTTTTAAACTGTGCAGCAGCCTCTACATTTTCCCCTTTGACAGTTCTGTGTGATATGGTTCAACTACCTTCATTTTTATTCCTGTTTGCAGGGTGGTTGAATTACAGGGGGAAAGTTCATATCTGTTGCAACATGGGTACAAGCTTTTCTTACCATTCATCAAGAAGTTGGTAGTAATATCTTTTTTTAATGAATGGAGTAAGACCAGATCTACATAAGAACCTTTGGCCAGTGTAGTTATGTTGGTTAGGGGGGTGATCTTTATGCGATATTTCCATAACAGTGAAAGCCCCAGTGTGGATGCAGTTATATCAGCATAAAAATACTTTTCTGGTGTAGATCTAGTCTGAAAAGAATAATTGTGCCCAGGGCCAGATCAATTCTTGAGTACCCGTAGGCTCTAAAAGTTTTGGGGCCCCCTCTTTGTATCACTGTAATGATACCATACATTGGGAGTAGATATGGGTACGTCTACAGTGAGCCTCCCAGCCCAGAATGACAGACTTGAGCTAGTGAGACTCATGCTAGCACTCTGAAAATAGCTGTGTAGCCAGCACTTTGAAGTTACAACCCTGGCTCTAAATCCTACCCCACTCCTTAGGCTTCAGAGCCTGAGCCCCAGCCCCAGCAACAACTTCAATACACTGTCTACGCTGCTATTTTTAGAGTGCTAGTCTGAGCCCCGCAAGCCCAAGTCTGGGCTGGGAGGCTCACTGCTGTAGGCTGTGTATACATACCCCACGAGAATGAAACACTCCAGTGCTCCTAAGCCCTCTCTTCATAGACCCAGATCTCCTTAGCTGGCCCTTTGGTTCATGTCCCTATCCCTCCTCTTCAGGGCTTGCTCACTTTCTTCCAGCCAATTCCAGTTCACATGCTGTTTCTGTGACCAGCAGATGCTGCCCCTCAGTGTCCGCTTGCCTTCCTCACTCCCTTTATTGCTCCTCCCTTTCCCTCCTTGCCTACCCCCGTCACTCTGTTCTAATGCAGTAGCTTCCTCAGTCAGACTTTCCCAAACCAGGCTTCTCCACAGGCCTTCTTTAGAAAGCTCCCAGATGTACAATTCATTAACATCCCCCCCACCATTTTATCCCTGAATTCAACCCCATTCAAGAGTGAAGGAGGTTATCATTCCTTTTCTTTTTATGTCTTTTGTTGCTCAGCAAACCTGTTCTTCTAAAATTGTGGCATCGTAGACTCAGGCCTTGTGATTAATATGGTACAGAACTAATCTGTGAAACTTTTTGTAAAAGATCTGTTTGTACACTGTATTACTTAGAGAGCTAAACATGCCAACTTTTGTCAATGATCCATCATCAACCTAGTTATAAAACTGCATTAGATGATACTTATCTTCCCTCTGTTTTTGTCTCAAGTGTAACTTCTCTGAACCCCCCCAACTCCTTCCCCTTCTTCCCCAGAATATAAACAGTAACAGAATAACGAGAAAACAAATGCACCTTACAACTGCTTGCTGTGTGCTAGAACCTCAGGTTCACAATTAAGAAGGACCATTTCTATCCCTCTTTTTTTTTCCTGTCTATTTCTAGTGACAGTTTCTTACCTTGAGCTGGTTCAGTTAACTAATTCGTTCCCCTGAATGCTTGGGCTGAGATAGGATTTGGCCTAGAGGAGTTTTATGCTTATAGTGATGTAGGGAAGCTATGTGTAAAATCTGACTTTCATGACCCACTCTCTCTCTGTCTCAGTTCTGGTAGTAAAAGTTCCCCAATTTTGCTAGAATAGGATGTCATCTGCATTGCTGATTTATCACGTAAGGCTGCCATTGGGCCTAATATCTCCCAATATTTCTCAAAAAGACACTATAAAATATTGAGACTATATAAAATATTGCTGGTTTGGGTTCCACTTTTACAGCAAAGAAATAGTAGTAAAAGGGTAACAAAACAGATTAGAGATATCATAATGATCATTTCATGGGCAAGATTAAGAGTACTTGAACTGGTGCCATAAAGATTTAAGGGTCCCTGAACATTGCAACATATTACCTAAGGTTTTATGGGAAACTACAAAATGAAATAATAAAAGATGCTAAGGGCTTTTGATCATGATGCCATTGGTTTCACCATTATCTGGGCCTGAGCTCTTCATTGTTATCATATATGGTTTGAAAAGTTGCTACAAATTTACTAAACACTGTTTTCCTGTATTTTCTCACATGTTTACTAAGCAACATAAAGACAAGGTGGTTTTTTTTTAAATCCTCTTCCTTCTTTAGACTTAAAAATCTGTGCCACAATCTTCTCAATTCACAGTGAAGAACAGTCTTTGAAGGCACATAGAGTTTAATTTTCATGGTTGAAAGGATTATATTAATAAAATTGGACAAAAATTTTTCATTTTGATGAATTAGAATTAATAGTCCCATTTCCTTTTATGTAGGGTGACCACCCAATTCTTATTTTAAGGGATATCTCTTGACCATTTTAAACATTGAATTGCAGTTTATGATAAATTCATTGTATAGTCAAAGAGTGTAGAAATGTGCACTTGAGAGCAAAATACATGATATGCTAAGGGAAATGTAAGCACTATTCCTTATTTTTCATGTGGTTTTCCCTTATTTCCATCCAATAAAGGTCATCCTACTTTTAAGTGTTGCCCAAGGCATGACATAATAATGTCACATTGTAGGCTGAATCTAAAGTTAGTGTATTAATGACCTGTATCTTTTTATATTAAAATAATTTCTTCTTAAAGGGTGAAACAAAAATATGAATTGGTTTTTAGATCAATTACCTTATTTGAGGCACTTAGTTGTATATTTCTCTATCAGCAGCTCTTAACACAGTAGTCTGCATGATTAATCCTTTAGCTTGTCAGGGCTTCTGCCCTTGAGGAACTCAGTGTGGATCTTTCGATGATGCCAAAAAGTTTTGGTTAAGAATGTATTTATTGTGCCAAACACATTTACGAGCTCTGCTCATGGTTGGCTTAAAGGACAGGAGGAATGTTTGGCCTAAAATAAAAGTCTGCAATTTAAAAAATATACTAGTATTGAGAGACTCAGAGGTAAGTGCTGCCCTTCACTTTAATAGAAAAGGAGGACTTGTGGCATCTTAGAGACTAACAAATTTATTTGAGCATAAGCTTTCGTGAGCTACAGCTCACTTCATCGGATGCTGTAGCTCACGAAAGCTTGTGCTCAAATAAATTTGTTAGTCTCTAAGGTGCCACAAGTCCTCCTTTTCTTTTTCCGAATACAGACTAACACGGCTGCTACTCTGAAGCCCTTCACTTTGTAACTAGATGGGATTGAAAGGCAGTGGATGTGACCAGAGAAAGTAGCGAAAAAATTTACAGCATGCTAATCCTTTCCTCTGCACCATGCAGAAGTCCTGTTGGGTTTGTCTTGACTTGCATAAAAGTGTGGTGTTAGAACATGTTAGCTATCTTGTTCTAATCATCACATTCTAAAATGCTAGTGTGGCAAAGCAGAGTAGACTTCAACATATGCTAGCTGGTTACTTTGAAACTTAGTCTCCCCGTGTTTGTTTGGAACAAGTTAGCTAACACCTTCTAACAACACACCTAACATTCTAGTCATGACATATCCTGTGTAAATACTACACATGCGAGTCAGGAGGGCCTGCATCAGGCATGTTGCCAGGGTACTGCTACTGTCTACAGCCTTGTCTCAATGTGAACTCCACACAGATTGCTAATATAAATTAATGCTGACCCTTTGCTTGAAATTCAGAATGTTGTTCTGGTGTTTTCTTTTAAATTGCACATTTAATTCTCTTGCCATTGACTGCACTAATATCTGTAGAGTCAATTTCTTGAAAAAAGGAGACTCTAATAGCCAAGCCAACTGTGTGCTATCCATAGGTTCTATCAAATGCACAGTTTCTGGAGATTTTCCAGGTGGAACTCTCAAACATTTAGCAAAATAACACAACAGCAGTCTCTATTTAACTTGATTAATTAATGTGAAACAAAACATATTTGGCGAAAACTGGAATGCTACCAGTAGCTGCTCATCATCACAGTACCTGTCTCCCATAGTTTTAGTGATCTTGCTATGATTCATTTTCAGTTTAGCATTCCCTGAAAAAAATGAATGTCTAGATTACTGTCAGCTATTTGCACAAAACTAAACCAAAAAAAAAAAAAAAAAATTGACAAGAAAAAACAAAGCTTCTCTTGGAAAATAATTGTGGTGATTCCCTAGAAGCTGTAGTTCCTTCGTGTTATTTACTGTTGTCTCTTCACTGGCCTTTTCTCTCCTTTGTATTGTTATTCATTGTGTAATTTGTCTAATTCAGGGTCAGGACCTGAAAGGTAATGAGCACCCATAGTCTCCACTGATTTCTATGGAAGTTGTGGGTGCTTGCCATGTATCAGGATCAGTCCACTGTATTTAAATTACTTGGGATAGAGACCTTGTTTTCCTAAACCTCTAAAGCTCTGTGTACAGTAAGGAAGCTATATGAATTATAGGCCTGCTTCCAGGTGTCCTTATTGTATCTTAATATAGGGTTATACTAATGAACTTGTGACGATCTACATTGTTTGATCCCCATCCAAACTGGTGGATGAATATTGTTGTCAGTGAGACGAGGCACTTGTGTCAGGCCATTGGCTGGCTAATACACACTGGGTCTGTACTTCTGGAAGATGCAAGTTTGATTCATGGGGGAGTTTTATTACCATGAAAATAGTGCTTTTTATTTGTTTTGAAAGTATTGTGATCAATAGTAGTGAAATGTTATTAAACTGTAGCATAGTAATCATTCTGATTATCTGGAAGCATCCCCACATAATTCTTACACGTTTTCTCCTGTTTGAAAATCTGCATATAAGATGACTTCCATAAAACATAGATGTTACTTTTAAACATATTTGTGAATCTTATGTTTAAAAGTAGTCCCAAAATCTTTGTATCCTTGGCCCATTTAAATTGTCCATCAGACAAAATGATGTGAGGACAGAGCTGCTTACAGTGGCAATATTTCACACTTGCTTTGATTGATTTTATAGCTCAGTAACCCAGAGAACTTTTCTGTTAGAGCTATTAGTGTTTTAGAGGACTTCTGTGTCTGTAAGTAGAAAAAAACATATAATCTCTGCAACAGAATGCTGTGTAGGCCTTCCAAGGAAAAAGACCAACTGTATTAATTAAATGAAATTTGTGTTTTTTCTATTTACAGTTATAGACCATGGTTCCGTAATTTCCCTGATTTCATAATGCTTTGCATTTGAAAATCCTGAAATTCCAATCTGACAGGTAAAAATACCTTTCTCTTAGAGCTTTCATGAAACCCATTTTATTATTCCCTGGCATTAACATAAGAAGAAAGATGACTAGCAGCAAACTTAGCCTGACTCCCTGGCATTAACATAAGAAGAAAGATGACTAGCAGCAAACTTAGCCTGACTCTGATAAGAATTATACAGACTTTGCTCCTGTGGTTTCACCTACAGGACACCTTAATCTCCAGAGGATTTATAGAAGGGTCATGGTTTCTTCCAACAGGAATATGGGCTCCCTCTTCCCCCCCCCCCCGCCCCCGGCCTTCTTAATAAATTATGCAAATAGAATTAACTGAAGATATAATCACACTTCAGTGCATCAGATAACTGAGTCAGCCATCAATCCTGCTGTACTGATGCCTTACTACAGCACTGTTAACTATGCTGAAAACATGTTGGACCAATTCCATCCCTGGGGTAACTTCATTGGGAGTTACAGGTGCTCAGCACATCCAAGAATCAGGATCAAAGTGTTGTACATTGGGCAGTCAAAATCAGTAAACAGTTTTGAAAATCTTGATATAAGCCATTTGCCCAAGTCCATACTATAAATGAGCTGCAGAACGGGGATTAACATTTAAGAAGTCCTAGCATCCAGTTCTCAGTTCAGTTCATTTAGACTACACTGTCTTTCTGTTGAACCATTGAAGGATTACCATGTATCTTTATAGTATCTATTTTTAAATAGGACACACTTTACTGTGGTGATAGTATCAAGCAGGGTCTCCACACAGGCAGAAGTCAATATCTTCTGTTTTAGTCATGATGCTTAATGTCAATCAGTCAGTGCAAGCCAAATCATAATTCATCTTTAAAGTGGGCTTTTACTAAGGCACTCTGGCTAGAATGGAGTAAGCACAGTCATCTGCTATAGGTCCATGTAGGGAAAGTGGCTCATATTGATGACATTATATCAACTAAACTGATCATGTTCAGAGAGAACGTTGACATTCATACATGAGGGTGGATGTGTGGATTCCTACAGGTGAACTGATGTCATCTCTCTGCAGTTGTAGAGCAACATTAAATACAAATATACTTTTATTTCCAGTGCTTACTTGCTGTAATGGCTTGTTCCAGGCTAGGACATGACTACTAGAACTTGCAACAAGAACTTATTTTCACATCATCTACCTCCTGTGCTCTTATCTTTTGTTCTCACCTTCCACTGTATCCCTTGCAATCAAAGCTGTTTTGGAACTAAAACCAGAACATGAAAATTCTGTTTCTTAGACTATGTCTAAGAGACATCAGTGGAATGAAGAAAAAGTTATTGGGCCTGACTTTTCTCTTATACAGGTTATACACTGGTAAAACAAAACGAATCCGATCCAATAAGTATTGTTCTATTGAACGACAGACTGAAACTGGTCCAAAAACTGCCTATACTTCAAATGATATGATCTATTCTGGAAGGAAATACTTTTCTTTTGGATTTTGATTTTATTTTTACTAATATTCACACTCCCAATTATTTCTCACTGTACAAGGCCACACACATAATGACTATATTTATAGCTTCTCTCCTTCCATCCGAAACCTCTGAATAAACTGGAGTTCAGAAAATGGGAAAGTTAATTTATTCATTCAGGTTTTATTTGAAAAGCCTGTATTCTAGGTTACCAAATTCCAATCTGTTACTGCTGGCCAGCAGAAGACCAAGAGACTATGCACTGAGTTACCCTAAGCCTTGAGCATAATAAAATCTGCCAGTTGGTTTTCAAAGGAGAAGTTTAGCATGCACCTCACTGATGGTCTCTCAGATAATTTTCTCTGAGTGGTTAAAAGCAAACATCCCTATTCACCTCCCCAAATAAACAACACACTCAAATTGCTGGAAAGATTATTGTGAAATTAGAAGCAGCCCCAAAGTACACGAGTAAAGCATACTGAATGAAATCCATTGTTGGAGATAAATGTTACGCAAAAGCTATTAATAATTATATTGTACTCTCACTGCAGAAAATATAAGGATATTTTGGTATTTGAACTATAGAATATAATTTTACAATATCAATAGGAAATCTCATTTGCAAATTCAGTACCTTATAGAAATTTTCCTTTTTGATTGTTTAGAAAATTAAAGAGCTTTTTCTTCTCAGGAAGCAGAGTTTTTGAAATGGTGCATTTGTACTTTTTGTAATCCCTATGGTGAATCTATCTCTTGTTCTTTATACAGAGAGTGTAACAGAAAATGTCAGACTTGATCCCTATTATTTTCTGTCTAACATTTAAATAAAACATTGCAAGAATGTTTACAATTTTCATGTTTCAGAGTAGCAGCCGTGTTAGTCTGTATCAACAAAAAGAAAAGGAGGACTTGTGGCACCTTAGAGACTAACACATTTATTTGAGCATAAACTTGAGCTGTAGCTCACGAAAGCTTATGCTCAAATAAATTTGTTAGTCTCTAAGGTGCCACAAGTCCTCCTTTTCTTTTTACAATTTTCATGATTCTCACATGATTCTATTCTTCTCTGAGCTTATGTTACATTTACCTTAATTCCCGCAAGTCTTAATTGAAGATAAGTGTGTAAATCCTGCATACTATATGTCACTGAAAGAATATATCCATAAGATTCTATGCATCCTTTAACTTCCCTTTATTTTTTTTTAATCCACTCAATAGTTGATTAAATGCATCATCTATACTGATTGCAGCTTGAACAAAATGACATATTACTTTTGAGAACTGGTCACTCAAAGTGACAGTATGAATGTTTTCTTTTTCAATATGATGTTTTGTTCCTTTTCGGTTCTTCTAATTTGAGCATCTATTTATATAAAGGTGGAATCAATCAGAAGAAATTATTTCCTTAGATAGAACTTAGAAAAATGAAAATGTTCTTGTATATTTATTATATTTCAAGGTCTGCTGTAGAGTATTAAAACTACATGCAACAGTATTTTTAGTTTTAAAAGTCACTGGAGAAAATTACATTTCTTCAATTAATGTTCTGTTTTTGTTTCTTTGACTATATTATTTTCATTTTATTATGATACAAATAAAGGGATAAGTATAACTAAGGGATCTGAGCATTTGTGTTGTGCTTTATAACAAGACAAAAATTGAAAGGTCAGTTATTTTATTTTCCTTGTTTAATTTTTTTTAATGACAGTTATCTGACAGCAATTTTTTCCACAGATATAGTCATTCATTACAATGTGTGTTTCTGGATAAATGAATTCACTGAATATACAAGATGCAAATTAAAAATTCTGTGAAAGAATATTGTTAGATTAAAACTATAGGTAAATATTGCCTGGGGAGGTTTCCTTTGCAACACACATTTCAATCTTTCATATATATTTGTAAACTCAGCAATTGTTCTTATACATTGCTCATTGTATCATATATATGGCAGGACATACCATGTGCCCCCCAAATTGATCACATAGCTAATGCATATAACCATATGTTCCTGTCACTATTACTTTCATCCTGCCTCCACATTTCCCTCTTTCTTTGTCATGCTCTCTTGTGTCTTCTGTCATTTTAAGACTAGGTTCTGCAAATGGATCATCTCAGCTGCATCCCTGGGTCCCCACGGAGCCCCATTGACTTCCATTGGGCTCTGCATGGAAGTGGGCATGAATCCGGCTCTGTGTAGGCGCAGGCATATACCCAGGAGATCCGTTTGCAGGATCTAGCTGCTGAGTTGTAAACTTTTTCAGGCAGGGATATCTTCTTATTATGTATTTGTACAACGAGGTTCTGTTTTGGATTAGGGCCTTTGGGCACTAACACAATACAAACAGGTTTCAGAATAGCAGCCGTGTTAGTCTGTATTCGCGAAAAGAAAAGGAGGACTTGTGGCACCTTAGAGACTAACAAATTTATTTGAGCATAAGCTTTTGTGAGCTACAGCTCACTTCATCAGATGAAGTGAGCTGTAGCTCACGGTGCCACAAGTACTCCTTTTCTTTTGACAATACAAACAATAAGTAATGATTAACAGTAATGGAACACCTTATCTCATTATCATAGGTGGTTTTTACTGACATTCGGGCTGCTGTACTTAAAATCAAGCCATCAGGACTGAAACAGTGACTTTTGCATCCATTAGACTCTATCAGAAACAATGTACTTGTCTGAGTAAGTCCTCCTGGCTCAATGGAGAACTATAGAGAAAGTAAATGAGGTGAGTCCCAGAGGAGTGGAAAAGGTAGTAGGAGATTGGACAGTGTGTCCCTGCTTGTATAGCCAGCTGATCAGAAATTTGAAAACTGTGGTGCTTTCAAATACATTTACCAGAACTGGTTTGGAAAAATTAGTAAACGGTTGCCATGGTTTCTATTAAGGACAATAATACTCTGATGGTTGGGCTTGATCTCACTTAGAATAGATAAAGGGTTCTGAGTCACTGCTAGGTGTGCTTTCCCATGGTGATTTATTCAACGAATGTGAATGATCTTATTAGCTCGATAAATGTCTTGAAGCTGGAATAATTTCTGAATTGCTATTTAGAATCTATTGAATACTTCCTATTGAGAAGGATAAATGAATAAGTATCTATACAGAGTGTTTTAATTATTTCTTTCTTTCCTGGTTTATATAACTTCCTGAAGGCTATGAGGAGGTTTACTGAAGTCAGACTTAGAGGGTCAAGGAACTTGGTTCTCTCTGTTCACTCAAATTGCTTGCATACCCTTCCATAAACAGAAAAGACTCCAGTGTCAGTAGTATGGTGCAGTGTCTGGTGCCTTGTTTCCTCCTTCTTTGAAGATTTCACATGGATATTGCATTTATTCTATCAGGTGCAGAGAATGCCAATAAGTTTAACAGTGGAGGGGCCTTTAAGAAGTGAGGTAATTTCTGAGGATTCAGGATTCAGTGCTTCTGACTTATGAGGAAAAACTTGGACTCTCATGTCAGAATAATTTACTTGTGCCCTACTTGCAAGGCATTAGCACTCTAATTAAATGCTGCTGGCTTGTTCCAGATATTGCCATAGTGCTGCAGATTTTGAGCACTGTACACATTTTTTCATTGGCAATATGTGCTTTGGTGGGCCGATCCACTGGGCAGAGAAGGTGAACTTCATGTTCTGAATGGTGGAACAGCTCTAGTTTTCTTCTGAGGACTGTTTTTATTCCCAAAATTCAAAACAAAAACAACAACCCAAAGCACTCTCAGTACCTCTCAGGATAACGTCTTAGCCCTTGTCTTCAGGGCTTCACAGCCTCCCCAGCAGTGGTTTTCCCCCCTTGCCCCCTGCAGGTGTCTCCCACTCAGGCTTTCTGCCTGACAGGTGTGGGGAGTAGCCTATGAGATCCTCCCTAACCCTGAGTCTCTCCTGTCTGCCCCTTTGTCTAAGACCACCAAAACCATATAGGCTACTTCACCTAGGCCACCTGACTAGAAGCAAGCATGTGACCCACCACTACAGCTCTGTTTTAAAGAGCCAAAGAACTGTAACAGCTGGCACACTGAGATCCACTACCGTATTACACACCGCTTTAGTGCTGCTGCAAAATTGGTTTCTGTTATGTTTTTGTTTTGCATGTTCTAGCCCTTGAGTAACGTAATGTGTACATAAGCAGCTTACCCTGCTGAGCCGGGGCCTTTCTCCTCTGGAAAGAAGGTGCAGTGACCAGCTGTTACACTGATTGGTGCACTGTTTCTACTCTTAGTGGACTTCTAAGGGGGATATAGATGTCCCCAAAGCAAGTCAACCAAAATCTCCCTTGCTGAATGTTAAGATGATTACTTCTTGTCCTACTTTCAATGGAAACGGAGACCAATTGAGCACCATCCTCTTTATAGGAGCCCTTAATATATTTGAAGACTGTTATCAGGTCCCCCCTCAGTCTTCTTTTCTTAAGACTAAACATGCCCAATTTTTATAACATTTATTCATAGGTCAGGTTTTCTAAACCTCATATAATTTTTGTTGCTCTCCTCTGGACTCTTTCTATTTGTACACATCTTTCTCAAAGTATAGTTTTGGGTGCCATGCTAGACATAATACTCCAGCTAAGGCTGCACCAGTTCTGAGTAGGGCAGGAAAATTATCTCCCATGTCTTACGTACGACACTCCTGTTAATACACCCCAGAATGATATTAGTCTTTTTTGCAACTGCATGACATTGTTGGCTCATATTGAATTTGTGATCCACTATAAACCCCAGATGCTTTTCAACAGTACTATCACCTAGCCAGTTATTCCCCATTTTGTATTTATGCATGTTCTTCAAACAACATGGTAAGGCAGCTCTTCAGCTGGTGTAATTTCACTGAAGTCAATGGAACTATGCAAATTTATACCAACTCAAGATCTGGGCCATCATTTTTAGCTGAAGCTGTAGGTCTCCTGCTTCAGGATAATTTCCTGTCATCCCATCACGTTCTGATTATTTAGAGGGAGGTAGTATTTCTTTTCCCTCTTTCTTGCTCACTCTTTTCATCTGCTTTAAATTAATAGATTTTTGAGTACAGAAAGGAACAATCTAGCTTGACTTTCTGCAAAATATAGGCCACAGACTTTCACAGATTAAGCCCAGTAATTTGTGGTTGAACTAGAGTATATCATTTATCTTTTAAATGAGTGTGGGAGTTTCCTAGCAACTTAATTTTTGACGAGTGTGCTCCATTTATTCAGTAATCCAGTGTGCTTTCTAAACACAGATAAGACACAGTCATCACCCCAATGAGCATACAAAGACAGAAGAAGTTTGGTGCAAGGGGACGTAATACACAAGCAAAGGGATAGGTTGTGCTGTTTTCACTCTTTGGAGTAAGGTGTTACTCAATAAATCAGCCCCATTGAAGTGCTCAGGATGGTGATAAGCACATGTCTTACTAATGACGAATGTATTTGCTTGGGTTTTTTTTAAATGTTAAATACAGTATAATTCTCTCCCATCCCTCCATAATTCAGCCCCCCCCCACCCTTTCTTCTACACAAATTCCCATCTTCAGTTTCATGGTCATTATGTCCCTTTCTCCAAGTGTCCAACCTCATAGACATGAGCAGTTCATAAGTAAATGAAATCGCTGAAGTAGATGACTTAGTGACTAATTTGTTGACGGTGCCATACATTAAATGTTTCTTTTGGATATCTCTAAATGAGGAAGTTTCAAGATAATCTGTACGAGAATTGGGCTTGGGGTGTTAGCTGAACTCCACTGAAACACTTTTAGCCTTGACTGTTATTTAACAAAGATTTGTGTGTGCATGTGTATATAATACACATATTTACCTATTCATATGTACATTTTTATTTATTTCTTTTAAAAACCACAGATAATAAGAGGTGTTGGGCAGCCCTTACAAGACTTAAAATTCATAATAATTAGAAAAAGATCACCTTGCACTGCTTAAACCCTCTTGAACTGCTACTTCAGTCACAATTAGATCTGTCCCCACACCATAGCTAACTAATACCAATAAGGACCCCTGCCCACTCGTCATGTCCCCTACCATATGCTTAAGAAAAAAAGATGAACTTTGCAGTTTCCAAGTGAAAGTTACTAACTCTGTTTCTGGTGAACCAAAGAGAGCAAGGGAGCATACTCCAGAGGCAAAACGCCCACATGGAGAATACCTTGCTGGCATATCCCCCTGTTCCGTACTGAGGAAATTCAACTTCAAACACCTGTGCTTACCACCGAAGTTTTACTATGGCACGGGGAGCAGGGATCTCTCAGGTAACTAGAATCCAAGCCATTTAGGGCTTTAAAGGTCAATACAACATCTTAAATTTCTTCTGGAAGGCCAGAGTTAACCAGACCAGTATTCTGGGCTGCCAATGGAAAGCTGTTTCATTTTTTTTCTCCCAAATGTGTTATTGCCTCTTACATCCTTCTCCTCCCCCAAAAAACTGTACCTTGGCCTGATGTGTAAAATGGGCAGTATTCAGGAGCCAATTCTTCTCTTATACAGGTATGAAGCAGGAGTCACTCCATTAAAGTATATAAATGGCATTAGCAAGAGGTGAATCAGGCCCACAGTCCTGAAAATCAAGCTGTAATGGTTGCTCCCACTGAACAACTGTGGGTATGAAT
Organism: Chelonia mydas; assembly: GCF_015237465.2. Taxonomy (NCBI): domain Eukaryota; kingdom Metazoa; phylum Chordata; order Testudines; family Cheloniidae; genus Chelonia; species Chelonia mydas. Next base: position 100,156,054 of record NC_057849.1, on the reverse strand, counting down.
TCGGTCTTCTTGCATATAGGTCTAAATATGCCATAATTTAACATTCCAGTGCTAGATGCCTTTGTGATAGTGTTTACTGCTATTTAGGGTATTGATTCTACTAAATGCGTAGAAGTTTTGTCAGAACATACTAAATACAGTAACTCCTCACTTAAAGTTGTCCTGGTTAACATTGTTTCATTGTTACGTTGCTGATCAATTAGGGAACATGCTCATTTAAAGTTGCGCAATGCTCCCTTATAACGTTGTTTGGCAGCCGTCTGCTTTGTCCAGGAAGAGCAGCCTGTTGCAGCTAACTGGTGAGGGCTTGGAACCAGGGTGGACCGGCAGCGCCCCCTATCAGCTCCCCGCTCCCCTGAGTTCCCTGTGCGGCAGCTGCCCAGCAGGCTACCAATTGCCGGCAGTTCAGCTGTCCCGCCCCACACTGCCACGTGCTGCTCCTGCCCTCTGCCTTAGAGCTGCTCCCAGGAGCCTCCTGCTTGCTGTGAAGGGGAGGGGGGGAAGAGGGGGACTAATGTCAGGGTATCCCCTCCCCCCTACTCCTGCCCCCCGCTTACCCCTTCTCCATATAGAGCAGGGGGGAGACACAACAGGGCTCAGGATGGAGCGAGCTGGCCACAGCTGCTGTCTCAACTTCCTGATCTTTTTAAAGGCAATGTACTTTGAATGTGGTGTCAGCATACTTAAAGGGGCAATGTGCATCTCTCTCTATCTCCCACACACAGAGTGTGTCTCTCTGTATCTGTCTGCCATGCTGTCTCCCCTCCCTCCATTCATGCTGCCTTATAGAGTCTGAGGCTACATTAACAACGTGTTAACCCTTGAGGGCTCAGCTGAATGCTAGTTCATCATTTAGCAGTAAGGCATTCCCTGGGAAATATCCCACCCTCTTCCACCCTCTAACTTCACCACCTCAACCAACCTTCACAATCATAATTGCTGTGTACAGTATTAAATTGTTTGTTTAAAACTTAGACTCTGTGTGTGTATATATATGTGTGTGTATATATATATATATATATATATATATATATATATAGTTTTTGTCTGGTGAAAAAAATTTCCCTGGAACCTAACCCCCCCCCCCCCATTTACATTAATTCTTATGGGGAAATTGGATTCGCTTAACATCGTTTCTCTTAAAGTCGCATTTTTCAGGAACATACCTACAACGTTAAGCGAGGAGTTACTGTAAAGTACTGTGACAAAGTTCCTCCTCTACCTTGGTGGGTCTTGCGCTTATTGGCAGATTTGTTCGCCTTGAAGCTTCACAGCAGCCCTCAGTTTGGCCATTTTCATGAACCCACAGTCCAGGTCAACTCCTTCTGTGTCTGACCAGGAGTTGGGAGGTTTGGGGGGAACCCGGGCCGGCCCTCTACTCCAGGTTCCAGCCCAGGGCCCTGTGGAATGCAGCTGTCTAGAGTGCCTCCTGGAACAGCTGTGCGACAGCTACAACTCCCTGGGCTACTTCCCCATGGCCTCTTCCCAACACCTTCTTTAGCCTCACCATAAGACCTTCCTCCTGGTGTCTGATAATGCTTGTACTCCTCAGTCCTCCAACAGTATGCGTTCTCACTCTCAGCTGCGAGCGCCTCTTGCTCCCAGCTCCTTACACGCACACCACAAACTGAAGTGAGCTCCTTTTTAAACCCAGGTGCCCTGATTAGCCTGCCTTAATTGATTCTAGCAGCTTCTTGATTGGCTGCAGGTGTTCTAATCAGCCTGTCTGTCTTAATTGTCTCCAGAAGGTTCCTGATTGTTCTGGAACCTTCCCTGTTACCTTACCCAGGGAAAAGGGACCTACTTAACCTGGGGCTAACATATCTGCCTTCTATTACTCTCCTGTAGCCATCTGGCCCGACCCTGTCACAATACATTTAGCAGAATGGGGCACTGTTTGCAGGATATAGTTATACACTCTGTGTATGGCCATACCTTCAGTATGTTAACTGATTAACATAAGCCTACTATTAAGCAGTATAACACAACAATCTGCCAAATGTTTTGATGGTTTTTGGTAGAAGTCTGTATTGTAATTAGTGTCAGATTACAAAGAGATTTAAGCTGTTTACGAGCAGTTCAGCACACTGATCCCTTTCTCCATTCATATTTGACAAATTATATTTGAAAACATTTGTATCTCAACAGTTGCATGTCCAAAACATAAGTTAGCTCATCAGATTGTTAATAGAATGCTGATCCAAAACGAATCTTTCAGGCTGGATAATTACCATGGAAGTATGATGCCCCATAAATATCCAAGGCATCTTCAAGGAACAGGTACTGTGCTGTTAAAACTACTCATGTGTTGAGAAAGCTTACCCCAGCAGTAACTGAAATACATGCACCGTGTATTTTTATGCCTTTTATGGAGCACAAGATGGGAGAAGTTATTTAAAGATGTGCGCACGCACACATACAGCTTCCAGTTAATATTGGCTATCAACATGCCAGTTAAATGTACATACATGGAATTATTTTTTACAGTTGTCTTATGAGGATACAATGTACTTACTGTACCATGATGCTGCACAATGTGAAGCAACAGTTAAATTTTATTTCTGCACACAGTAGGCTGCTTGCAACCTCTTCTAAGGGAATGGCTCATTCGTCTTCGAGTAGTATCCCTATGGGTGCTCCACTGGTAGGTGCACTTGATCCCAGCACTGCTGATTGGAGAACTTTGGTAGCAGTGTCCATTTGGCCGGCACATGCACTCTCCTTCCCTCATGCTCTGCCACAAGGTTAACCAGTGTGCACGGGTGAACCCCCCTCAGTTTCTTCTCAACCGCCCACGCTAAAGATGGAGCTATTAGCAGTCCGTTCTTTAGACCATTATCTCTTCCTTACCACATCAATAGTTAATCCTTTTTCTCTTAGTTGTAGAGCTTTCTTTATTTTCTCTTTCTTAAAAAACTTTTTATTTTCCCCTTTCCCAGGTATGCCTGGTTCACGGGGCTTTAAGAGGTGCCTCTCAGACAAGGAGGCCATCCCTGTAGCAAATGAGCATTCCCACTGTACCTGCTGCCTGGAGAAAGCCCCATCTGCATCAATTAGGTTGGCACCACAGGAATTCAGACACTCTAGAGAACTTACCATATCATCTGCTACTTCAAGAGTCTCCCTTGCTCGGTACTGGGGCTCTGGTACCGAGTTTACTTCAGGCATGGGAATCTTCACCATCACCGTGTCATGCACCTCCATTCTTCAGTGGTGAATCAGATAGCGAACAGGAGGAGGTCATCTGACCACTCCTCCCACATTCTTTATAGTGCCCGCTGTCAACCTGGGCCCCCTCAGTCATACCCTGTGCCTGTTCCTCAAACACCGTGGTATGGCCAACCATGGGCACCACCTCTATGACCTCTTCCACTGCCCCAGTGGCCCTACTGGGATCCCTGAGTGGCGTACAGACTCGATGCCTCCCAAGCATCCAGTGTGACCCACTGTGAGCCCTTGAGGCACTGTCCCTCAGCCCGGCATCCAGATCCTCCAAACATTCAGAGGAGATCACAGAGGAACAGGAGGATGGATTTGAGGAGGAAGTTACACCACAGATCAACATTTCTTCTTCCTCCCCAGACAAAGCAGTGATGCCCTCTCCTGCCATTCCTAGCCAACTTCAGGCTATTTCAAGATCTAGCTAAAAGGGTGGCAGAAAGACACCCATCATAAACTCTTAGACGTCTTGCATTCCTTCTCTTCCTCCAGAATAGATCTCCCCAGCAGCAAGGCCCTTCTGAACCCAGCCAACTTATATGGCAAACTCAAGCATTGTCATGCTTACCTGCAAATGGGCTGATAAGAAATATTACATCATGGCTACGGATATGGAATTTCCTTTTTCCCATACCTCCCTAATTCCATTGCTGTGGACGCAGCAGGCTCCCGGGGTTGCCAATATCAAATGAAGTCCAGCCCCTATTATAGGGATTGAAAGCACCTCAACCTATTTGGGAGAAAGGCCTATTCCTCTGCCACACTGCAATTCAGATTTGCAAATTATCAAGCTCTGAGAGCAAAATATGACTATGTCAATTACACCAAACTTAACACATTTATTGATCAGCTCCCAGAGTCACACCAAGAACAGTTTTGGACCTTTGTTAATGAATGACAACTGGTGGCCAAAACAGCACTCTGATCAGCGAATGATGCAGCCGACACAATGGCCCGGTCCATCTCTACAGCAGTGGTTATATGGTGAGCATTCTGGTTGCACCTATCTGGGTTCCCTAAGGAGGTGCAAACTACAGTAGAGGACCTTCCCTTTGAAGGCACCAAATTGTTTGCCGAGAAGACTGATGTATCCCTTCATACACTTAAAGACTCCGGGGCCACTCTCTGATCATTAGGAATTTATGCACCTGAATAAAAAAGAAAATTTAATCTGCAATCTCAGTATAAATCCCACACTCCATGTTTTCCAACTCCAAGCTATTATGAGCCTCAAAGGAAAGAATACAGATTTTCCAGACATAAACCATCGTTCCCCAGTCTTCCTTGTCACAACCATCCACTTCAAAACATTAGTTTTGACATTTTGGTCTGGGTGCTGACAGACCACTCCCCTCAACACCAACTGCAGCTGACCAACCCATCGCACCCATTTGTGTATCACCTTGCTTTGTTCCACAACAGCTGGGAATGAATAACATTTGACCGATGGGTTCTGGAAATCATCAACAATGGGTACTCTATCCTCTTCACCTCCCTCCCCTCACCAATGCTCTTCCCTGTCCCTCTTCAGGGACGCTTCTCATGAGAGTTTATTACGACAAGAAATACATCCCCTTCTCCATCTAGGAACCATAGAGCCTGTATCTCAACATCTATGAGGCAAAAGTTTTTACTCTCATTATTTCCTAATACCTGAGAGGAAGGGAGGTTGGAGACCCATACTAGACCTCAGAGCACTCAACAAGTTTTTTTAAAGCTCACAAATTCAAGATGGTCACTCTAGCAACGATTATTCCAGCATTGGAACAGGGAGATTGGTTTTTTGGCCCTTGACCTGCAGGATGCATATTCCCACATATCGATCCTACCTTCCCACAGTTGATTTCTCAGATTTACCCTGGGCCAGGACCATTACCAATACAGAGTACTCCCCTTTGGCTTCTCATGAGCTCTGAGAGTATTCTCCAAGGTCCTCTTCGTAGTGGCAGCTCACCTAAGCTCCCAGGGAATTATGATCTACCCGTATCTGGATGATTGTCTCTTCAGAGCACACTCCTTCAATGAGGTCTGCTAGGTTACCAAACTACTATAGCCTTGTTCATGGAACTGGGTCTACAGATCAACATCCAAAGATCAACGTTCACCCCTGTACAGTGCTCAGAGTTCATAGGAGCCAATCTTGACTCATTACAGGTGAGGACTCTCCTGCCTCAGCACAGGTTCCACACCTTGGCCACACTCAGAGAGGCAGGTACAAATCAGCCCTCAAATATCAGCCAGACATTTGGGACTTACGGTGGCAGGCACATCTGTGATATCCCGTGCCAGACTTCATGCGAGGTGCCTCCAGATGTGATTCAGCTCGCTCTACGGGCCCAATAAAGACAGACTAGACAAACCTTTATCACTGCCCATCAAAGTTAAATGTTCCCTGGACTGGTGGAAAGATCCAGCAAATGTCTGCACAGGGATCCCTTTCTCACAAACTCCCCCAAACTCCTCACCACCAATACATCCCTCATAGGGTGAGGTGTACCTCTCAACAATCTTTTGACACAGAGCGAGAGGTCATCCACGGAGATGTCTCTTCACATCAACCTCCTCGAACTTAGAGCGGTCAAGAGTGCCTGCGCCCACTTCCTTCCATTAATCAAGGTACACACACGAGAGTCTTGGCAGACATCATAGCATGTATGTACTACATAAATTGGAAGGGAGGTGCCAGATCACCCTCTCTTTCTGCGGAAGCACTAAAGCTATGGAACTGGTACATTTCCCACCGCATCACACTGTCAGCGGCCTACCTTCCCCGAGAACAAAACTTGATAGCGGACAGTCTGTCTCAAGTTCCCACATGACCACGAATGGGAGACAAACTCAGCAGTACTACATGGCCTATTCAGGTGGTGTGGGACACCAACTATAGACCTGTTTGCCACTTATCTGAACAAGAAATGTCCACGCTACTGCTCCAGGGCAGGAATAGGACAACACTCCTTGGGGGGATGCTCTCCTTCTTCTGTGGGACAAGGACCTTATCTACGCCTTTCCCCTGTCACCCCTACTGAAAGTCCTGTTAAAACTAAAAAGAGAGACAGCAAATGTCATACTGATTGCTCCTACCTGGCCGAGACAGATCTGGTATCCTTACCTGTCACAACTGGCGATGTGATGTCAATCTCTTTCCAATCCATTCCATACCTCCTGTCATAGAACGAAGGATGCACTCTGCATCCCAATCTGTGGATACTCTGACTCAAGGCCTATCTCCTTCATGGTTCCAATGCATAGAAAGATCCTGCTCTGAAGAGGTATAGGAAGTGTTACTACATAGTAAAAAATCAGCTACCCATCATACCTGCAAAAGTGAACCAGGTTTCTGCTCTTGTGTAATTCCAGACAAATTTCCATGACATCTGCTATTCTCCAAATAGTCCTGATTTCTTGTCAGTCAGTATATAATCTAGGACCATCTCTCAGTTCTCTCAAGGCTCACACGGCAGCCATAGCAGCCTTCCAAGAACAAGTAAATGGATACTCAGTGTTCTCACACCCAACCACAAAATGATTCTCCAGGGGTATAGTAAACCCTTTCCCCCAACCCAGACATTCTACCTCAACATGGGACCTAAACCTAGTACTGTACTAATGAGCCTGACTGGGCCACCCTTTGAACCCATGGCTACTTGTTCACTCACATACCTGTCTATGAAGACAACCTTCCTGGTGGCGATCGTGTCGGCAAGATGAATAGGAGAACAATAGAATCCAGGCAGAATACTATGCAATTACTAGGGACCTTGCTTGTGATGCTATCTTTAGCTCTGCAGCATTGTCATCCATAACAGATTCAACACCAAAGCCCCCGCCTCCCTTTGGGGGTACAACTCGGGAGTCACCTACAGTGGAGCACCCATAGGGATACTGTTCAAAGAAGAGAAAGTTATTTAGCTTGTGCAGTAATGATGGCTCTTCGAGATGTGTGTCCCAATGGGGGCTTCGTGACCCTCTCCCCTCTATGTCAGAGTTCTTGTCAAGGACTCTGGGGTAGAGAAAGAACTGAGGGGGGTTAGCCCGTGTGTGCTGGTTAGCCTTGTGACAGAGCACGAGATGGGGACAGTGTATGTGTAGGCCAAATGGACGCTGCTACCGAAGTTCTCCCATCAGCAGTGCAGTGGAGCACCCATAGGGAGACGCATCATGAAGAACTATCGTTACTGCACAAGGTGAGTAACTTCCTCTTCTATATCCACAATGTCCTGGCTAGACCTGTAAGCAGAGGAAGTTTGCAAGGTCACAGGAAGATGATTTTTCTCACAGAGAATTTTTTTCTTTACTTGCAGTGTTTTAATTTCATAGTAATACTTGGCTCTATTAGGTAAATGTCAATAAAAATATTACAATGGTATTTGCTAATGTTGTGTTAAAACGGTGGTCATGACCCTTACACAAAAAGTGCTAAGAGAAAGCAACTTTCTGACATTCAGAAAACATAGTGTGGTTACATGCCCTATGATTCTCATTTTATTTATTTGTGGTGAGCACCTTTCTCCTACCCCTCTAATCCCCAACTTTACACATGGTCATTTAGATCTAGATTCTCCTACGATTAAATTGTATGTGTAGGAAAAACTCATTTTGATTAATTTTGAACCAAGTTACACTCTATCGAATCAAAATTTAGTAGAAGAATGGTACTTTTCAGGATGTGCCATTTGAAAAACAAAATATGCTCCTGCGCTCTGATCCTGTTGTTTCCCAACATTGGTGTCATTGTTAGTTATTTTTTGTATTGTCGTCATGCCCGAAAGCTGCAATCAGGTTAAGGGACCCATATGTGCATGCTATACAAACACATAGGGAGACATTGGTTCTGGCCCCCAGAGCTTACAATATAAGGCTCCGATTCTGCAATCTGTTTTGCAAGGATGGAGTCTGTGAGCCCATGCAGAGCCCTAAATTCAGTGGGGCTCCAAGGAGGTTCTGTATTTATGCTGTGTATTGTGAGATTGGAGCCTATGTTTGGATGAGAGACAAGTGTGATAACGATATGAGAGGAGAGTGAGGAAAGATAATGGAAAGAGGGTTTGGTTTAATGGTGGGTGCTACCCAATTCTGCCATAACTTCAGCTGTCCCTGTACCTGTTCTCTTAAACTGTGCTCTTTATTAGAGAGCTCGTTTATTTCCTTCTGCTATGGCCAAGAATTTTCTGTGCCCTTTAAGCTCAGCAGGAGCAGCACTTCACTGGAGACATGGTGCTAAATCTATAATCATATCTAATAGACTGGATCTTAACCTGTACCGATTCTCGTAAAAGCTTCCCTTGATCTTTACAAAAACGTTGAGTGTTCCATAGATGTGGATTGCTGTACAGAGCAATTTATTAAATGACTTTTAAAACATACTTCTCTCCCGCACATATTTAACAAATAGAAATCTCCCCATATCCCCTCACAGATTGTAATAGTGCTACTATCGTTTATTTATATTACAACAGTGAAATTAGAGCTATACTAATTTATAAATTGTGAGTGTCTGTGTGAAGATGATACTGGGGACAAGCCAAGCTGGAGTGCTTTGCACTTAGTTCTGAAAGTGGCTAATTCTCTTGCAGAGTGACTACCATAGGTTAGGTACAGTGCCTCCCACACTCAAAGATCGCTCTTTATTGATCAAGAGTGTCAATAGTCTGGTGGAATGAAGCTGTTGTGTGAAGTCACAGTTGTGTAGGAATAGGTAGTCTTTCAGGTAGCTAAGGCCACTATCCTGGAGGGTTTTGACTATCAAGACAAAGACCTTGAACAGGACTTTCTAATCAAAGGAGAGCCAGGACAGAGACAGAGCAGCATGGTGATATACTCATGGCAACCCTGTGATGCTAGGTAGACAGGCTGCTGTATTTTGTACTGGATTTTTCAGGATATGTTGCTTCATTCCTAGATGTGAATTGCAGAGTCAAACCTAGTAGTCACAAATGTGTGGGTCTCGATGGCCAGATCTGCACCTGGAAGTGCAGGTAGACAAGACAGATGAGACACAATTTTCTGACCAATAACAACTGGATGGAAAAGGTGTTTTTGCTCATGATGCCTCCTTCAGCACAGAGGAACCACACATGCACAGCCAGTGGTCACTGTTTTACATTAAATAAATATATAAAGCATATTAGATACATAGATTTTGTTCACTGATTTACTATAGGAAATACTTTTAATTTTGATGTAACCTTACTTTGTTATTTAAGGTAGTTGGCAAGTTTTTAAGAGTGACCTGTGTGTGTGTGTGTGTGTGTGTGTAGTGCGAACGATTTATATATATAGACATGTGTCCTTACAGGCACGTATATCAACTGCAGCTCAGTAATTATGACTCTGTTTCAACATATGCTGTATTAATATTTCTAAAAACTGCCAATTGGTAACGCCACTAGTGTTTTTATTGTGTGATATTTGAGTGCAGTGAACTGTTAGTCAAATCTTTGACCCTGAAGGATGAGAGCCACAAATAAAATGAGTTTTGATGACCTTGATTTAGTTTTCAATGAGTAGTTCATATCACTCATTCTGACACAATAAAGAGTTTCTGCTGAAAACATAAAATGGAAGGAATAAAAGAACTGAGGTGGAACTTTGATTAGCATATCTGTCATCTATTTCTTTCTTTACACACACAGAAGCAAATGCATCAAAATAAAATAAGTTAAACTATCCTAAAAACGTATCCCCCTCCATATAGTCTGAATTGTTTTATCTTAAACTGGCTGACAATTGAAATAAAAAATGGGATGTGTAAGGAATTGACTTAATCCACAAAAGTAAAATCACCAGCTTACAGAACAAGTAGAACAGTTATTTTTAAACTAATCTAAAAATCAATGTTCGCTCTGTGTATATATGGAAATCAATGTACTGCAGGGAGCCCTTTGGGTAGAGAAAAGTCCTTTTGATTCTCAATTTGGGATCTTCATGATAACGTTGACTTACTAAGCAGTCTTTGCAAACATTGATTGTGTTGAACTCTTTTTCTCCTCATTTTTCCAGTGGAGGAGACAGATTTATCTTAAAGTATCTGAAATGGCTCTTGGAGTTGCTCAGGGGTTAGTGAGAGTGTTGTGTTGTGGAAAGAAACCATTATTACTAGTAGTGATCACATTCATTTCAAATGGCTAAAGGCTGAATCCAGCATGCAATTCAGTGAGCAAAATTTGCAAATCAGTGTAATAAAAATGATTTGTTGTGTTTGACTTGAACCACTGAAGTGTTTGTAAAGCTGATCTCACTGATCTCACGATGCAGTGAGATGAGTAAATGGACATATAAGAGCAGTTATTTTCTGTTTGCTTCTTCTCTTTGGCACCTGGCAAAAATATGTCTGGGATTTATATTATGAAGACATTTCCCTCCCATAGATATTTAGTTCAGTGATTCAATATTTTAATCATGACAGATTTGTATTAGTCTAATAAGAACATAAGAATGGCCCTACTGGGTCAGACCAAAGGTCCATATATCCCAGTATCCTGTCTTCCAACATTGGCCAGTGCCAGGTGCCCGAGAGGGAATGAACAGAACTGGTAATTATCAAGTGGTCCATCCCCTGTCGTACACAGAGCTTCTGGCAAACAGAGGCAAGGGACATCATTCCTGCCCATCCTGGCTAATAGCCACTGATGGACCAGTTCTCCATGAATTTATCTAGTTCTTTTTTTAACCCTGTTATGGTCTTGGCCTTCACAACATAGAATCATAGAATCATAGAATATCAGGGTTGGAAGGGACCTCAGGAGGTCATCTAGTCCAACCCCCTGCTCAAAGCAGGACCAATCCCCAATCAAATCATCCCAACCAAGGCTTTGTCAAGCCTGACCTTAAAAACTTCCAAGGAAGGAGATTCTACCACCTCCCTAGGTAACGCATTCCAGTGTTTCACCACCCTCTTAGTGAAAAAGTTTTTCCTAATATCCAACCTAAACCTCCCCCACTGCAACTTGAGACCATTACTCCTTGTCCTGTCCTCTTCTAACACTGAGAATAGTCTAGAACCATCCTCTCTGGAACCACCTCTCAGGTAGTTGAAAGCAGCTATCAAATCCCCCCTCATTCTTCTCTTCCGCAGACTAAACAATCCCAGTTCCCTCAGCCTCTCCTCATAAGTCATGTGTTCCAGACCCCTAATCATTTTTGTTGCCCTTTGCTGGACTCACTCCAATTTATCCACGTCCTTCTTGTAGTGTGGGGCCCAAAACTGGACACAGTACTCCAGATGAGGCCTCACCAGTGTCGAATAGAGGGGAACGATCACGTCCCTCGATCTGCTCGCTATGCCCCTACTTATACATCCCAAAATGCCATTGGCCTTCTTGGCAACAAGGGCACACTGCTGACTCATATCCAGCTTCTCGTCCACTGTAACCCCTAGGTCCTTTTCCGCAGAACTGCTGCCTAGCCATTCGGTCCCTAGTCTGCAGCTGTGCATTGGGTTCTTCCGTCCTAAGTGCAGGACCCTGCACTTATCCTTATTGAACCGCATCAGGTTTCTTTTGGCCCAATCCTCCAATTTGTCTAGGTCCCTCTGTATCCTATCCCTCCCCTCCAGCGTATCTACCACTCCTCCCAGTTTAGTATCATCTGCAAATTTGCTGAGAGTGCAATCCACACCATCCTCCAGATCATTTATGAAGATATTGAACAAAACCGGCCCCAGGACCGACCCCTGGGGCACTCCACTTGACACCGGCTGCCAACTAGACATGGAGCCATTGATCACTACATCCTCTGGCAAGGAGTTCCATAGGTTGACTGTGCGTTGTGTAAAGAAATACTTCCTTTTATTTGTTTTAAACCTGCCTGTTAATTTAATTTGGTGACCCCTAGTTCCTGTGTTATGAGAATTAGTAAACGACACTTCTTTATCTAGTTTCTCTACACCAGTCATGATTTTATAGACCTCAATCATATCTCCCCTCTTTTCCAGCCGTCTCTTTTCCAAGCTGAAAAGTCCCAGTCTTATTAATCTCTCCTCATACGGAAGCCGTTCCATACCCCTAATAATTTTTGTTGCCCTTTTCTGAACCTTTTCCAATTCCAATATATCTTTTTTGAGATGGGACGACCACATCTGCACACAGTATTCAAGATGTGGGAGTACCATGGAATTATCCACAATGACTCCAAGATCTTTCTTGAGTGGTAACAGCTAATTTAGACCCCATAATTTTATATGTATAGTTGAGGTTATGCTTTCCAATGTGCATTTCTTTGCATTTATCAGCATTAAATTTCATCTGCCATTTTGTTGCCCAGTCACCCGGTTTTGAGAGATCCTTTTGTAGCTCTTTGCAGTCTGCCTGGGTCTTAACTATCTTTAGTAATCTTGTATCATCAGCAGATTTTGCCACCTCACTGTTTACCCCTTTTTCCAGATCATTTATGAATATGTTGAATAGGACTGGTCCCAGAACAGGTCCCTGGGGGACACCCATTATTTACCTCTCTCCATTCTGAAAACTGACCATTTATACCTACCCTTTGTTTCCTATCTTTTAACCAGTTACCAATCCATGAGAGCACCTTCCCTCTTATCCCGTGGCAGCTTACTTTGCATAAGAGCCTTTGGTGAGGGACCTTGTCAAAGGCTTTCTGAAAATCTAAGTACACTATATCCACTGGATCCCCTTGGTACGCATGCTTGTGGAACCACTCAAAGAATTCTAGCAGATTGGTGAGGCATGATTTCCCTTTACTAAAACCATATTGACTCTTCCTCAACAAATTATGTTCATCTATATGTCTGACAATATTGTTCTTTATTATAGTTTCAACCAGTTTGACCGGTACTGAAGTCAGGCTTACAGGCCTGTAAATGCCGGGATCACTTCTGGAGCCCTTTTTAAAAATTGGCATCACATTAGCTATCCTCCAGTCATCTGGTACAGAAGCTGATTTAAATGATAGGTTACAGACTACAGTTAGTAGTACTCTTGGGTGAATACCATCTGGTCCTGGTGACTTATTGCTGTTTAATTTATCAATTTGTTCCAAAACCTCCTCTAATGACACCTCAATCTAGGACAGTTCCTCAGATCTGTCACCTAAAAACAATGGCTCGGGTTTGGGAATCTCCCTCACATCCTCAGCCGTGAAGACCGATACAAAGATTTCATTTAGTTTCTCCGCAATGGCTTTATTGTCCTTGACTACTCCTTTAGCACCTCGATCATCCAGTCGCGCCACTGGGTGTTTAGCAGGCTTCCTGCTTCTGATGTACTTAAAAAAAATTTGCTATTGCTTTTTGAGTCTTTGGCTAACTGTTCCTCAAATTCTTTTTTGGCCTTCCTAATTGTATTTTTACACTTAATTTCCAGTGTTTATGCTCCTTTCTATTTTCCACTTTTTAAAGGATGCCTTTTTGCCTCTCACTGCTTCGTTTACTTTGTTATTTAGCCATGGTCTCTCTTTTTTGGTTCTCTTACTATATTTTTTAATTTGGGGTATACATTTAAGTTGAGCCTCTATTATGGTGTCTTTAAAAGGTTTCCACGCAGCTTGCAGAGATTTCACTTTTAACACTGTACCGTTGAATTTCTGTTTCACTAACCTCCTCATTTTTGTGTAGTTCCCCTTTCTGAAATTAAATGCTACAGTGTTGGGCCACTGTGATGTTTTTATTGCCACAGGGATATTAAATGTAATTATATTATGGTCACTATTACCAAGCGGTCCAGCTATATTCACCTCTTGGACCAGATTCTGTGCTTCACTTAGGACTAGATCAAGAATTGCTGCTCCTCTGGTAGATTCCAGGACCAGCTGCTCCAAAAAGCAGTCATTTAAGGCGTCAAGAAACTTTATCTCTGCATCCCGTCCTGAGGTGGTGACATGTACCCAGTCAATATGGGGATAATTGAAATCCCCCATTATTATTATTGAGTTTTTTTATTTTAATAGTCTCTCTAATCTCCCTGAGCATTCCACAGTCACTATCACCATCTTGGTCAGGTGGTTGGTAATATATCCCTACTGCTATATTCCTATTATTAGAGCATGGAATTTCTATCCATAGAGATACTATGGTACAGTTTGATTCATTTATGATTTTTACTTCATTTGATTCTACGCTTTCTTTCACACATAATGCCACTCCCCCACCAGCACGACCTGTTCTCTCCTTCTGATATATTTTGTACCCTGGTATTACTGTATCCCATTGATTAGCCTCACTTCACCAAGTTTCTGTGATGCCTATTATATCAATATCCTCATTTAATACGAGGCACTCTAGTTCACCCATTTTATTATTTAGACTTCTACCATTGGTATATAAGTACTTTAAAAACTTGTCTCCTTTTAGCTGTCTGCCATTACATGTTGTAATTGAATGGGACTCTTTTTTATTTGACTGTTTCTGATCAGACCCTGCCTGTATTTTATCATTTTCCATCCTCTCGTCCTCACTAGGATATAGAGATTCTCTATTAATAGATCCTTCCCTAAGGGATCTGTCCGAACCAGGTGCTCCTCCGCACCTGTCGACTTTCCCCCAGCCCTTAGTTTAAAAACTGCTCTACGACCTTTTTAATGTTAAGTGCCAGCAATCTGGTTCCATTTTGATTTAGGTGAAGCCCATCCTTCCTGTATTTGCTCCCCCTTTCCCAAAAGTTTCCCCAGTTCCTAATAAATCTAAATATATAATGTGATATATTAAAGTGTTATTGAAACACTAACTATGTGAGTAATGAAGGTAAATCTAGGTCTAAAAGCAGTGGAATGAGTTATTTTGTAATATACTACATCTGAGAATAATGCTTTCAGATATTTCACGAGGTACATATGTCACCGCATATTTGGTCCAAAATATGCTGCTTTCCCATGGAACTTAGGCAGACATCCTCTTTCATAAGTCCATATTTCTTCTGATTTTTGTTTTCCACTTGAGGTTGGTCCTGGAGCCTGTATTTGGATTTGTGTTTAGCAAAACCTCATTTATTGGATTTTGATTTTGGAAAAGCTGGGATAGTTCAGATTCATGTTATCTACATCACAAACTGGGTTTTGTTCCATTTTTCTAAGGGACAAACTTTTGATGTGTTTAGTTTTGGTTTTGCAGAACATTGTCAGTCATGCTTTGATTCTGGCAAAAGTGAAACTGCGTGTGGTTTTAGATCCATTTTACACAAACCATCAAAGTTCAAGGAGAAGAGGGCTGGGTAAAATATTGAGATTTGGGGCCCATCTCTACTTTTAGTATACATATTTAATGGTTCCATTTGATAATTTGCACTTATTTTTCTGTTTAAGTAAACATTCAAAGCTGTCTGTGTCCCAGTTCCTTTTTTCTCATTAGCTTGTCATTCAGATAGTTTATAAATCAATATGTTGACAAATATTCAGATAATCTGCTTTGGTATGAATTGGGACAGTCGATATCACTTTGTGCCTTCAGGGTTGCATCATGAGAAGGTTGGAGTGGGATACTGGGTTTATAGCCTGGTCATTTCTCTGCTCCCACTTAAGGCACCACAGAGTTGACGCTGCCAGCGTTTGACCCACTAGCGAGTTCTGCCATCAGAAAGATAGAAGATAACAGGCACAAATAATATTGGGTTGTGTGTGCAAACTGTTCTTTAATCACAAGAAATAGAGACAATCACATTTCAGCTAAACCGGAGAGATAATTGCCACTAGTACAGGTTGATGGAACACTGAACCATTTCTTCCCTTATATGGGTGGCTGTTCATCAGTTTTGAATATTCATTAAGCATATATGCTATAGCTTGTAGCATTTGTATGTACAGTAATTTATGTTAAAATTTATAACTGTAGAATTTCATAGTCCCCATTACAGCTGTGCCGAAAAGAATAAGAGATAATAACTTGCTCATATCTCTGGCTGCAGGCTACCTTTTTTTATTTGAGATGCCATGGTCTGATTCTTCATGTGTTCTGCTATAATGTGACTTGACATATTCACAAATTTTAATAATTTGAGGCATCCGCCACCCAGACCTTCTGTACATTCATCCAACATTTTTAATAATATACTGGAATAATGTGTTACTTTACTAGCTAAACATCTGAAGGAACAAAAGTGCAATAAGTCAAAGCAGACAGAAACATTGTGTTCCAGCCAATCTGTACAAATACTGAATCAACAAAGCAGGAGAGGAAAGACAGACCAAAATTCAGTTTAAATAATCAGATATTTTGGTAAGGTACAGACAACTGCCTATAAGAAGCAAGGAGTAAAGTATAGCTGTCAAACCCAATTTGAATTCTCTCTTATTAGTCTATATATTGTATAGTGCCAACCATAAGAGGGAGATTTTCCCATGGGATCCTCAGCTACAGATGAGAGCATAATGTGTTCAAGATAGCTTTGGTTTGCTACAAAATCCCTCAATGTGTACAAGGCAACATTTTTCAGCTGTAACAGTATACAACATATACATTGTAAATACTGTCTTTTTTCATTATTCCATGCAAAAAGTACAAATGTTGCAATCTTCCAACCTGAAAATAAAAGACTATTCTGTTATGACATTTCTAATACATTGGAGGAAAACTGCTGTGTTCATTTTTAAAGGCTCATACTCCACAATGAATTCTTACATTCTGAGATTTCTTAACTAGCATAACTCATGTCCATAATATTGAGCAGGCAGGTCAGCAAATCACATATTCAAGTCTACCTCAAGGATTCGTGTTGGTGCCTTTACCATTCAATATGTAGATTAGTGATTTACCTGACAAAGCTTTGCATAAGTTCATTTATGCTGATGACATCACTCTTGCAGTGCAAGACAAAAATCTTACCATCATTGGAAACACCCTCTTATAGACTCATAGATATTAAGGTCAGAAGGGACCATTATGATCATCTAGTCTGACCTCCTGCACAATGCAGGCCATCCAATCTCACCCACCCACTCCTGCAATAAATCTCTCACCTATGTCTGAGCTACTGAAGTCCTCAAATCATGGTTTAAAGACTTCAAGGTGCAGTTTGAACTGTTTACAACTGTAGATTAGGAGAATTGCTCTCTGTTATTAGCTATTCCATTGTCTCACCAGCTAAATTTTCTATTTCAGATTTGAGAAATATCAGAGATATTGACTCTCTCTATAGCAGACTTGTCTACACTGAGGTGCAAGCCTTGATTTAGAACTAGGTTTAGATTCCCTAGACATGTGTAATCTGGATGCACTTTAAGAGCAGAGTAGCCCCCATAGTTGTTACTATGATAGAGATCATGGTTCATATAGTAGTGTATATAGTAGTGATCAATGGCTCCATGTCTAGTTGGCAGCCGGTGTCAAGTGGAGTGCCCCAGGGGTCGGTCCTGGGGCCGGTTTTGTTCAATATCTTCATAAATGATCTGGAGGATGGTGTGGATTGCACTCTCAGCAAATTTGCGGATGATACTAAACTGGGAGGAGTGGTAGATACGCTGGAGGGGAGGGATAGGATACAGAAGGACCTAGACAAATTGGAGGTTTGGGCCAAAAGAAATCTGATGAGGTTCAATAAGGATAAGTGCAGGGTCCTACACTTAGGATGGAAGAATCCAATGCACCGCTACAGACTAGGGACCGAATGGCTAGGCAGCAGTTCTGCGGAAAAGGACCTAGGGGTGACAGTGGACGAGAAGCTGGATATGAGTCAGCAGTGTGCCCTTGTTGCCAAGAAGGCCAATGGCATTTTGGGATGTATAAGTAGGGGCATAGCGAGCAGATCGAGGGACGTGATCGTTCCCCTCTATTCGACACTGGTGAGGCCTCATCTGGAGTACTGTGTCCAGTTTTGGGCCCCACACTACAAGAAGGATGTGGATAAATTGGAGAGAGTCCAGCGAAGGGCAACAAAAATGATTAGGGGTCTAGAGCACATGACTTATGAGGAGAGGCTGAGGGAGCTGGGATTGTTTAGTCTGCAGAAGAGAAGAATGAGGGGGGATTTGATAGCTGCTTTCAACTACCTGAAAGGGGGTTCCAAAGAGGATGGCTCTAGACTGTTCTCAATGGTAGCAGGTGACAGAACGAGGAGTAATGGTCTCAAGTTGCAATGTGGGAGGTTTAGATTGGATATTAGGAAAAACTTTTTCACTAAGAGGGTGGTGAAACACTGGAATGCGTTACCTAGGGAGGTGGTAGAATCTCCTTCCTTAGAGGTTTTTAAGGTCAGGCTTGACAAAGCCCTGGCTGGGATGATTTAACTGGGAATTGGTCCTGCTTCGAGCAGGGGGTTGGACTAGATGACCTTCTGGGGTCCCTTCCAACCCTGATATTCTATGATTCTATGATATGTTAAACATTGCATTCCTCGCCCACCACATCATCACTTCAAACACCATTGATGTTTGGATGTGGGATTTTGGTTCAAGCCCATTTGTAGTTTTAACTCACTTATGAAAACAAACAAAACCCCCAATATAAGATCTTATAAAATACAAAAACAAAGTCTAATTTCATGCTTTCATACATTTCTTCTACATGATATTTTTTAAACAACAATTTTGTAGACCTTTAGTTAATTATGTGGGTTAGTGGATATTTTAGAAACAATGTAAAATGATAGTTACTTGATTCAGAAAAAGTAGCTACTGAACAAAGTTTTGTTCAACAATTCACAAAGATTTTTAAAGATGTAAATGTGCATATACAGGGAAGCCACACTGACAGTTGGCTGTAATGATTCAAAATATTATAGCTTCTCAGTTCAGGAGTCCTTGAACTAGGAAGGACTGAAATTTCAAAATTTCAAAATTAAAATAATTTCTTTTTCACATATTCCATAGGTACTGAAGGAGCTTCATGTCAATTGATTTGAAATGTCGGTATCTGGACCCAAGGAACAATTTAAAGATCAGCGTTCACCTTTACCTCCAATTTACTTGCTTTGCATAGGTTGTCACAACTTGCAGTGCCATTTAAGCATATTCTTTTTCTTCTGCATTGATTTTAAATTGTCTACTATTTAACAGAACGCAATGCAAAACTAGAATAGTAGTCTCTTCATTGTCAGTTATTAGGATTGCCAACCTTCCAAGACTGTCCTGGAGTCTCCAGGAATTAAAGCTTAATCTTTAATTAACGATTGTCATGTGATGAAACCTCCAGGAATAGGTCCAACCAAAACTGGCAACCCTATCAGTTATCCCTAAATACAACTCTGTTTTACTTGTAAATCTGATTTAAAAACAATGCTGTGTTGTGACTGAACTACAGGGTTCCATATCTTTTACTGGTATAATGTGTCAAGCTTCAGAAACATTAGGTTCATTGATACGCTGGTGCTGTTGCTGTTTTTCTGGCATATTATCCCATGGGGCAAATGAGCAACCCACACAGCCATGTCTCTTAGTAGCTTTATATCAGTGCAATTAATTCTCATCTTAAATCCTTTCACATACTGTCAGTATAGAAAAAGCAGGTATGCCAAAGGTCTTAAGTGGATCTTAGATGGCAAAATAATGAGTGGAAAGGTTAAAATACAAGCAGTATCTTTATTTATAATTGTAATAAACCATAAACATCACTATCCAGAACCAGATGTACCCTGTAAAAGAGTCAGTCAAATAAATCAGAGAAGACCTTAAACCACAGAGCAGTGTATCTCTGTACCAAACTGAGAAAGTCCTCATTGCCCTTCTGTGAAGGTCAGCTCTAGAGAAGACCTAATGTCAGTGAAGACAAAGTAATCATCCTACAATAATGACACAGCAATGCTCCAAAGAGTCAGAGAAGAGATTCTTTGGGAAAGTACTTGGGTATTCTATCTCAGGTTAAGTTCTATCTATTCTATCTCAGGAGTTAAGCCAAGGGTCTGAGCTGGAGTCAGATTCAGGTGCTAAGCCAAAGGTCAGAGCTGGAGAAAGAGTAAGGAGTCAAGCCAAGAGGTAGGGTGTAGCTGGAGTCGGCATCAGGGATAGAAGCAAGGACCTGGAGCATGGCAAGAAAGCAAGAACAGTTGGGTCTGGGATAAGGAGAGCAAGAACAGGTGGGAAGACAGGGATCATGCAAGTAGGCAAGGTCCATAGTACCAGCCAACCAAGGATTCCCAAAGTTGCTCAGACGATTTCCTGCGCCTTTGTCTAGTGTAAGCAGAGCTTCCCAGCCAATTGGGTGGGGCTGGATGTCTCCCCCAGCTAGGGGTTTTGTGGGCAGGGCCCTTTGCAAACTAGAGCTTCACTGATCCTCTTCTCCAGTCATTCACATATGCTTCTGGGTAGCATCTGTGATCTGCGCACTAGGCCCATGATCCCTCACAAAAATGCAGTATTACTTTATGATTCAAGACATGTGCAGTACTTGAAATACTGCAAACTGACTTTCACTTTTTAGCCTTATCTTGCTGCCTGAATTCCTTTACCATTTCTATTACTATAGAGATGGCAGCACACACTGTTGCTTCTGTAGAAGTTGGGATAATAGTGAGGTTCTGCTTAATTCTAGTCTCACTATCACTTTATTCTAAGTTACACACAGACTTTCTCTGCCATCCAGGAAACCTGCGAATGCATATCCAAGTTCTCATTTATAGTGGTTGTAGTTTTAATCAAATCAATTTAACAGTCCCAGATGTCTGCCTCTTAGCATGTTAAGCTATCACACACAGTAAAACAGCCTCTCTTCTTCCTCACATACTACCTGGAACCAGGACACACCAAATCATATCTCTTAGGAAATCATCTCAGATTCATGAGACAGTGGTTGTAGTTTTAAGACCTGATTTTAGGAAGACACATTTTAAGAAACATAAAAATGGCTGGTTTCAGAGTAACAGCCTTGTTCGTCTGTATTCGCAAAAAGAAAAGGAGGACTTGTGGCACCTTAGAGACTAACCAATTTATTTGAGCATGAGCTTTCGTGAGCTACAGCTCACTTCATCGGATGCATGCTGTGGAAATCGCACAAGACATTTTATACACAGACACCATGAAACAATGCCTCCTCCCACCCCACTCTCCTGCTGGTAATAGCTTATCTAAAGTGATCATCAAGTTGGGCCATTTCCAGTACAAATCCAGGTTTTCTCACCCTCCGCCCTCCCACAAACAAACTCACTCTCTTGCTGGTAATAGCCCATCCAAAGTGACCACTGTCTTCACAATGCATATGATAATCAATGTGGGCCATTTCCTGCAGAAATCCAGGTTCTCTCACCCCCCTCCAAAAACCACACACACAAACTCACTCTCCTGCTGGTAATAGCCTATCCAAAGTGACCACTCTCCCTACAACCTGCATGAAAATCAAAATGGGCCATTTCCAGCACAAATCCAGGTTTTCTCACTCCCCCACCCCCATACTCACACAAACTCACTCTCCTGCTGGTAATAGCTCATCCGAAGTGACCACTCCCCCTACAATGTGCATGATAATCAAGGTGGGCCATTTCCAGCACAAATCCAGGTTTTCTCACCCCCGCCCCCCCCCCACACACACAAACTCACTCTCCTGCTGGCAATTGCTCATCCAAACTGACCACTCTCCCCACACTGTGCATGGCAATCAAGGTGGGCCACTTCCAGCATAAATCCAAGTTTAACCAGAACGTCTGGGGGGGGGAGGGGGGGAGGAAAAAACAAGGGGAAATAGGCTACCTTGCATAATGACTTAGCCACTCCCAGTCTCTATTTAAGCCTAAATTAATAGTATCCAATTTGCAAATGAATTCCAATTCAGCAGTTTCTCGCTGGACTCTGGATTTGAAGTTTTTTTGTTGTAAGATAGCGACCTTCATGTCTCTGATTGCGTGACCAGAGAGATTGAAGTGTTCTCTGACTGGTTTATGAATGTTATAATTCTTGACATCTGATTTGTGTCCATTTATTCTTTTACGTAGAGACTGTCCAGTTTGACCAATGTACATGGCAGAGGGGCATTGCTGGCACATGATGGCATATATCACATTGGTGGATGTGCAGGTGAACGAGCCTCTGATAGTGTGGCTGATGTTATTAGGCCCTGTGATGGTGTCCCCTGAATAGATATGTGGGCACAGTTGGCAACGGGCTTTGTTGCAAGGATAGGTTCCTGGGTTAGTGGTTCTGTTGTGTGGTATGTGGTTGTTGGTGAGTATTCGCTTCAGGTTGGGGGGTTGTCTGTAGGCAAGGACTGGTCTGTCTCCCAAGATTTGTGAGAGTGTTGGGGATTCTTTTTATAAAAATGGCTGGATTTCTCCAGAGATCATTTTGATTTGGGTGTGGTAGACCCAACATAAATAAATGCTGTTTACATGACTGTTCCTATCTAGCAATTTGCTTGATTTTTCCTGGTGAGGAATCTCAACATGAGCACTGTACGTAACCAGTAAAGCTGCTGGGATAGTGAGAGTACCATAGAATACCAGCAGATGGAATCCATGTTGACCCATTGGAAATGATGTAAAGTTTCTGAATACAAATTTTTCTCAGTAGAGTCTCCTTTCTCTTTCCTCCCTCCCATCTGCCTGGAACAAAATGGTGGCAGAGAAGTGAAACATCTAGCACACACTTCATTCTGTCATTGTCCTCTCCCTGGGATTTATTCAAACATTCAAACTCCCTGAGAGGCTTCAGACCAACCACTCTTTGATTTTTCTTTTTAAATCTGTGTGTCAAATAAATGGTTGCTGTCCTCAAAACATGCCTCAGCTCTAGGACAGCCAGGAGTGACTTCTGGACCAGTAACTTTTCTGAATATTAAAATGCCATGCCTTTGAAGCCCTGTATGTTGCAACCCTGCAGGGCTACTGACTGCTGGAAAGAAGGGAGTTCCAAATTATCACTGAGTCACCACAATCACTGTTAGCCTGTAAGGACTTTAATATTGTGGCATTTTTAAATATGGAAAAGCTATTTTAAATCAAATTTAGAGAATACTGTGTAGTTAGAGGGCAACTAAGGTACCTGGCTTTGCAGAGAAATACAAAACATAGTCCCAATAAAATAAATTTTTAAACTTTCTAAAACATTTCTAAAAATGTTTTTCTGTAACTCATGTGCCACATATCAAACATTTTAGCAGTATTTGTTTTAAGGTGATGTAAATAACTCATCCATGGGTTGGTCAGTTGTGAGTAACATAGTCATCCCAAACTCATGCATATTAAACCCTTTGTACCACACCACTCTATACTAAACATATTCATGTTTTTAAAATGTATCTATCTGTATTAGACTTCCCTTTAGCCATGAGTTTTCTATCCCTTAAATATACAATGGAGTAAAGTTCACTTATGCCTGAGGGAATAAGAAGGTTAATGAAACATAAAAATTGCATATTTTCCCATTATTAAACTCTCCAGGAATCATGCAGAGATGAGCTGAATATTTGTAATGTAGCTTAATCTGATGCTGTTTATTTTGTACATGTTTTACCAGAAAACTTTCAGCATCTGGGAGTTCAGTATAGCACATTATAAAATGACTGGAATGAGAGCTATGACCCAGATAATTATCTCCCGGTGAACATAAAGATTGGGACTATATAGCCTCTTCACTGGGTAAATACACATATACAAGAGATACTATTACAAATTCAGCATTTACCTGTATAGGTATTGTATGGTATCTTAATATATTTAAAATGGCAGATGACTTGTCAAAATTACTATGGAGTACTAAAGGCTTAATCCAGCTATAGAAGTCAATAGCGTCTTGCCTTTGATGTCAGTGAGAGTTGGATTGGGCCTAAATGCTGAGTTCTGTGCTGTATTTTACAATTAACTATTTTCTTTTGTGCTACCTCATGCCATGTTTGTTTGTTGCGCTGGTTTTTTTTAACCACTTTATGTAACACAGGGAGGCCTTCATAAATTTTAAGGCCAGAAAGGAACACATTGACCTCCTGCACAACACAGGCCATAGAACTTCCCCAGAATAATTCCTGTTTGAACTAGAGCATCTCCTTTGGTTGTTTTTCTAATCTTGACTTTTAAAATTGTCAGTGATGAAAAATCTGCCACAGAAATTGATAAATTATTCCAACGATTAATTTCTCTCACTATGAAATAATTTGCACCTTATTTCCAGTTTGAATTTGTCTAGCTTCAACTTCCAGCCATTTGATCTCATACTTTTGTCTGCTAGATTGAAGAGCCCATTATCAAATATTTGTTCCCTATGTAGGTGCTTACAGATTTGATCATGTCACCCCTTATCTTTCTCTTTGTTAAGCTAAATACATTGAGCTCTTTGAGTCTATCACTATCAGGCATATTTTCCAAACCTTTTATCATTGTCATGGCTCTTCTCTGAACCCTCTGCAATTTTCATCATCGTCTTGAATTGTCAGAACTGGACACAGTATTCTAGCAGTGGTTGCACCAGTGCCAAACACAGAGCTAAAAAGGTTTTTTTACAGAATTTCTAAATGTTAGTGCTGCTGTCAGTCAGTCTAAGCCTTCTCCTTTAATTCTCCTCTGATGTTCCCTGTTTGAGCTCAATACCATGTGAACTCCAACCACTGTCACTCAGTCTGATAGCTTCCTGGGAGGGAAACTGCTCACAATTTAATTCGTCAGGTAGTTGTCAGCCTAGATTTTCCTCCTTTTAGATGTCCTCTGTTTCTCCATTGTCCTTCTGGGATTGTCTGAGCGTGGCCCCCAAGCTGCCTATCTTCCTGTCCCGTTGGTGGTAGGTCTTCTTCAAAGGGCATTCTGGTGGCTGTTTAGTCCTGTGTGGGGAACAGAAGCCTTTGAAACTGATGTGATTCTACTGCACAGTCAGTAATAAGCATTGAAAAACAGCTTTCATTTATTTAAAATGTTGTTTGCATTTACATAATTTAAACAGTTGAGAAGTCATGCTTTTGTTGTTTCATTGCTTACTACTGTGACGCATCTTGCAGCAGAGCTGTGAAGGGAGGGACGTCTTTCAAATTAATCCAACTTAGCTTGGCAATACAAGAGTTCTTTGAAGAGGAGAAGACTCTAGAGGACTGGGCTCGGCTCATGCATCACTGAAAGTGCTAGAGAACAGCAGAGAGCAGATGGGAGCAGCCTGAGGAATGAAAGAATGTCCTCTCTTTTCTCCCTGTCATTTTTTGGTAGGCCTGTCTCCCCAATAGAGCAGTATCAGATGGAAGCAGTACCTTTCACTGATCCCTTGGTATACAGCTAAGGAAGTTTTTGAAAGCTGGAGAAAGAGAGAGAGACAGAATTTGAGATGTTGGGGAGGTCCATGAATTGCATCTTAATAAATGATTTTCCCTAATAAATAAATATGCTTAATGTGAAAAGGACTAGAACAGGGAGTCCATTTGTCAGTCAGTATTCAGAGTCTGATATGTTCAGGCCCTCAGCTATTTCTTGTGACTCAGCACACTAAAGTCTGTGCTTATGGACTGGTGAGAAAACACCTGTTGTGTTATTGCTCATATATGCCAATAGTCTAAAAACAATTTTTTGTTGAATTACCTAAAAATGGCTACCATCTAGTTTCTGTCCATGCCAATCCTGCAGATAAAATCAGGGAATTCATTCCTTCAGCGTTCAGGTGTGTCTAGTTTCTCCAGGGCTTTTGAAATGTGTGCGCACGCATGCTACAGCAAGTAAAAATCACTTTCTTTGTTGTGTTGTAAGGTTGATATTTTATGTAATTTTCTAATCATAGATTAACGAAAGTTTATTTAATTCCACATGGAAACTGGAATAATGAATAGGAAATAGGAAAAAACATGAATCTACTAGGTCGTTTAAGGCCCAAATGACTTTGCTGTATATCTGCAGCCAGTGATACAAAAGCAATAGAGGCCTGATGCAGATTTCCTGCACTCTGTAGTTGTTCTGTGCAGATGATGGCTATGTTTACAAAGTTTTTAAAACTGAGGCATTTGTCAAAGCAGGTCTGAGTTCTCCAGGGGAAATTTAGGTAGCTAGCAGGAAGGTGTTGTATAAATTTAGATGGAGTATACGGGCCAAAGGTATTACCATAACCCACTCACTGTCCAACATTAAAGAATGCTAAACAAGGTCAGGGGCTTGGTATACAGAGACCAGATACAGAGCCTACTTAGCACCATGGCAAGCACACCATTTAAAATCCATTTAACCTTTTATCAAGGATACAGAGAAGAAGAAAAACCAATTAAAGCATTTGAAATGTAAAATATTAAGTAAGGCTTTCATTTTACCCACATCCCTTGTTTCCTTTCCCTTTAGCTGGAGAGAGTTCTAGAAGGAAAACGTCCTTGTTTGACAGTCTCTTAGATGATATTAAAGATGGTAATAACTGTCCTCTAGGGGAAAGGAGAATAAGAGAGGCTATGTCTACACTGTGCCGCTAAAGCCTTGCTGTTGTAAGGCACAGAGTGTAGCTGCTCTTTGTTGGCAGAAGAGAGCTCTTCTGCCGACAAATTAAAACCACCCCCATGAGGGGCGGTAGGTTTGTCAATGGGAGAGCATTTCCCGCCAGCAAAGCGCTGTCCACACCTGTGTTTTTTTCACACCCCTTACTGAGAAAAGTTTTAACGACAAAAGTGCAGTGTAGACATAGCCTTGGTTGAGATGAGGTGGATTTGCTGCTGCTGCTGCTGCTGCTGTTAAAGCCTGATCCCCTTTCATCTCAGGAGTAGTCAGGATTCAGCTGGAGCAGGTTGGGGTGGCCACGTCATCTGGATCCTCTTCTCACCCAATCCGGTCAGGATTTCTCATAATCAGTGTGACAAAGGCCCAGGGGCAGCCATGATGGTGAAGCTCACACCTGTAGCTCTGTCTGTTCTCCTCATTATTTTGTCTGCCAATTAGGCCTAATATCCAACAGGCCAATTTTGGTTCATTAATTTCTGGTTCCACGTCTCCTGGTTTTCCCAGGCATTATTTCAACACAGTCCTTGAGCCATATCAGTAGGCCCTTTTGTTTAGGCTAATTCAGTCTTTCTATCTCCTTTTCATACCTTTGTCCATCAACATTTGTAATTATAGGTAAGGCCCTACTTGAATTGTGGGATGATTGTCAAAAAACGGCCACTGAGTTGTGGACAAGCCATGGAAAATTGTAAAAAAGTAGTAATGGATCTTATTATTTGTGGTGGTAAAGTCCATTACTACTTTTCTGCGATTTTCTGCCATCAGCCTCCCGGGGCTGAGAGTGGGGACTCCTGTTGTCACCAGTCTGGGGCTGAGAGCAGGGGTCCAGGGCTGACAGCGGGAACGCAGGGCTGAGAGCAGGGCCTCCTGCTGTGGGCCACCCAGGTCTGAGAGCGGGGGCTCCTGATGTCAGCAGCCAGGGCTCCCACTGTCAGCCCTGTGCGTGGCAGGGCTCCTGTGGTCAAAATTGTGGTAGAAGCCTAATATTGAGGAATCCAAAATACTGCAAGTTAAGTAGGACCTTAAATAGAGGTTATTGTGACATTTTATGAATTTTCATGTGCTTTTTAGAGTTTAGTTCACAACTGAAGTAAATTTATGTGCCCAATTATCACAACACTGTTCATAGGAGAGTTAGAGAGAAAAGGACCTCACTCTCTCCAGGCAAGTAATCACATATCCCTCTCTTTCACCACTCTGTGGATTTGACTCTGTCCCATTTAGCTCATCCCCTTGCCATCAGGAGATTGACTCAAGTACATGTACAGCGGGAGATGGGAGGGAAGGGGGGCACTGGGAAGCCCTCGGGGAGGGCAGAGTGTTGGTATGTGTTGGTATGTGTTGCGTGGTGGATATGTTGGTATGGTTGCTTGGTGGATGTGATCCTTGAGGTGTACATGCATGCAGCCAGCTTGTCATTTTCACCTGTTCAGCTGGCTAGTAGAGAGAGCTGCTTGAATTTTTTTCATTCACATATTTTTATAGAAAATTATAATTTCTATTGACCAAAGTTATATTGACCAAAATGAAAATATTCATGTTGATCAAAATTTTCCTTTCTTGGGGAGAGAGTGGGGGAGAGAGAACAGTTTTCAAAAATTGTGCTCTTTTCAATTTTTTTATGATTTTTTTTCAAAAAATGAAAAAAATCACCAGAAATAATAATAATAATTAATAATAATAAATTTCCACCCCAAAATTGACATTTTTCCAACAGCTCTGCTGAAGCTTTTTGGTGGCCAGTCTTAAAGAAACCAGGACAACGCAGTAATCTGTGTAAACACTATAGGGACAAGGTGCTCAAAACACCACCATTCCTGGTTATGACTGCACCATATGCCTGCAGCTCTTTGCCTGGTGGTGCAAGTGGCCAAGTGTGTGGCCAGTATGTCTTCCACAGCATCCAAAACACCCTGTGAGGGAGAAGCACGGGAATGCTTCATCTGCTTCTTCCCACTGCTTCCTAGTCCAGATACTCTGGAGTAGCACCAGCCTGCTAGTTGTATAGATACTGTGGTATTCAGTGAGATCATGCATGAAATAATATTCCATATGAGCAAGAAGGTCAGAATCTGGTCTCAAACACAGCAGCTAATACATAAATAAAACCTTTTTGCTGATTTTAGCCTCTAAGAAGTGAACCTTTTAGTATTAAGGGACAAAACATTGCATCTCCATTTGCTGTGCACAGCCCAAAGTTACAGTGGTAAGGATAGCTGCTTGTTAAATACTAGAATAAGCCAGCAGATGGAGCCTAAATGTGAGCAGCCAAGTCCTGGAGGATCAATGGCCTAGAGGGGCAAGAAGCCAGAGGATTCCAGGACAACTGGGAGAAGCGGAGGGTGAGTGCCATTTTGGCATGAATAGCGTGTGTGTGGGAGGGCCTCTGTGGAAGGAGGAAGGACTGTGTTGCCCTGGGTGCATGTGTATGCGAACCTGGGAGTGGGACTGTGATGTGCACTGCTGGACTGGGGCTGATGGTAAGCACTCTGGACGTAGGCTTGTGTGTAACCCAAATGAAGGCCAAATAGCTGGGGAGCAGCAACCCTACCAGGTTGGAGGCCCAGACAGAGCAGCACCAATCAGCATGCCACCAGGCTAGCATCTCAGCTCTGTGTGCATCAATGCTGGGATTAGAGACCTTGGGTGGAGGGTAAAGGTTTGGGGCAACTCTGGAGGTGGGGGAAGGGATTGTTACCAACCCTCCAGGATTGTCCTGGAATCTCCAGGAATTAAAGACTAATCTTTAATTAAAGATTATGTCATCTGAGGAAACCTCGAGGAATATGTCCAACCAAAGTTGGCAACCATATGTATTATTGTTTCACCATTGCAGTTGAGTTCCCTTCAGTCCCCCTTCCCCTTTCAGCCCGTTGGTTTGTCCCCATTCCCTTGTGTAATGGGGTTTGCAGAGCCCAGGCAGAAGGGAGCATAGGCAGAAGGGAGAGGAGAGTCTTCCTTGCTTATAGCCAATCAGTTTGATCACACCCCCACACCACTGCCCGAACTGCCAATCATGGAGACAGGTACCCAGAGCTGTGACCAATAGAGGAAAAAAAGCCCTGCTATAAAGGGGAGAGGGAGGCAGAAATGCCTGGGATAGCAGAGGGACAACTGCCCTGCACCAGGCTGCCTCTGAGAAAGCAACAAAGAGAAAGAAAGAGACTCCAATTCCTGGAGTTGAAGGGCTGATAGACCCAATTTAAGGCGAGAGTTCATGAACCGATCTTGAAAAAAAGCTGAAGAGCTCTCCATTCAATACATTTTAGGAAATCTACAGATGATTAGTGCTTCCACTGTTGCTCAGCTGGCTTCACTCCTGTTGATTGACTTCACTCCACTGCTACTACCCCCAGTCACTATGCAGCAGCAGGCATGGAAGTGAGTGTCCACAGGTATTCATGCTGACTGAAACTTGTGTTAACACCTGACCAACTCTCTGTGAGCTCAGCAGAGGAGTATGCTGCTCACAAGAGCTTCCTCCCCTTAAAAAACACAAAATCCATTGATTTCTGTTGGAGGAGCTTCTCCAGGAAGGGAGAAGTGTTCTGTGGGGTGGCACTATTTCCCTCAGGAGAGGTTCCAATGGCTCCTCTATCCTGGTTGAGCCAGAGGGGAACATATTGCACTACATGCAGCTTCTGCGACTAAACATCTTCTGTGGTCCACCCAAGCATAGGGAGCAGACTCATCAACTCAGGGAACCGGGAAAAGATAAAAACAATACAAGTTTCAGGTAGTCGTACCTCCTCTCTTCTTAGTGAAAATAATTCACATAATCTGCCGCAGTATGTTTGGCTGAATTTTTCTTTTTTAAACATCAATCCACTATCACATCAGTATGTTCCTGGCAAAGCTTTGAGCTGCTCTGGTTTCCGGGATGGCCAGATAGTGCATGCCTGCTCGAACGGAGTTTTATTCAGAGTGCATTTGTCAGTGTGTATGGTGTCAATTGTTGAAAGGTTTCCTGATTCCATGGTACAATGTGTGATGATAAGTCTTGTTGATGTGCTTTGTGAAATAGCTTCCAGAAACAGATTTCTGCATGTCAAAAAGCTTTAGTCTCTCATGGTAGGAGTCAAAGGGTAGCATTCAGAATATTGTATCTGTGCAGCAACACTACAATGGAAAGTATTTATTTTTCTTATTTATAATTTTTGCAATAGAACAATAATAGAAATTAGGCATTGCATTATTGTGGGTAAAAAATACAGGTACTAATACATCTTCCTAATTGTTCCTGAAAGCTGTTTCTTAGGATAAGCGTGTCCATCAGTTGGCCAATGACACACACACACAAAAATTGTCTTAACACACCTTCCTTCTGTGAAAAGTGAATAATAAGATTTCTAAGATGTGCTAATCAAAAGATTAGAATAACCACAAACTCCTAAATAGTCTTGTCATTAAGGCCCTGGAGTAAGACTCAGAAGAGCTGAGCTCTATTCTTGGCTCTGCCACAGGCATTATATATGACATTGAGCAAATCACTTAATCTCAGTTTCCCATCTTTATAATGAGGATGATAATACTCCCCGTCTCTCGGAGGAGTGATGAGGATGAATTCAGTAGTTTCTGAGACACTTAGGGTATGTCTACATAACAGCCACACAGCTATGACGCTACAGCTGTGCGACCGTAGTGCCACAGTGTAGACGCTTCCTACATTCCCTCAACACCTCTCTGAGAAGCAGTAGCTAGGTTGATGGAAGAATCCTTTTCTCAACCTAGCTGCATCTACACTGGGACTTAGGTCGATCTAACTACAGGGCTTGGCATGAAATTATTCACAGCCTTGGGCAACATAGTAGGTTAATCTGACTTTTTAAAGTGTAGACCAGACCTCAGGTACGATAGTAATTGAAACCAAGATAGTATATTGATGAATATAAGTCTACAGCTTTCATAATGTAAAGAAAATACCTTATCATATAATTGTCTTAACTAGACATTGAACTGGTATGTTATCCACATTAACAAAATTTGAATTTGTGAAAGTACCTTAAGGAACTTACCAGTATGCAGGGTGGCCGAGGTCCTGAGCAAGGTGTAGGGAGTGGCTCTGGGCCCCTGGAAGGGGTGGGGCCTTAGGTGGAAGGGGTGGGGCTGGGGCCAGACTTCCCCAGCCAGCCCTTTAGTGGTGCCCAGCCTGTGCTGCCCGGGGCTCCGGCAGCGATTTAAAGGGCCTGGGGCACTGGCTGCTGGTGCAGTAGCGGCAGCCGAGAGCCCTGGGCCCTTTAAATCGCTGTCGGAGCCCCGGGGCTCCCAGCCGTCGCTGTCACTACCGCGGCAGCAACTGGAGCCCCAGGCCCTTTAAATGGCCGCCAGAGCCCTGGGGTAGCAGCAGCAGCTGGGAGTCCCGGTGCTCTGGTGGCAATTTAAAGAGCC
This sequence comes from Chelonia mydas, assembly GCF_015237465.2. Classification (NCBI taxonomy): domain Eukaryota; kingdom Metazoa; phylum Chordata; order Testudines; family Cheloniidae; genus Chelonia; species Chelonia mydas. Next base: position 100,124,195 of record NC_057849.1, on the reverse strand, counting down.
CGGGGCTCCAGCCACTGGCGCAGTAGCAGTAGCAGTGGCCAGGAGCCCCGGGCCCTTTAAATCCATGGTACTGGTAGCAGTGGCCGGGAGCCCCTGGGCCCAGCAATTTAAAAGGGCCCAGGGGCCTCAGGCCCTTTTAAATTTCTGGGTCTGGGGAAGCTGCCCTTTTTGCCCCCCTCCCCTCCCATCAGCGGCCCTGCCGGTATGGTCAGCTGTGTGACCGTACCAGCTTACTTTCACCTCTGGTTCCACCAGAAAACCTCCAATTCTTCAGTGCATTTGCACCCACGTAAATGAGAGGAGACTGACCCAAGTGTGTCCAGAGAAGACACTGTTAATAACAAATACATGGCATAACTGCTTTTCAGTTCAGTTTAAGCTATAATAGGAGCTATCAAATTTAAAACTGCAAATCCCATCAATACAAAGAGATCGAGCACTTTGAAAAAATTACATTTTTCAATAGTGCGGAAAAAAAGCCCTCTTAGGTTTACTGATGACAGTGAAGATCTTTGGCTGCAGAACTTAATTAGCTGGAAGACCTCTCATTTTCAAACTAGAGAGAGTTCAACGGGCACTCATATATCTGGATGACAAGCTTATGAAGGGTAATTGGATCAGAGGAGGGGCATTGTTTCCATCTGGATCCAGTTCAGGTTTAAAATAGGATTTGGAATGTTGGTGTGAGGATGATGTTCAACAGTTCTACAAACTTGTGGGCTGTTAACTCGAGTTTGGCCCCAAATTATGGTGATGATTATTTATGATTAAGGCTTCGTTTTAGTCACGGGTATTTTTAGTAAAAATTATGGACAGGTCATAGGCCGTGAATTTTTGTTTACTGCCCATGACTTGTCCATGACTTTTACTAAAAATACCCGTGACTAAAACTTGGTGCGGGGGAGGTGGGCAAGGGCAGCGGCAGCCCGGGACCCTTGTTGGTGCTGTGGGGGGGAGGGGTGGGTTGGCGGGCCTGGCAGGCTCCCTACCTGGCTCTTTACCTCCCCCCCAGCAGCAGAGTTTGGGTGTGGGAGGGGGCAGGGGGTTGGGACATGGGATGGGGTGAGGCGGGCTCTGGGCAGCGCTTACCTGGGGGGCTCCCTGGAAGCAGCGACATCCCCCTTGCTCAGCTGCTAGGCGGAGACATGGCCAGGCAGTTCTGCGCGCTGCCTCCGCCTGCAGGCACCGCCCCTGCAGCTCCCATTGGCCGCAGTTGGTGGCCCGAGACTGCCCCAACACTGGCCGGTGTGACTGGTGCAGGGGCTGCCTGAGCCAGGCGCTCTGGCTGCTGCAGAAATCACTGAGGTCACAGAAAGCCACGTAATCTGTGAGCTCCATGACAAACCCACAGCCTTATTTATGACTTGTTGAACAGTGATATTGAGCTCTGCACAACTGTCCAAAGCATGGATGACAATGTTCCTGACTTAATTATTTTATAATCTAAATCAGATACAGGCAACCAGTCCACACATAGTCACATACGTATACTGCATGTCAAATCTACAAGTTATAAGATGCTTTTATTGAGAAGGAACCCATGTATGGGTGGTGGATCCTGTTTTTTCTCTCTCTCTCTCCTGAGCAAGGACTATAGAGCTGCTGCAGCCCCTGCAGAGCAACCTGCGGACAGATATAAATGGTCCATCAATTGGAGAGCTCAGTCAGAAACCTCCCCCACAACGTAAGTGGGGGGTGACTATGCATGATTTCAGGAAGCCTACACTATTCCCTACCCTTATTCCCTTGAGAATGGGGTGTCTTTGGCTCAGTGAGCGCTACTGTCATGCCTGCCTGGCAGCTTTGTTTCAGAGCTGTCATCTGGCTTCTGTGTCTTTGGGCCTGGGACCCACTTGAGCATTTATTGTCTCCCTAGCTGTCAAACAGCCAACAAGACCCCACAGGAGTTTGTACATTTTATATGTCTAGAATTTGAAAGCAGGTTTATTTTTCTGTGAATTTATTATGAGTTTAATTTGGTGACAAATTGCAGTCATTTGTATGGTTCGACTTCTGTGAAAGTTGGGTCTGTGGTGGGCTTTATATTTACACTGTACCAAAGTGAGATCCCCGCATTTGTTCCAAACAGGAACTTGTCTGGCATTCCTCACACACCCAAATTGTCTGTTGACTTTAGGGCAGATTTGAATGCACAGTGAACGCAAGATTAGCCTCAAAGTGAAACTGGTTTATGACTTAGCATCAGAATATTAAAGGAGCATGATAATTAGTTTGTCAAATGATGAGGAATATGCCAGATCTAGTCTGGAATAGTATTTTAAAATAATGTTCTTTAAATTCCGTCATTGGCAAAATGGAAATTTCTCAGAATAAATGTGCACCGGGTAGTTTTAGTCAAAAATATTGGTCACAACATATGCCTGTTGGTACTAACTAGAGGAATATAACATGATTCAGGTTTAAGAGCTACTTTTAACTGTGGAATTGATTGATTGTCTAGTTCAGCAGTTCTCAAACTGTGGGTCGCAACAGTATTTTAATGGGGTCGCCAGGCCAATATTAGACTTGCTGGGACCCAGGGCTGAACCTGAAGCCCCAGTTCCCCTTCCCCCTTTTCTTCCCCCCCCCCCCCGACCTGGGGTTATGTAGTAATTTTGTTGACAAAAGGAGGTCGTGGTGCAATGAAGTTTGAGAACCGCTGGTCTAATTCTTACATCTGAGGAGCAGATTAGCGCAAATTTTGTCTGGCATCATCTTTCCCTGCATTCCTTCTGCAGATATTAACTATAAAAACAGTGAGATCAGATCTAGCACTCAAGTATGCCTCTCATGTTGCATGTACTTGCCTTCTCTAAAACTCCTGCAAGGCACCCCATTCTCTGCTGAATGAGCTTCATGGAAATCCTGCAGGGGGAGAAAGCAGACTTCGGAAACATCACATCATTGTCACATGGAGACAGTGATATGAATTTTCTGTCCTTTAGTCTTTCAGGCTCTGTGTAAACTGGAATCTGAGTGTCTAAAAGACAGATTAGAGTGAACAACAAGAATTCTGAATGAGCAACCATACGCAGACAAATAAAAGGCAGAAGTACCCTTTTCAAAAGATTCACTCTGCAATCAGTTAAAACAAATAATGAAATGTGGTCTATAAACGGGAGATGTGTGGTTTTTTTATAATAATTCTATAAAAAGTTATTTCTATTGTAGAGAAAAATCTTTTTGAAAATGGATTGTATTAAATCTTAATCCACTGAAGTTCTTTTTATTATTCTATTATTTTAGTATTATATTTCTTTGTCAGGTTTGCTGTATTTGTTTAAACAGCAAACAAATCAGTACTATGGTCAATATCATAATAATAATTTTGTAGAGTAACACAAAATGGCCTTGATCTAGCAAAAGGATCTTCCTGGGTGGACACTAACACCTATTCCATCATGTGGGTGTAATGGTCTCCTTGTGCAAGCCTGTGGACCTCAATCTTAGAAACAATTAGACATGAAGATCTTTATTCACTTGAGTAGTTCCAGTAACTTCATTGTAATAAGCATCTATGCTCAATAGTGTTTGCAGGATCAGGCCTTATATGTAATAGTTAAATGTTTTGTAAGCCTGCCACTTTCATAATTGGAACTGTTTCCCTGTGTGTGTGTGTGTGTGTGTGTGTGTGTGTGTGTGTGTGTGTGAGTGATATAGTTGCAAATACACCATCTAAACAAAAAGAAAAGGAGGACTTGTGGCACCTTAGAGACTAACACATTTATTTGACCATAAGTTTTTGTGAGCTACAGCTCACTTTATCAGATGCATTCAGTGGAAAATACAGTGGGGAGATTTTATATACACAGAGAACATGAAACAATGGGTGTTACCATACACACTGTAATGAGAGTGATCAGGTAAGGTGAGCTGTTACCCTCAGGAGAGGGGAAAAAAAACAAAAAACCTTTTGTAGTTATAATCAAGGTGGGCCATTTCCAGCAGTTGACAAGACCATGTGAGGAACAGTTGGGGGGGAGGGGGGAATAAACATGGGGAAATGGTTTTACTTTGTGTAATGACACATCCACTTCCAGTCTTTATTCAAGCCTAATGTAATGGTGTCCAGTTTGCAAATTAATTCCAATTCAGCAGTCTCTCGTCGGAGTCTGTTTCTGAAGTTTTTTTGTTGAAGAATTGCCACTTTTAGGTCTGTAATCGAGTGACCAGAGAGATTGAAGTGTTCTCCGACTGGTTTTTGAATGTTATAATTCCTGACGTCTGATTTGCGTCCATTTATTCTTTTACGTAGAGACTGTCCAGTTTGGCCAATGTATATGGCAGAGGGGCATTGCTGGCACATGATGGCATATATCACATTGGTAGATGAGCAGGTGAACAAGCCTCTGATTTGTTAGTCTCTAAGGTGCCACAAGTCCTCCTTTTCTTTTTGCAGATACAGACTAACACGGCTGCTACTCTGAAACCATCTAAACAGTGGTCAATATTAAAAAGTCAATATTTGTCAACAAGTACCACCCGACTGGTATGATATGACTCTGCAAATTTTCACCTCATTGAGAATAAGAAATAACTGGTAACTCTCTGTTACCTATTAACAGCTGTTGACTTTCAAAAGGTAACCACTGTACTGCAAAGTAATAATAATAATAATCCTGATTCTGATAACCTTGTCTTGTCATTTGATTTTATTGGTGAGCAACATCTGTCCTCTATTAAATTGAAAAGTGTCACTATCAGAGGCTCGTTCTAGTCAACTGCTGGAAATGGCCCACCTTGATTATCACTTCAAAAGGTGTTTTTTTCCCCCTCTCCTGCTGGTAATAGCTCACCTTACCTGATCACTCTTATTACAGTGTGTATGGTAACACCCATTGTTTCATGTTCTCTGTGTATATAAAATCTCCCCACTGTATTTTTCACTGCATGCATCCGATGAAATGAGCTGTAGCTCACGAAAACTTATGCTCAGATAAATTTGTTAGTCTCTAAGGTGCCCCAAGTCCTCTTTTTCTTTCTACTGTTGATATGTTTACTTTCCATTTAATGAACTATCCCGTTATAAAGGCTGAAGACAGTGCAACCTGATATCAGGTTTTGTTTTGTTACTGTTCATCAGAGAAAATACCATTTCAATGTCAGAATTTCTGTGTGGCAGGCAGCACAAGGAGCTGCTTAACAACCGTCCATCAAAGAAGGAATCCTTTAGAGCCAGAGAGAGTAGATTAAAGGCAAGAAATTTCAGACCAGAGCTTATCTAAGGACAGGGAATTGCCTTGAGCTGCCATCCATAGAATTTCAATATCTTTCATTGCCTGGTAATCTATAATATGAAGTCTACGAGTAACCAGTTATTTTTTTCTGTTCCTGTCATTGAAGAATAAGTTGGATTGTCATAACAGTCTAAAGACAAAAAGAATAGGAGTACTTGTGGCACCTTAGAGACTAACAAATTTATTTGAGCATAAGCTTTCGTGAGCTACAGCTCACTTCATCGGATGCATTCAGTGGAAAATACAGTGGGGAGATTTATATACAATATAAATACAATATAAATACCATACAATATAAATCTCCCCACTGTATTTTCCACTGAATGCATCCGATGAAGTGAGCTGTAGCTCACGAAAGCTTATGCTCAAATAAATGTGTTAGTCTCTAAGGTGCCACAAGTACTCCTTTTCTTTTTGAGAATACAGACTAACATGGCTGCTACTCTGAAACCAGTCTAAAGACAATAGAAAGACATTTCAGAGGTTTCTGTTTTTTGAAACTTCCAATATTTGGTCTGCTTCTTTCAGTCAAAGTTAAAAATGGCATTTATGGCAGCATCACTATTGCTGACTACTATTTCACATGATGGGTTAAAAAATCAAACAAGTAAAACTACAGCTTGTCTTCACAGACGTTATTGTTGCCACTGAGGCATAATATAAAAGATTCAAGGCCCAGCTTCGAATTCCAAACCTATATGGTTTCACATATTACTGTCTATATTTTAAAATATATTACTGTACCTACATGAGTTGAATTGAGCCAAATGTTTTAACAAATTCACTAATAACTGCAGTGCAGTACATCATTAATCACAGCTATAATCTTATGTAGTTTGTGACCATGCTGAATACCATTGTTAGTCACTGTGAATGCTTTGCAAAGTACTGGGTCTGCTGGCTTCAAAGAGAAGTTAAGTTCAATGGACTACTCAGTAAATCAGAGAGACAATGTAGGTGAGATAATATCTTTTATTGGACCAGATTTTGTTGGTGGAAAAGATCCAAGCTTTTGAGCTTCACAAAGCTCTTCTTTGGGTCTGGAAAAAGTAACCAGAATGTCTCTTCGAAAAACAAAGTGGGACAGATTGTTAAGCATAAGGGAGCTCACACATGTTGCAAGAAACCACTTAAAATGAAGTGGGCAATTAACATGTGTTACCCCTTGTCATAAATATAAAGGGAAAGGTAAAGACCTTTAAAATCCCTCCTGGCCAGAGGAAAAACCCTTTCACCTGTAAAGGGTTAAGAAGCTAGGATAACCTCGCTGGCACCTGACCAAAATGACCAATGAGGAGACAAGATACTTTCAAAGATGGAGAGGGGGAGAAACAAAGGTTCTCTCGATCTGTCTGTTGTTTTTTGGCCAGGAACAGAAAAGGAATGGAGTCTTAGAACTTAGTAAGTAACTAGTTAGATATGCATTAGATTCTGTTTTGTTTAAATGGCTGATAAGATAAGTTGTGCTGGATGGAATCTATATTCCTGTTTTTGTGTCTTTTTGTAACTTATGGTTTTGCCTAGAGGGATTCTCTATGTTTTTAATCTGATTACCCTGTAAGGTATTTACCATCCTGATTTTACAGAGGTGATTCTTTTACTTTTTCTTCAATTAAAATTCTTCTTTTAAGAAAGTAATTGTTTTTTCATTGTTCTTAAGATCCAAGTGTTTGGGTCTGTGTTCACCTATACAAGTTGGTGAGGAATTTTATCAAGCCTTCCCCAGGAAAGGGGGTGTAGGGTTTGGGGGAGGATTTTAGGGGGAAAGACGTTTCCAAGTGGGCTCTTTCCCTGATATATATTTCTTAGACGCTTGGTGGTGGCAGCAATGAAGTCCAAGGGCAAAAGGTAAAATAGTTTGTACCTTGGGGAAGTTTTAACCTAAGCTGGTAAGAATAAGCTTAGGGGGTTTTTCATGCAGGTCCCCACATCTGTACCCCAGAGTTCAGAGTGGGGAAGGAACCTTGACATGGTGTTAGTCGTGGGATTAACTTGAAATCATTTTGAGATCAATTTGAGATTTTTTGAACCAGAAGCACAGATTTTTTTAAAAGGAAATATTTGTTTTCCTTTGGGCTGCTGGAAAGCAGGTGTTAAGCTGAAAGCAGTTAGAGTTTTTTTTTGTCTCTGCTTGGGGGGCCAGAGTTGGAGTTTTCTCTACCTAAAGGCAGGGTAGTTAACCTCCTGCAGGGAAATTCACAAGTCTTCACAGACCTAAAGTTGCTTTTTACCTAAGAGCAACTAGAGGGGTTTTCTGTCTATTTGCCTGGAGACAAAGGTGTTAGTTTTTTTTTAAAGGATTTTTCTGTAGGCTGACAATCACTATCAGAGAACATAGGTATCCGGTTACAGCACAGCAAAATTTTACAAGCCAAGTTTTTTGGTTTTTTTAACTCTCGGGTGTAAAATTAGTTAAAAACAGAGAGGCTAAGACGACAGAAACCAAGGCATAACACAAATTGGAGTTAACCAGACTGGAGGCAGCGAAAGATGCAGAAAAAGCCCTAGAGGCTGCCCACAGGAGAGCTATGGAGGCAAAGGACAAAGAAATGTAGGCAAAGGACAAAGAAATGGAGGCAGTGAAAGAGGCAGGAAAAAAACCAAGAGGCTGCCCACAAGAGAGCTATAGAGGCAGAAAAGAACCAAGAGGCTGCCCACAGGAGAGCTATGGAGGTAGAAAAGAACCAAGAGGCTGCTCACAGGAGAGCTATGGAGGCAAAGGAAAAAGAAATGGAGGAAAAGGAAAAAGAGAGGAAGCATGAACTGGAGATGGAGAAAGTAAGGGCTGAGTGGAATCTACTAGATAACCCTAACAATCCTTCCCCAACAATCCACAAATGGGAGCGACTATGTCCATAGTATGATGAATCCAGTGATATTGCTGAATATTTTCTCACCTTTGAGAGACTGTGCACTCTCCATAAAATTCCTGAAGCTCACAAGATAACCACATTGGTCGCAAAATTGACTGGAAGAGCTCTGGACATATTCAATAAGATGCCTATTGATGAGGCTTCTGACTATAATAAGTTCAAGGATTTGGTTTTAAAGCAATTTCAAATTACATCTGAAACGTACAGAGTAAAATTTCGAACCCTTAAGAGAGGGCCTGGACTAAGTAATGTGGCTTATCTAAACCAGATGAAGGATCTGTTAGATAAATGGGTCCAAGGAAGGGGTGTCACTAGCTTTAATGGAATGTGTGATTTGATAGCTCAGGAGCAATTCCTGAATATGTCCAAGGAGGAAATAAAACAGTGTCTTTGGGATAAGGAAATGGTCTCAGCAGAAAGTCTTGCTTCTTACGCTGATCGATACGAGCAGTCCCAGACCGCCGGAGGGGTGGAGCAAGCTGGAACAAAATGGGTGAAGGGAGGAGAGAGGAACAACCCTGGTCGCAGTTGGAGTGGATACCAGAAGGGACACCCTCAGACCACACCCTACTACCGGGGTTAGCCCAAGGCCCCAACTACACACCAAGGAATACTCCAGAGACCTTATTGTTCTGCCACACCATTCTCCAGCAATCCACCTCGCCCCAGTGATCTGTCAGCTGGATGATGTTTTAAATGTAATGAGCCGGGGCACGTGAAGACCAACTGCCCCAAGAACCCCAACGGATTACAGTTCATTGCACCAGAATCACACCAGAGGTCCTCAGGCCCAGATACCTCCCAGATACCCTTGGAGCAGAGGGAAACTGTGAGTATGGGTGGGAAGAAGATCACCGCGTGGAGGGACACCGGAGCGCAAGTGTCGGCTATCCATGCTTCCTTAGTGGACCTTAGAGATCCAAGTGACAATTCAACCCTTCAAGTCCAACTCTTTCAATTCGCCTACAGCCAAGTTGCCTGTCCAGTACAAGGGCTGGTCAGGAACGTGGACTTTTGCAGTCTATGATGATGATCCCATCCCCATGCTGTTGGGGGAAGACTTGGCCAATCATGTGAAGCTAGCCAAGAGGGTGGGAATGGTCACCTGCAGCCAGGCTAAACAAGCCGTCATGCCTAGCTGTGTTCCGGAAACTTCTACCAGGACCTGGTCAGAGGTGATGGACCCGGACCCCAGGCCAATGTCTGCAACAGCCGTAGTGGATCCAGTCCCAGAGACCCAGACAGAGCCAGTCCCAGAACCAGAACCGGCAGAACAACCAGCACCAGACCCATTGCCAGCACTGAATCCAGTACTTGCAACCCCAACACCAGAGGGCCCCACCAAACTTGAACCAGCAGCAGCCAATAACCCTACACCAGAGGCTCAGCCGGAGCCTGAACCCCAACATCATGCACCAGCAGAGAGCGGTTCACAGTCAACGGAAACAGCCCCATCCCCTACATCGCTTCCAGAGGGACCAAGCCTAGGTCCACAATCCAATGAGGAACTGATGTCTCCAGCATCAAGGGAACAGTTCCAGACTGAACAGGAAGCAGATGAAAGCCTCCAGAGAGCTTGGACGGCAGCCCGGAGCAACCCACCGCCTCTCAGCTCTTCTAATAGATCCAGAGGATTAAAGGTTTGTCAGTTTACAGCCCAGGGAGGAGATGACGCTGAGTGCTGGTAACGTGGAAGAGGTGAACCTCTCCATGACCCTTGGTTGTATGCAGCGACAGCAGATCAAGGAGCTGTGCACTAGCTATGCGCCGACGTTCTCAGCCACCCCAGGACTGACTGAACGGGCATACCACTCCATTGACACAGGTAATATTCACCCAATTAAAGCCCAACCTTACCCCCATCTGTAGCATATCCTGGATCTCCCGTTCTATAGCAGTTTTAGCTTGAGGAAACACCCGGTAATCTGCCCCTCTGGCAGTGCATGGGCATCTCCAGTGGTTCTAGTTCCCAAACCAGATGAGGAGATACGTTTTTGCGTGGACTACTGTAAGCTAAATGCTGTAGCTCACCCAGACAACTATCCAATGCCACGCACAGATGAACTATTAGAGAAACTGGGACGGGCCCAGTTCATCTCTACCTTGGACTTAACCAAGGGGTACTGGCAGGTACCGCTAGATGAATCTGCCAAGGAAAGGTCAGCCTTCACCACACATCTCGGGCTGTATGAATTTAATGTACTCCCTTTCGGGCTCCAGAATGCACCCGCCACCTTCCAAAGACTTGTAGATGGTCTCCTAGCGGGATTAGGAGAATATGCAGTCGCCTACCTTGACGATGTGGCCATATTTTCGGATTCCTGGGCAGAACACCTGGAACATCTACAAAATGTCTTTGAGCGCATAAGGGTGACAGGACTAACTGTTAAGGCTAAGAAGTGTCAAATAGGCTTAAACAGAGTGACTTACCTTGGACACCAGGTGGGTCAAGGAACTATCAACCCCCTACAGGCCAAAGTGGATGCTATCCAAAAGTGGCCTGTCCCAAAGTCAAAGAAACAGGTCCAATCCTTCTTAGGCTTGGCCAGATATTACAGGCGATTTGTACCGCAATACAGCCAAATCGCTGCCCCACTGACAGACCTAACCAAAAAGAAACAGTCAAATGCCGTTCAGTGGACCGAAGAGTGTCAGAAGGCCTTTAACCAGCTTAAAGCGACACTCATGTCTGACCCTGTACTAAGGGCCCCAGACTTTGACAAACCGTTCCTAGTAACTACAGATGCATCCGAGCGTGGTGTGGGAGCAGTTTTAATGCAGGAAGGACCGGATCAAGAATTCCACCCTGTAGTGTTTCTCAGCAAGAAGCTGGAAAGAAGAGGGAAAGCAACTGGTCCGTCAGTGAAAAAGAATGTTACGCCATTGTCTATGCTCTGGAAAAGCTACGCCCATATGTTTGGGGATGGTGTTTCCACCTGCAAACTGACCATGCTGCGCTACAGTGGCTTCATACCGCCATGGGAAATAACAAAAAACTTATTCGGTGGAGTTTAGCTCTCCAAGATTTTGATTTCGACATCCAACACATCTCAGGAGCTTCTAACAAAGTGGTTGATGCACTCTCCTGTGAAAGTTTCCCAGAATCAACTGGTTAAAATTGTCCTTGAGATGTGGAAAATATTGTTAGTCTTTATATACTTGGTAGTGTATTTAGAGGTGCATGTGTCTTATTAACTCTGTTTTCTCCTAGAGCTCCAGGAAGAAATCACAGCCAGCGTTTCACCCTAGCTGTGATTTGGGGGGCGTGTCATAAATATAAAGGGAAGGGTAAACACCTTTAAAATCCCTCCTGGCCAGAGGAAAAACCCTTTCACCTGTAAAGGGTTAAGAAGCTAGGATAACCTCGCTGGCACCTGACCAAAATGACCAATGAGGAGACAAGATACTTTCAAAGCTGGAGGGGGGGGGGGAGAGAAACAAAGGTTCTCTCGATCTGTGTGTTGTTTTTTGGCCAGGAACAGAAAAGGAATGGAGTCTTAGAACACCCCTTCATGCTTAACAATCTGTCCCATCTAGTATTTAGCTGGGACACTCTAGCTACCTTTTCCAAACCTAAAGAAGAGCTCTGTGAAGCTGGAAAGCTTGTCTCTATCTCTCTTCAACAGAAGTTGGTCCTATAAATTAAAGCTATTACCTCACCCATCTTTGCTCTGTCATATCCTGGGCCCAACATGGCTACAACACTAGTCAGTAAATGTCTGTTCTTTTTCTGACTCCTCTCATCTGACGGTAGCAAATTTAGTTAAAAGGCTTTGTTTGGTGAAAAGGCTACTTTTTACTGTAGCTAGTTATTGTTTACGTCCACTGCTTTCAATGTGTTTTGACAACTTCTCAGTCTAGTGTACCTTCACACTTTACCTGGGCTTTTTTTCCAGTTGTATGGCATTTTTTCTGAACTAGATATCCATTGAATAAAAATCAATAAAAACACTGTTGTGTTTTTTTAATGTGATGCAGTGTGAAGTATTTTCTTCTACTTTTGAGAAATTGCCAGCCCCCCGCCCCACCTCAAAAAAGCCATTGAGTTTTAACATAGTGTTTTTAAAATAAGGGGATTGGATCTAAATCTGCCCTACAGTCCTCTTTAGTTTCATAGAATCATAGAATATCAGAGTTGGAAGGGACCTCTGGAGGTCATCTAGTCCAACCCCCTGCCCAGAGCAGGACCAAGTTTGTTACTTAGGGTTTGTCTACATTTTAAATGCTACAGCAGTGTAGCAGGTTGGGTCTCATTCAAAATGTGGCTGGAGGAGGTGGGTGATTGGAATGGGGGACTGGATCCTGGGTCTCCCAACCCCCGGGTGGGTGTCCTAACCATAAGTTATTCTCTCTTTCTGGCTCAATGACTCTTTCAGTATTTATCCACAGTGCAACATCGTCAGCAGGAAAGACTGAGGGAGCCACAAATCAGAGTATCTCATAGTTCAGTGATTGGAGCACTCTCCTGAGACATAGGAGACCCCTGTTAAGATCCTTTCTCCCCATCATCAGGAATGAACCTGGCAAGTGCTCTAACCACCAAACTAAAACTTTTATAAAGTGGGTGCCACCTCCTCAACACAAAAGGAGGAGTTATGCGCTTGCATCAATCATTCTTGCAAGAAATGACTTTGGCACTTAAGCCTCCTGACTCCAGGAGAGGGGTTCCTGGCTGTAGATTGCAGGCAGAAATGACTGCCTGCCTAGCATGCTGGCTTTTGTAGGTCGCTTGGTAAGATTCCTATCTCTCCCCATTCATTGTACAGGGAACCTAGGTAGACTAACACGGCTGCTACTCTGAAACCTGTCGTTGTTTCTGTGATTTTTCAAGCCCCTAAAATTTAAGCATTGAAGTCCTCAGCATCACATCTGTTTGTGGATCCTGGCCTAAATTCATTATATGTTTAAAGATTTACTTGTTTGCCAAGGCAGTTAGAACTGGGCAGTTAGTCATCACATGGCTAGTGGTTATCTCAGAGTTGTATTTGCTTTATTGGTGTGGAGTAACAGTGACATCCAGTGGTCGGTTATTTCAGTGGTCGAGGTTACTATATCAAATAACATTTCAGGAAATGTATTCCAGGCAGCGTTTTCTGTTATAAAGCCCTGGTTCTGCCAGGTAAAAGATGATACTTCCTTTCAGCTCCAAGAGTTATCTAATGACTCTAGAATAGCTGCCGTATATTCCTCCCATATCAATGCTTTTTTTTTTTGGCCAGTGGGAGTCCAGAGGAAAAAGCCTGAAGTGTGGGGCCTCTGCTGACTCCCTGATGGAGGATGAAGAATGATATATCTCCTGACCTGCAGATTCCATCATGGGGATCATGCAGTCACTGAATGGAGACGCATTTGGGGAAGGGGTGTAATGTTTCAAATGTGCAGTACATTTGGTACATAACTGTTGAGTTAGGGGACCAGTTATTTTAAAAAATACCATTCAAAACATTTAAAACTAGGTGGATTACCATACCTAGTAGAGTTCTAAAGAAATGTTGTTTTATGTGTTAGGATGATTTCATCTTCATCACATACCATGTGAAACAAACATATTTTGAACCAAAATGTGGAGTGGTTCCCAGCAGTTCACAGATATTTCGAATGGGACTCAAGGAATGCCAAATTATTTTTCCATTAAGGAAATAAGAAACATTAACAGTTACCCTGTGAGAGTACAGTAGGTTCCTATTCCCTCACCTTTCTGCCTACTTATTTGCTGCCATTCCTCATTCTATCCCAAGTGCTAGTAGGCTAGGGAAGGGTACCCATTACGGGTCAGACCTAGAGAGAAGCTTTAGCACATGTAACTCCCATTGACCTTTCAGAAATTAGTGCTGTGTGACCACCCTGACTGAGGGTTGATGTGAACAATATACTTCAGTGAAAGGCTAAGAATTCTAAGATTTACTCTGAACCCCCTGCCCTCCCCTCCCCCCCCAGGCTGAAAATGGTGGTTACAGCAGTTTTAGTTGCACGGGCAGTGAAGCATTTACTGCATAACATCAAAAGTGTCTGAGATGACATGTCAAAATAGTTTGGGGGCAAATCCCATGCTTAGAATAGCCTTTGTGAGATTATGCAAGTGTGCATTTGGAGAAAAATGTATTATTTTAAACCGCAGATGCCTAGTTGTTTAACCCTGTGCGATCTTGGAGCTACCTCCTGCTCTCCGTTCGATGAGTAAAAACAAAAGTGTACATTGTGCATAGCTGTATTCCAAAAGCAGGACACAGATAATTAAAAGTCAGTGATGTAGATACACTTCTGTGGAGGCCCAGTTTAAAGCTTATTTCTGATTTATTGTCAGAACAAAAGTAGAAAATACAGGTTGGCTAACTTGCTCCAGTACTTCAGCTGTAGATGGAGACATCTGTCTAATGAAAATTGTTCTCACATAAAGTCTGCATGAAGGTTTCTTAAAAAATACTCCACAGCATATGGTGTTTAAGATATGTATGCTGGGGAGAACTGCTAAATCCACTGCAAGATTTGCTGTTGCTGAAGTGTTGTGAATAACTGCTGCTTGCTAAACACAGTTGATATATTCCTGCCTTATTATTGTATTTTATTTTTTTTAATTTGTTGTCTCCTTGGATCTTCAGATCAGCTGCATTAATCCAGTATAACTGTGTTTCTTGAACCAATCATAATTGAGATAATATAGATTTTTTTTTCTTTGTTCAAACTTTAAAATCAAATTCTGAATTAATTTTAATAAATCTTTTGTAAAGGGTGAAAATTGACAGTTTGTCTAATATCTTCTCATTTCTGATGGTTCTATTTTAATAACTGCTTAACCAAGGTTATCCTAAGAGATGTCTGTTAACCAAAAAGACTAGAACAACCAAGACTCTGTGGTATGACGGGTTTCAGAGTAGTAGCCATGTTAGTCAGTATTCGCAAAAAGAAAAGGAGTACTTGTGGCACCTTAGAGACTTACACATTTATTTGAGCATAAGCTTTCGTGAAGTGAGCTGTAGCTCACGAAAGCTTATGCTTAAATAAATTTGTTAGTCTCTAAGGTGCCGCAAGTACTCCTTTTCTTTTTGTGGTATGACTGTAGCCTAGGTGAACACAGGCCGATTATTCAATGCAGGCAGACTCCTGCATCTGTGCAAGATGACTTCCAGGATCAGGGCTTTAGAAAACCATTACAAGGGTGCTGATTGCATGAAATAGTTTATTGCGTTGCTTGCCTTTGCAAGAGTACAGCATATGACAAAACCTTTTGGAATCATCTATTGCTGTTGTACCAACTGACTGTCATCGTTACCAGGCTAGCTGCACCTCTCCCCCCTTTATGGTTTCACTGAGTGCACCAGGCCTCATATTTTACCTTCCCTGGGGTGGAATCATGTGCTTCTCCTGATTCTGAACTGAGCCTCTGGCTACATTACCCTGTGAATCAACCATAGTTGCCCAGCAAGTCCAACTGGGTTTGGAGTCTGTGGTTTTGCCCTTCAGGAGTCTGTGACCATTGGTGAATACAGAGACCAGGCAGCCTCCTCAAACAAAAGTATTGTTTATTTTAACAGTCGGAACAAAACATTTAAAGAAAAAGGATTTAAAAAAAAAAACCATCCTACGCACATCTCTCTTCCCATCCCTTGATGGTAACTTAGGTAGGTCTCAAGAAAAGGAGTACTTGTGGCACCTTAGAGACTAACCACTTCAACAGGTGCCGACATCTTAGTCTGGTCCTCCCCCGAACAACTTCCCCCTCTTGAGAAAGTGTTCCTTTTTAAACTGTTATAGTCTTTTTGATCTTCTGGCTTTCAGGCCTTTGGCCCTTCTGGACAAAACTGGTTTTGTAGATTGGCAAGGGACGAGGTAAAAACTTCAAAGCTAACAGTTCTGGTCTTTCCTCTTAACCCTCTCAAATGTTTCTGGGGAAGTGGCTTATCTTGAGCTATTCTGTTTTCTTCCTGCTTGTTTTTTCTAACAGCCTCCTATTAAATTAAATTAAATTAATATATTCACACAGTAAACATCCCAGTGACCAGATGGATATACAATATTCATAAATTATTTCAGGGCATCTCTAATTTTGTCACACCAGTCCTTTCTGGGATGATTGAGGCACCTGAGACATAATAGATAGGAATCATAAGCATCCAGCATGTCTTCCTAATTCTGTCCCAAAATACAGTGCTTCCTATGGCATGAGGGCAGGGGACTGGACTAGATGATCTCTTGAGGTCCCTTCCAGTCCTACAATTCTATTTGGAAATTACCCCAAAGCCCCTGAACTCATTGTTCCTGCTGCCAATAGCGGCTTATGCGTAGTTTCTGAGTAGAAGGCACTCAATTTTGGTGCAGAACAAGGAGGACAAGCTCAGTGCAGGTAAGTTCCTGTCTACAGTGGAAAGAAAACATTGTATATTGAACCAGTTCAGTTGGAGCTGAGGTAAAGACTTCCTCCCAGCTCATACACCCAAACATTACAACCAATATTTCACCTTTGGTTTAATAAAAAATGAAGGTAATTAAATGAAAAAAGCTGTGTTAACACACTGTTAAGCCCTTTTGTGAATGAGAAGCCCTTAGTAGGTATGAGGACTGTCAAGATTCCAGGGCAACAATACAGTTCTGACATTGTCAGCAAGAGCAGGGAATCTGTTCAGCCCATGTCAGGATGAAGAACTCTTGTTTGAACCTCCTCTAGTATGATCAGGATTCAACCAACCCTCTTCAGCACAGGTCTTTAGTCCATCAACATTGGTGGTGTTGGGTTTTTGATATGTTCGGTTAGTTGTCTTGTGGGTTTTTTGTGTTTTGCCACCTGAGGAAAGCAATCTGTTTAGTCACCAGTCAGGTTTTCATGCCACCTTTATACCTCTGAGGATAAATACTATCACCAACATTGCTTACTCATTCTGCAGATTGGCTCAGATATAACTAAATTAATATTCTGCATGCACTTTTTTTTGTCATGGGAGAAGCATCAAATATCCATTTCTCTCTTATTTTTAACCTTGAGATTTGATCTTTAGTGGCAGTTTAGATTCAAAATCACTATCTGCCATACCACATAATCAGAGTGACTGAAGGGGATTGGAATCCAAGCTGTTTACTCACTTCTGTCAAAAAATTTCCCTTTGAGGGAATCATTTCAATTAACTTTATTCAAACCAGAATGGCAGTATACACTAGCATCAAGCCATATATATATATATATGGGTGTCAGTTAAATTCAGATGTCAAACATGGCTTTTAATTACAACCTTAGAGCTATAGATCAGTTTGTTGAAAAGATGTTTGAAACGTGCTCTAGCTCACAAATCTGTTTCTAAATTATACTTACTAAAGCCTTAGAAATATTTGCCATATATAAAAAATTGATACTTTTATGTTTATAACATATATACGTATGTATAATATGTTTATATATGTATAATATGAATATATGTATGTTTATATATGTATAATATGAATGCAAAAATATACATTAATGTGTTCAGAGGGGCAAGATCTAGAATGTAAATTTGCCCCCTGCCAATGATCTTCAAGGCACTTCAACTTATTGTCCAAAAAGCCAAAATATGTACCAAGTTCTCCAGTGTTAAGCAGTGGAACAGCAGCAGATTGCAGAGTCTTCATCCTTTACATGAAATATAACTAATAGCTAAAGATTGACACAATAGCCACATTTTACTTTTTAAAAAACTCTTAAAATCTAAGATTTTCCACGGATCTAACCAGTCCCTTGTGAGGGGCACACCCTCACTCCAGTAGAGAGGAGGGTAACAAGCTCTTCTGGGCTCAGCCAGTTCTAAGCAAACTCACCTGTAAGGCTTCCTCTGCGCTGAGGGAGGAAGTGAAAGCCTGCTACAGGAAGGGATGGTGACTAGGGAAAGACTGCTGTACCTCCGAGACTCCTGGTTACAGGGACATACCAGCAAAGAAGAAGACAACCACAACAACGATGACAGACCTTGCCACACTTGAGACTGCATAGCACCGGTATAAAGCCGGGATGACGAAAAGGAGGAGCTGCAGGCAGACTCTAACCCTGATCAGGGACACTATAATCAGCAGACAAGCCAAACTCCAAAGGGGTTACCAAAAGACTGCCTAAGAGACTGACCGCCTTGTCTTTTTTCTTTTACTCGGATTTTCCCTATTTCAAAGGAAGGAGAGGGAAAAGGACATTTGTGTCTTTGTTTAGTTTAGAGAATCCCTTCTGTGCCACAAATAGCGAATGACTGTCAAATCGTGGTCTAGTTGGGACTTGGGGGTGGAGGCACCCACCACAAGTAATGGAGTCTGTGGGCATAACTATGCCTGATACAAGGGTGTGTAGGTTTTTTTTGTTTTGTTTTGTTTTATTTTGTTGTTAAGACCACAGAAGGGGATAGAGCTCAGCAGCTCTGAGCTGGAACCGGAGCGGTGGTGTAAATGGCAAGCAGAGATGGAACAGCAATAGCAGTTCCAGCAGCAGCTGGTGCAGCATTGGACTACCCAACACCAAGTTCAAACCATGCAACAGCTGCTGAGGGAACTGATGACCCAGCAGCAGCAGTTTCACAAGGAAATGATACAACAGATAGTGCTGTCCCTATGTCCCCAGGAAGTCTAAGTGGGTCATATTTACACAGAAGGGTGGACCAAAGTGCCTGTGAAGATAACCAAGATGGAGCCAGATGATGATGATCCTGAGGCCTTTTTAGTGACATTTGAGAGGGTGGCACTAGCATCTCAGTGGCCCTCAGAACAGTGGGATTTGATTTTGGCCCCATATTTGACAGGTCCAGCACAGGCAACCTACCATAACATGGACTTATAGGCTAAGGACTATAAACAAGTAGAGTTTGCCATTTTGGACTATTTGGACATTTCCGAGGAAACCCACTGCCAGTGGTTTAGATCCAAGACCTACCTCAAGGGGGCCAGAGCCTGGACAGTGGTGCAGCATGAGAGGGGATGCTGCTGTTGAAAGTGGCTCCACCTGGAAGAACAGTCAGAGGTCTAAGTGGCTGAGGCAATTGTTACAGAACAATTTATAAAAATATTACCAATACAAGGCAAAGAATGGGTATTACAGCTCTGCCCTGGGACATTGTCAGATGCAGTGCAGCTAATGGAGGACTTTGTAGAAGCCGAAGGGTCACTAGAGATGCAGTCCACCAAAGTCTTGGCAGTGCGTGGGACAGACTGGAGAGAGACCCAGGAGGGTGACCTCAAATGAGTAACATCCACTCTGAGGGGTCCAACCCCAAAGATGTCCTCCCAGATGATCAGACTGCCCCTTAGACCATGGGTAGTCTAGGGGAGAAAGAGGGATGGGCTGGGACATAACACAGCCAGTAGGACCACCAAGCACCTCAAACAACTGAAGTAGACGTAGGTCTAGCCTCTGCTTCATGACCAAGTTCACCCCCACATAGGAAAGGTACAGGCAGCGCCAACCCGATAATTTGCTGTCCTGTGGGCAGACAGGGCACATAAAGAGAGAACGCCCTTCTATGGAATCTGAATATATCCAGGGCTGGACTGCAGAAACCCGCACATAGGAAAGGACTCCCCCAAGTTGATGGTGCTGGTGATGGTTCAAGGAAAGAGTTCAAGGACTCTTGAGTCCGGCTGTAGTGGGATGGTGGTCCTGGCCTCCCTAATAGAAGATGATGACACCCCTAAAAATTCAGTCCACCTGCAATGTATAAGCGGTGATGTGCAAATGTACCCCAGCCAACATTTATAACTGACAGTGGGGTTATGATAGTAGCACTGGACAAAATTGGCCTACAATAATCATAGGCCAGGACTGGCAATTTTTTGGGCAAGTCATTAACAAACAGGTCCATCCAGTAAACAGGAACCCAGATTGATCATTGCTGCAGGTTCCACAGAGCTTGGTAAACTTTGGGGAACCTGAAGATCTTGAGGATGGAAAGTCTTGAGCAACATGGACACTGACCCCCACAGAGACAGAAGAGGCAATCGGTCTGGACCTAGAAGCTCTCCTATGGGACAGGCATTTTGTGTAGAAACAGAGAAATGACTCTACACTTAACCATGCATATGACCAACTGCATCTGTAAATGAGGAAGTAACAGAATGAGTTCAGCCGTATCCACACTTTGTGCTTAAAAGAGAGCACCTGTATCGAATTGAAAGGGATCAACAAAACAGAATCAGCTGCTGGTGCCACACAAGTGCTGTTGGGAAGCGTTGCAGCTGATGCATGATATCCCCTGTGCTACTCCTCGGGGCATTCTGCGCCAAAAAATAAAAAAATTCTGCACACAATATTTTAAAATTCTGCAAATTTTATTTGTCAAAATAGCACTACATAATCATACCAGTTTCAATTATTTTGGTAATTTATTTCAAAATGCCTGTCAGCAATATGTCTGCAACAATACAATCACAAACAAAAATTCCCTCCAGGAGTAGAAAGTTGAAGAAACCCCTATGACAACCCAGTTCCTGTTTCTCTGCCCCCTTCCCCCTCCCCAGAGCCCAGCTGCGGGGCCCCTCCAGCAAGATACCCACACCCCTTCCCTCCCAGAGCCCAGCCATGGGCCCCCCATTTCCCAGATACCCACACCTGTTCCCCTCCGAAGCCCAGACACCCGCACACCCTCTCTGGCCCCCCAGCCCAGACACCCCACCCGTCATCCCCTCCTGAGCCCAGGGCTCCAGAGGGACAAACAGCCTGATGCTCAGTCCCAGGCTTGCACAGAGTGTCCTGCATGCTGCCCTCTCCTTCCCTCAGGGCATGCTGGGAATTCTGGCTGCCAGGAACCCTCTAGCTCCCTCTCCCTCCCTCCAGCAGTTGTCTTCTATGTGCAAGCTGGGCTCTGCCAGATCCAGGAGCCCCTAGTGGCAGGTAGAAGCACTGCAGCCCATTTCTGTGGGGGGAAAGGAAATTCTGTGTGCACGTTAATTTCTGGAAATTCTGCATTGCACAGAGGTGCAGAATTACCCCAGGAATAATGTGCTGGACACTTGGGAAGAGACAAGGCAATGTCAGAGGTACTAACCCAGTTCTGCTGGCCACTCATGCATCAGGAGATGAGAGAATACTGTTACTTCTGCCCAAAGTGCCAGCTGTCCAGCAACAAATGGACTCCTAAGGCACCTTGGTCCCTATTTCTTCTGCATCTGGGCACCAGTACATATCAGGGATCATTGATTATGTGACCAGGTATCTGGAGTCTGTTCCCCTTCACTCTGCAAAAGCTATGATGATAGCCCCAGAGCTCCTGAAGCTGTTCTCGTGAGAGTATTTCATGGGGAAATCCCAAACGGATCAAGGGACCAGCTGATGTGCAAATTACCGTTCTGAAGGTCAAGTCCCTGAAAACCTTGGTGTACCACCTGGAGACAGATGACCTTCGTGGTGGAATTAAATAAGACTCTGAAGGGAATGCTGAGACACTTTTGTTAGAGATGACCCCAAGCACTACTCCTGCTGCTTCTGCTTGCCATAAGGGAGGACCTGCATGCCTCTACGGGGTTCTCTCCCTTCTAGTTACTTTGTGGCTGCCAACAGGGAATTCTGGACTGGCTACAAGAGGACTGGAAGGAAGAGCACCTAAGTGCCTTGAGTGCAACCCAGTACGTCTTACAATTAAGGGAATGACGGGAGTGACCTACCTGTGTTCATCAGTGAGACATTAAGAAAGGCCCAACATGCACAGAAACAAAATTATTATGTAGGGGCGAGACTATGGGATTTCTACCTGGGTGACTGGGTCCTTTTATTGCTTCCCTCAGCCACGTCAAAATTCCTGGCCTTGGAACATGGTCCATATGAAGTTGCTAGGCAGGTAGGACTATGAGATAAAACTATCAGATTCTGATTCTCCCTCTCTACTTGTTTGGGTGTTTTTTTATTCAGATAATCCCTTGTGTGCCACAAACAGAGGAAGGACTCAGTAAGCAGCTCAATTTTCATGGTCTGGTGGGGACCCAGAGGTGGGCCTGACCTACTACACCCTGGGACTCCTGCAAAGTTGTTTTCTCTTTTTTAAATAGTGACTTTGAGGGGGCCTCAAAATTCCCACTTGTTCCTCCAGTAATGGGACCTAGAACTGGGTCTTATACACACAAATAACAATCTTATTAACATAATTCACCTGACTGCCTCCAGAAATACATGCTATTCACCAACAGTATATAAAGAAATGTCCACATGCGCTCAGACAGTACCATATCCGGCTACCTCTCTCTGCACGTAATCGTTCATACGTTTATTCAGTCTGCAGCTGTCTATCATTGGCCTATTCCGGAGCTCCAAGTTAACATTTGGACTTAAACAGTGTGAGAAGGCAGAGTGGTCTATGTGTTGTGTTTGCGTTAGTTAGAGGTGCTTCTTAAGCAAACCGACAATGTTTTTGATTGTAGGGATGTTATGTGCCAAATCCATAGCTGCTTTAAATCACTGCATATACCGATTTGATATCAGCTGGGCACAGGCACTGTTTGATCCTACATAGTGTATATAGCACATTATATAAGAGAAAACATACATGCACGCATGCATAATATTCTATATCTGCATATATATCCAGGTTATATGTAATTTATATGGTGTCTATCTAATTACTCTCCTATAGCTTGAACCTGATCCTGTGAGATTTTGAGCACCCTTAGCTCCCATGTTAATCAGTGGGAATTGATGAACTGTGGCCCCACTGCTCTTCCTTTCAGATTAGAGGATATTTTTTTTTCTGCTTTTCAGCTAAGTCCAGTTAAAATTAACCATGTGGAATTTAGTTGGTGGATTTATTTTAAACTAGTAATAATGTAGGTAGACAGCAGTTAAATAGCATTTGAACTGTTTTGGACTATAATATGTGAAGTTAGCCCAGAAGTCAATTACTTTCTTTAGGCTCTTGTTCCAGAACATCTGACCCCTCACCCCTCCTGAAGGGCGGACTGACTGAGATGATTTTTTTGTTAGGCTATTAAATTACTACTGAATATCTGAACGAGGCTTCTTGGCTACAACTGAGCTTTACACTTACGTTTGTTCTGTATTATTATTGTAACGTTCTCAGATTTATAAATAACAATGTTTTACAAAGGAAGATTTAATGGTGATAATAATAAAACAGTCAAAACGCTAATGGCAGAAACACGAGGCCAGGAGACAGTAGAACAACAGATGAGCAAATTAGTGGTGGTAACTGAAGCTGGGAAAGATTAAAATGATAAATGAAGACCAAGTAAAGGATTAGCAGTGGCAAAACTGTGTGATGTTTAAGAGTGGTGGTAACAGGAGGCAAGGAGTGGGAAATAATGTGGAGATAACTTGAGTTCCTGGCTGTGATAACTGTAAGGTAGGAGGGAAAGAAAAGTACCCCATGATGAAAGGCTTGAAAAGAGATTACAAATGATAACCGAGGTCAAGTGAAATAACAATCCTTACAGAAGGTCAGGCATTTAAATTAATTAATTAATTTAATTAAATTAATTAAATTAAACATCATAAAAGAAATTTAGGAGAAACAATGGTGGTGGGACATTGAAGACAGCTTAATTGATAAGAAAAGGCGCACGCCGTTTAGTACCTGGGGAGATACCTTGGAGTTCTGATTAAGCAGGAAGATAGACACTTTTACCCTACCTGTGGAATATTGTGCATTGTGAGATTGTTTTTCAGAAATATGCAAACAATGTATGTGTAAATATTTATTTGGATGCCCAATCACAGTAACTATGCACACAAGCCTAGATGTAAGATTCTGTACGCATAATTGTTCACTGAGTTACACTACCATAAGCCTGGATTAACATGGGGTGAAAGCATCCACATTTCTAACGTGCATTCCTTGAACATGTAATGAGTGGCATAGAAAGGGTTAATAGAGGAACAGAGACCAGATGAGAAAAACCAAACATAAATATTTACCTAATGTTTTGGTGAGGAATACAAATCTGTCAACAGTTCTCAATCCCTGGAAGCCATTTACTGTATTTTAAATTATAATGTATCCATTATCAATTGTTAGGTGCTTTATAGACAAGAAGACAAATTCTGTGCCCTTAAGGAACTTAGGTTATGATAAAGTCACAGAATTTTATGGATCTCTGAAAAAGTAGACATTTGTCAATGTGAATTTCCTGCAATATTGTATAATGTAGTGTTTAATTATTCATAGGGGTTGTTGTTTCTTTAATGAGGCTTTCTACAGTGATCATGTTAGTTATTATTGTTTCTAATGCTGATGAAAGGTTAGAATGTTGTTCAGTTTCAAGAATAAGAATACTAACATTTCATATCTCAACCAGAGAGATTCTCTTTGGTTTCCAGTAGTGTCAGAAATCAGGTAAAAACATTAGTAAAATGCAGAGAAATATGATCCTAACATCCTGAAATTCTGTAAATAATTTTTTTATTCTTTCTGCTAATGTGCTGTTTGAGTTATTGACTTGCTGCATCTAACATGGCAGGATCAGGAACAATGGGATTATGAGAAGATACCTGTTAGCTTCAGGTCATTTCACTGAATGTACTGTCAGGTTTCTACTGGTGCCTCTTGGGAGTAGATGCCGTATGGCTCTCTCCTTACCCACAACCAGTAACCAGACTGTCATTCACTCCATTTTTACCTGCCTAATGTCTGATGAGTTCTGTTCTCTCTGAAATGTCAAATATATTCCCCACCCCTGCCAAAAATTAACTACTGCAGACACTTTTTGGTTTCTTAAATAAAACTTTTAACATCAAGTGAGTTAAACAAAATCAGTTATGTTAATAATTACATGCCATGTTTGGGATCCTGGGGAGATCTGGTATGTTCTTTTATGAAGTTGGTTACCTAGGGGAAAATGTTAAAAACAGTAGTATTATGTTACGTTTCCTTGAAACCTAATTGCTCTTAGCCTCTCATAACTACCTCCCATTACTATGGCAATGGGCACAGGATAGCAGCAGAGTGTCTGAGCTAACTGAAGACTGTTACATCTGTCTTCTAAAACATCAGCCAGTCCTCTTTTGGACTTCACCTGTCACAATCCAAAGGATACTATTTTCTTTTTGTGGTTTTATAATGCATATTGGCCTTGATCCTGCAATTTGATCTGCATGGGCAGATCCGTGCATCCATGCAGAGTCCTATTGAAGTTAATGGGGTGCCCCTGAGCAAAGGGGTCCGCCCATGAGTATCTAGTGCAGAATTAGGGTCAATGATGTTTCATTAAAATATATCTTCTTGATAATCAGTTTCTTTAAATTTATAAGAGAACCCCCAGGTTATGCACACACAGAGACACGGTTTTGGTAACTCAAGTCAATACCAAACAGGTCTTCGATCTAGACTTGTGCTAAATGAATAATAGTTTGATATATTTATTTACACATTAACTGGAACTGGTAAACTGGAACAAGCAGGAACTTGCACATTTTATTTAGTTAACTCACCCTGTTTGACTGAAGACTGCATCACTACCTTTCCTCTCAGGTTAACTAACATTTGAGCGATTAACCTGAAACATGATTGTTAGTTTTGTCACAGCTTCTGAGAGGTCAGGACAGATTTGGATTTTAGGAATGGGTAATTTCTTTCTAGGTGAGAAATGAGTGGACGCAGACACAGTATTCTTTTCTATACTATCATTACAACTCTTATGTGGTGGGGATGGATATTAACCATCAGCAATGCTTCTAATTCACAGGACTTTTGACACCAGCTGTGTCATACCTTCCTGTCTATCTATGTAAGGTATTTGTGGGATGCCAGTTGCTGTAATATTTGAGTGCCAAACATAAATTAAGAAAAGTGAATTACTGTAAATACATTCTGAAAGAACTTTGTTCTTGCCACCTTAAGACTCATCACTTTTTCAGCTTGAACCTTTATAGTTATTGAGCCAAATCTTGAGGTCCTTTTTCATTCATAGTAATACCATTTGAAGCAGAAACTCAGATGTACAGCACAAAAAAGTGATCATCTTAAACCATATTTTTATAGACAAAAATAGTTTAAAAATACTGTCTCTTACATGTTCCTTATTTTCAATTAAATATCAGTGCACTCTCTGCTCTTACCCTGGAAATCCAATTTTCCAAAGGCTATATGGAGACAGGGATGATAGGCATTGTATCCTGTCTTATTGGGAAAACCACGGTCACATCTCAGCAGGCAAATGCAAGTTGTCACAGCAATTACTGCTGGCTTATATGCAGTCACATTGTGTACAGAAAACGTGTATATACTGTAGAATTTACACACTGAAGATAATATCACTGTGTGGTTCATTGTGGAGTCTGCTTTTATATCCTTTCAAAAAATGATTGGCATCTTTAATTAGTTTAGAAGATGTCCAGAGAACCCTCATCTACAATGTAGCAGTGTTAACAATCTTTATTTTGCAGTACTCTCTCAGACAGAATTTGTCAAACTTTGTAAACAGCAGACAGCAACATTTTAATATATATATAATGAGGTGGAGGTCTGTATCCTTAGAAATACAGAAATATTCCTTGCCTGGATGGTAAAACTTTTTGGGCCTGATTCTCTGCTGTATTAATCCATCTTACACCAGTGTGAATCCACTAAAATCAGTGGATTTACAGTAGTGTAAAACTGGAGTAACATTGTAGAGAATCCGGCCTTTTCTATTTTTGGACTTATGGGTCCAATATAATCTTGAGAGTGGAGCCCTAATCTTAATATTCTAGCACAGAGGTTCTCAAAGCCGGTCTGCCGCTTGTTCAGGGAAAGCCCCTGGCGAGCCGGGCCGGTTTTTTTAGCTGCCGCGTCCGCAGGTTCAGCCGACCGCGGCTCCCACTGGCCGCGGTTCACTGCTCCACGCCAATGGGGGCTGCGGGAAGCGGCGCGGGCCGAGGGTTGTGCTGGCCGCCCTTCCCACAGCCCAAATGCTTTATATGTA
This sequence comes from Chelonia mydas, assembly GCF_015237465.2. Classification (NCBI taxonomy): domain Eukaryota; kingdom Metazoa; phylum Chordata; order Testudines; family Cheloniidae; genus Chelonia; species Chelonia mydas. The sequence goes on along the minus strand of NC_057849.1, from coordinate 100,097,242 downwards.
GAAGGTTCTGAGCACAGTGAAATAGTCGTTGTTCTGCTGCAGGGGAGAAAAGCTGCAGAGACGTCATAAAGGGAGATGCCCTGCCACTCTGGATGTAGTTCAGAGGTGCATGTCTCCATGGCAACATGAAGTAGGGTGTCTGTGGGCATTCTCCGGGAGAAGCAGGGTTCCCAGTGACCCCTACATTGATCCGCTGGCCTACTCACTACATTACAATAGTGGCAGTAGAATGCGTGCCTCTCTGCTGTAAGTCCCTGGATTGGAAGAAAAATTCTTTCCGCATGCATATGCACACACACGTGTGAGTGAGCCATCTTTCGGATGAAACTGATAAAATTTAACTGACTTCTTTTCTTAATGAAGAAGAGCAATTCTCCCTGGCAATAAGAATCTTAGACTTGGATCCTTTCATGAGAGACTGGCGGGTTCCAAGAAACTTTGCTTGAGAAATAACAGCCAGAGACTAGAGCTCAGTATGAGGAGGGTTGACACTACATCAAAAGGTATTCTCTGCAGCTGTGGCAGCAAGTCTGCCATAATATAGGTCACTGACTAGGAGGAAATTAGTCCTCGGGGCATGTGAGGAAAAAATGACAAGAAGGAAAAATTGTCTGATGCAGATCTGGTTTGAGGAAATGTGACATTTGCAATTATGTTGTTGAATGAAACTGGCGCCGTTCAGGGCCTCCCAACAGGTGTCTGATATTAACATATAAGTAAAATATTAAATTTAATGCATATTCCCTAAGTGTTGTGATTATCAGAATATCATTTAGAGCAAGGTCGCACAGCCAAAACGTTTTATTTGTGGCATGTTCTTTACACCTCTGCTGCTGAAAGCTTCAGTCAGCTAGAGAATGATTCATCAGACAGCAGCTCAGCAAGAGTGAATCCACACTTCTGGGAACCCCAAGATTTTATTTTTTTTATAAGAACTGTCAGTCTTTCAGCTTTGCATTTGTCATCTAAGTGGCATAGATTAGCATAAGAAAAGAAGTCCAACAATGGCATATTTTGTTTTTATTTTTTCAGCATACTTGAGTATCGAGTATCTCATAAAATGTGTCAGCATATAAATGTTTTGCTCCAATAATTCCGTGAATGTATTGTTCAGTATGGAGAGTCACTGAGCAATCAGTTAATCATTTTTAATCCTAACTAAAACTGTCTGCATAGGAGGGAAAATATCAAAAGGCTTTCAAAATAGATGATTTTAACCGATTATGTGTTTGGTAAATTTCATTTCCAAAGTTACATAATAGAAAGAGCTTATTACAGTCAGTGTTAACCACTGTGTTGATCCTGCTAATTTTCACATTTTGAATTTGGGAAATAGTTTTATTACAACCAGTGGAAACCTGCTAATAGTGCAATGGTTCATCGCAAGTCTGAGAAACTGGATAACATTTTTTGACTAATACTCATTTTAAGTTGGTCTGTCTACATTTAGATATCTGAGCAATCTCTAAATGCATCAGCTAGAGGTAGAATCTTTATACTTACACAATGCAGCTGTCTAATAACAAAGCATTCCAGTGAGGAATCAAATTTACATGACACACTATGTTAGTAATGTAGAATTAATATGTTTTACACTGAAAAGGAATGGTAGCCAGAATACAGGGTTTTACAGTTACTGATACATGTGGTAAATCTTATGGAACTCAATCCCACAGGATGCTGAGCAATCTGGACCCAATACAGCAAAACACTTAAGCATATGTGTGATCCCATGTGCTTGAAGTTAAGTACGTGGGTAAGGGCTTTGCGGGAAAAGGATGAGAGTGCTCAGTGATGCACTGCATATGGTGCGTTTTCTCTTTTAGACAAATCCCTGTACTCTGTTTGGCTGAGAATGTCGAATTTGCACAATAACTACAGTTATTTTATTTATTCAGATATACATTCTATACATCCCTTCACCCAGACTATTGACCTCAGAACTCTTCATCCATGTGCCCACATCAGTGAAGTTCATGTCAGCCTCTGCCTCCCTCCCAACCCTTCAGAAAACTGCTTCTCTTAGTACCCCCCCCACACACACACACACACACATCCTTTTCTCTTGAGGAAAGCTAAGCTGGTTTGCTCGCCTCTCTGTGGAGTAAATTCCCTAGGAACAAGACCATTTTGCCACTTTGGAAAATTATTATAAAGGTCCACAATGGACCAGATCTCCTACTGTGAGTAAATATTGAGGTTACTCCTTTGTATAGTGAAAATGTTACTGATAGTGGTAAGTCCTGATCATGCTCCCTATCCCATATCTGCAAATCAGCAATATCTGCAGTGACTTATTTGACTGTGGGAAGGATTGGGGAGACTGAAGAATTCTTTGTGCTCAGTAATCCTGTATGTGGAGCCTTTTCCACTACCCATTGGCCTCCAGTTTGTTCCCACCTAGCCCCATGTCTGAGACTGAAATGAAGTGATTGACACATAAAGAGAGGTATTTTTCTTCTGTATCCATTATTAGCTCTGTAAGCTTTTAATTCAGGGTGTGGGTTTTCTGTTGGTAAATATTATTACATTCTAGAAAGTAAACCAGACAGATAACAGTGCAAAATAAAACCCTTAAAAGCTTTAATAGTGTTTTTAGAAAGCATCTCTGCCATAGAGTTGATAGGGCTGGTTTCCAAGTCTACAGCCCCAGGGCACGTCTGTGGCTGATGAAACATGTCATCCTCTACTTGGGTAAGACATCCCCTTCAACTCCCACAATGGGGTTCCCTGCAGCTGCAGTCCTAGCTACTTGTTTCATCCAGACCTGGAGGACTTTGGGAGCTGCAATACCTTCAAGTCTCCAACGCTGTGCAGAGCATTAAACGTGATTTTAAAGAGTTTGACCAGAATGAGAAGGAAAGTAGGGGAGGGTCCTGAGAAAGGAAGATGTGATGTAAACAGAAGAGTGGGCAAGGAAAGTAGGTTTAGCTGCGTCATGTTGAGTGAACCTGTGCAGTATTTGCTTAGCAGATATTTCATAATCCAAAGGGGGGGTCCCTACCATTTCACTTCTACACTGGGTTCTTAGGATTACATTTTCCCTTGTCTGTGTTCTGTTCCCCCCCCCCAGCAGTAAAATGGGGATAATAATGCTTACCAATTAGTGATATAAGAATGAAAAACACAGCATTAGTACTAAGTATTATTTATTATTGAAATGGAGCAGAGTGCTACATTGTAATAAATGTTTATGTAACCCATACAGAATTTAAAAGAAAAAGAACAAAATTGTTGTAACATTTTGCTCAGCAGATATAATTCTTGGAGTTTATCCTGTTTTATCCATGTGTTGTTTGTTTAAAATTGGAAACTGATTAGAAAATGGAACAGTAGATTATTTTCTCTTTAGTTGTATTTCTGATGATACTGTAAAGGGAAGTAACAATATGGCAAGTAGGAGTTATAAAACTTGAATACGAATCTGATGCAAACCAAAAAAAGCCAAGCGCAATGTGCAGAAAATGACTTATTTACTATTGTCACTACTTATTTAAATACTAAAAATTTCACTCTCATGCTATAAAATGAATTCAGGCAACAAGTTTTATGAAAAAGAAGGTGTGATGTGCTGTTTGTTGATGAAGAATTAGATTTATGCTGATTCTCCTAAGAAGCATTAGCAGAAATGTTGATAATATGTGTTGCCACAAAAATGCTTATAACGTTCTGTATTTTTTTTGCTATGATTTGCATTAATGAGTTCAGTTAGTATCAACTAGAATTTTTTTTTATTGAATTTCAGTTATTGTTAGATCTTGCTTAAATTTCTTGCTGGCTGCAGCATTGTTTCTTGATGAATCACTAGCCCATCAATCAGAGATTGTTGGGATTTTGTGGTTCCCAGTAATAACCAAATGAGTCAGATGCCGGGCAGAATCAAGGGTCTTTGATACTTTATTCAGTTCAATTCAACAAGACTTTATTCACTGTGCACAAAGGGAAAGACCCTGGTACAAAAATCAGCCAGAATCCCTCCAGCAAGGAGCCCCTCCCTTTGCTATTTTATACCACATGGCAGTTACATAACAAGTTACATAACACAAACCTCTAGCCAACCAAATTTAACCTTTCCATATATGGATTTGTTCATCACATGCTTATACTTCTCCACTCCACATGTTGAGCTCACCCCCCCTTCTCTTGGCCTTCTCTAGAATGTTCCTAGGGTTGTGAGCCACAGCGTGCTTCTTTATGCATACGTACCTTCTAAATCACATTTTGTTTAAAATGAACACAAGCATACCCTTCAAGATGAAATTTACTAATCATTTTCTTGAGAATTTCACATAGATTGAAGAAGGGGTTTCCATTCTAGAGTTTGGTAATAGGCTCCAGTGACTTTCAGCTATAAATTACTAATCCAAATCTGATCTAAATTGGAGGTGGCTGAAGGTTGTGGCCATTTGGTGATGTATACAGTATTGTCAAGATCAAGCATTTAAAAATCATGAGTTATTACACAAAAATCATAAGATTTTTCAAAAGTAATAAATATTGGGTCCTTTTTATTTGTCTTGTGGTTTCTGAGTGTTTTGGTTGCATTTTCAGGCTTTTCTCCATAACCATGAAGGCCAGAAGCTTATTATTTAATTAAAATTCAGATTTTCCAGTAACCACTTGCCTCCAGGAGCTGGGGCTTGAAGACCAACTTCTAATATTATGAGACTTCTAGGAAAATTCCTAGAGTTGGCAATACAGCGTATGCAAAAACAAGCTGCTTGTCTCTAGTTCCTAGTGGACAGATATCTTCGTAGGTACCGAGAATTTGATAATGTGCTCCTCAGTCTAGCAGCAAAAATATAACAAGATCCAATGGCTGAAATCTGAAGCTAGACAAATTCAGACTAGAAATAAGATGCAAATTTTTAACAGTGAGGGCAATTAACCATTGGAACATCTTACTAAGGGTCTGTCCACATATCTATTCAAGAGACACCATCATAGGATCTAAACACATCAGCCACACTATCAGAGGCTCATTCACCTGCACATCTACCAATGCAATATATGCCATCATGTGCCAGCAATGCCCTTCTGCCATGTACATTGGCCAAACCGGACAGTCTCTACGCAAAAGAATAAATGCACCCAAATCAGACGTCAAGAATTATAACATTCAAAAACCAGTCGGAGAACACTTCAACCTCCCTGGACACTCAATTACAGACCTAAAAGTCGCAATTATTCAACTAAAAAACTTCAAAAACAGACTCCAACAAGAAACTGCAGAACTGGAATTAATTTGCAAACTGGACACCATTATATTAGGCTTGAATAAAGACTGGGAGTGGATGAGTCATTACACAAACTAAAAACTATTTCCCCATGCTAAATTTTCCCCTACTCTTACTCACACCTTGTCAACTGTTTGAAATGGGCCATCCTGATTATCACTACAAAAGTTTTTTTTCTCCTGCTGATAATAGCCCACCTTAATCAATTAGTCTAGTTAGAGTTGGTATGGCAACCCCCATTTTTTCATGTTCTCTGTATATATATTTATATATATATATGTATCTTCCTACTGTATTTTCCACTGCATGCATCTGGTGAAGTGGGCTTTAGCCCATGGAAGCTTATGCTCAGATAAATTTGTTAATCTCTATGGTTCTTTTTGCTGATACAGATTAACACAGCAACCACTCTGAAACCTGTGGATTCTCTATCACTGGCACTCTTTAGATCAAGATTGGATGTTTTTTCCAAAAGATATGCTTCTGTTCAGATAGGAATTAATTCAGCAAAGGCCTATGACCTACACAGGAGGTCAGACTAGATGATTACAATGGTCCTTTCTGTCCTTACAATTTATGAATCAGTGTGCAAATGAAGGGGCAAATTCAGCTTGCTTTGCTCTTGCAAATATTCCTATTGCCTTCAGTAGTTCTACCCATATGTGTAAAACAAGCAAATTTAGTTTGTGAAAGAAAAAAATCTGTCACAATAGGCACTGATTGGCACCCTTGCTGTCAGTCATGACACTCAGGCATCGCTGGTGTGTGAACCCCACTTCAGGGAGGCTAGCCCCTGGCCCAGCCCCTTCCACCTGAGGACCCGCCCCTACCCTACCTCTTCTGCCTCCCCGCTCCCCTGCTGGAGCCCTGAGCTGTTCCCCGCACCATGGCCAGAGGAGCCCAGGGCAAACTGCCCCGAGCACCGGCTCACCCTCCCCAGCTGCCCCGATCCCTGGGCTGCTGGCTGGCCCAAGCACAGCCCAACCCGTGAATCATCCCCAGCTGCCAGCTGGCCAAGCCCCAAGCTTCAGGGGAGAGGAAGAGTGAGGGTGGGGCCTTGGAGAGAAGCGTGGAGAGGGCCATGGCTTGGGTTAGGGAAGGCTTAGCCTTCCCTGACCTATTATATCTGCCACCCATGCACTCAGATCAAGGACTGAATGAACATGGAGACTGAAATATCCTTCCCTCCCTTGAAATGATCCCACCAGCTCAAGTTTTAAGCAAGCTAATAGCCTAACATGTGGAAGCTTTCACTCAAGGCCAGACTGATGCACTTTGTGGCCCTAGATATACCATGACATAGAGCTCCCTATGGTGCCATACCTACATCATGGCCGTGCTCCTGTGCTGTGGTCCTACTGTCCCCTTGAAGTGATGGTGGTATGGGATTGTTTCCCTGCCCACCAAGAGTGCCTGTAGAGGCTTCTCTTCCCTCAGAGCAGCAGGTGTGGCAGTAGGGAGCCCCCAGTATTTACTCTTACCCTTATAGCTGTGATGTATTTGCATGATTGAGTGGGAGTGGTGAGCCTCCTTCACAATTTTAATCTCTGTGTACCTAGATGCCTCTTCTGGGGTGCTGCTGGAGTTAACAGCACATTGAAATGCATGGTTCAGTTTATAATTATACCTCCCAGAGATTTTGTTTCAGGCTGTGTGCAGGGTCAGGGGAATCATTCACTGCATCAGTTACACTCAGGGCTTATTTTAAAGTTTTCCCTTGCAACGATGATGGCTAGAAATTACATTTGTAAGGTGCCAAATAGTGCCTTGGCCTTAATCCAGCACTGCTGGTGCTGCCACTGTTTGTGCTGCGTTTCTGTGGTTAAATAGGGAACTACAGCTGTGGTCTCCCAATCTCACAACATTTAGGGACACTAAATCCCTAAATTTTGATTTTGTTTTCTTTTTCGTGGAGCTGGTAATTTTCATTTTTTATGAGTCAATAATGCATGGATGTACTGCGTAGCTGCACGTGATCTCCGATGAGTTATGCGTGCTGTGTGTTCCACCAGCCACACCCTGGTGATACACCCTGGTGTTACCCTATAGAAAATTAAGTGAGTGCCCTTTGTCCACGGAACCTTTCAGTCTGTTAGAGAAATTAAACATACATATTTTTTTTTACATAAATAAAGTAGATCTGCAGAGCTACCAACTCTCATGATTTCTCATGAGAGTCTTGCAATATTTGCTTCTTTTTTTTTCTTTCAAGCCCTGGAATCCTCTGATAATGGGAGAATCTCACCTTTTTAAACTTAGTTTGAAAGTGCCTAGTTTTCTCCATATGACTGTAGAGGAGAGCTTGAAAATGTGACTAGAGTTCACGCTGAAGGCTCAAAAACCAACGGGCAAATAAAAAGAACCCCCAGTCTATATATTTTTTAAAAATCTCATGGTTTTAAGTCAATCTCAGGATTTTCTGGGGCCTGAATCATGATGATTTTTGAACTTTTATGGTTGGCTGTACTGGGGCTCTATACACTAACAATTTGACATCATGCTATTTCATTAAAATGACCTTCGTGACTGAGTTCTATGTTAAAAGCTCTTGGCAATAAGAACTGTCTCCCTATTTTGAAGCTTAATGATGAGATCTCAAACTGCATTATTTACTCCATTGATTCATTCAAAGTCTGCATATAATCTGGATGACTATGGACAGGAAATACTTAAATGCTACTATGGAATAGAATTGGGTGAGTTAAGTAGATTACTCATAAGCAAGATGAGATCGTGTGAGTCTGTCTACCTGCATTGAGAATCACATCTCCCAGCTGCAGTGTAGATATACCCTAAAATGCCGGAAGGAAATGGGGGCGGCAGCAGAAAAGATAATATAACACTGGGCTGTATTATCTTCTCTGGAGAATCTTTGCTGGGAATCAAAGGATCCCTTTGTGGAGGGTCCTTTCTCCAGCGACCAGGGGAACAAAACAGATCCTACTTTCAGGTTTTAAAACTCAGTTTTTAAAATTAGCTCTGAGCAATTGAGTTCTAATGCAAATTGATTTGACCTTTGTTAAAAATTGTATTAATCAAAAGCCATGTTAGTTGGCTTTTTGCAGTCCTCACAAATTTTTTACTTAAAAAAATTAATTAGGAAAGTAATTACCCAGTGAAATGGTCATTGAATTAAAATACAGTAAATCAATCGAGTTGTTGAAGGTAAAGGGGGAATATTTAGTGCACAATTTATTCTTCAAGTGCTTTCTCATGTCGATTCCATGTAGGTGTGTGCGCACCACGTGAACGGTCATTGGAAGGTTTTTCCCCTAGTGGTACCTATCGGGTCGACTGTAGAGCCCTCTGGAGTTGCGCCTTCATGCCGACTCGCTGCTTCTTCAGTTCCTTCTTACAGCTTGTGATGGTTGTCTTACAGCTTCTTCTCTCTCTTGCTACAGCAAGCAATCCCCTAGTGGACTTTTCTATTTGTACCTAAAAGTAGTTTAATTAGAGTTAGTTAGTGTTCTTAGTATAAGATAGTTAGATAAGTTTCTGTGAGGATTTTCCCACCCACCTTTTCCTCCCTTCCCGGGGACTGGGGCATGCCTCGGTCTCAAGGTTTCAAACTGTGTGGGTCCTGCCAGAAGCCTGTGCCCAGGGGAGATCCTCAGGACTCCTGCTTAAAGTGCTTGGGGGAAGCCCACCAGACTGAAAAGTGTAAAATCTGTAGAGGCTTCCTTCCAGGAACCAAGAAGGAGAGGACTTTAGGTTGAAACTTCTCCTTATGGAGTCGGCTCTTCATCCCGAGCCAGCACAGCCCATGTCAGGTCCAAAGCCCAGCACTTCTGTGCAGAGCGCACCAGCCTCAGTGAGGGAGGCTGCAGCGCCAACAAAGGACTCTGGGTCTAGAGGCCCCCAGCACCGCCACTCTCTGAAAATGAGCTCTGCGGCTTCCTCACACTCGCTGGTTCCTCACAAAAATAAGAAGAAAGCTGAGAGAGGGCGTTTGCCCACAGTGAGAGCAATGGAATGCGAAGGTGCCCATGGAGTGCATCCCATGCCGGGACACTCAGCCCCTGCTCTGGTGAAATCAGCACCGTTGACTCCGGCCTCGCAGGCAGGTCCATTGAGTCCGGTCCCGTTGGTCTCCCCAGTGCGGGAGAGCCAAATGGGGGGAGTTGGATCTTCCATCCAACACGGACATGTTTGAGGCCGCCAGAGACCTCATAGCAATGACGCCTCCACAGTACCCGGAACCGGCAGCATCAGCACTGCAAAGAGGAGCCTTGTTTCTAAGGGAAAACTGGCCATGATGCGGCACCAGTCGCCCTCCCTTCGGCACCGCACTCCAACACCATCCCGCTCGGCACCGCCATAGTCACTGAGGTCGGACATATCTTCGGGGTCAGAGCCAGAATTGTACATCTCCAGACGGAGCCGGCACCACTCTCGTCACCATTTGAGGCGAGAGGACAGGCAGCAAGTTCCCATGATTCCCTGGCCACCACAATGGCAGGTGCCCATGCAGTGGCCTTTCTGGACCCCGTGGAGGTATCATCAAGCCCAGGGGCCAAGCTCCAGATCCCTATCTATCGCCTCAGACAGGCAGGGACCCCCCATCATCCTCCATGGTGTGAGAACCTCCATGATGATCAGAGCCCAGCATCCAAGCCGGCACCGAGGCCGTGACTGAGGCCAACATTGAGCCTGGCACCGAGACCAGTACTGGTACCATACCTCCACCGCACAGGAGATATCAGCGCGGGAGGGTCAGGAGGACCTGGTGCCACTAAGGGCATCATCCACTTCCTCCCCAGATGAGGCAGTAGTGGGCTTATCTGCCACTTTGCCGGACATGGACAACAGAGCCCACCAAGAGCTACTGAGAAGGGTAGAACAAAATCTAGGCCTCCAGGCATAGGAGGTGTCAGAAGAAACGGATCCCATTCTGATGCCTGAGTGTCCTTCAAGGGTGGTCTTATCCTTGATCAGGACCATCCAGAATACCACCAGACCATATGGCAAACTCCTGCCTCCATTCCCCCCATGGCCAAGGGGGTGGAAAGAAAATACTTTGTACCCTCCAAGGGGTATGAATACCTTTTCACCCACCCTCAGCCGGGAGCGCTGGTTGTGGCAGTGATGAAAGCAAAAGAAAGACCAGGGCATCAGGGTCCTGCAGCCAAATCTAAGGAGGCAAAAGGCTCGACCTCTTCTGCTTCAGAGCAACATTCAAATCCCAGGGGTTCCATATGCTATCCCCACAAAGGAAGCATTTTTAAGCCTCAGCCCCTGCCACGCTTCTAGCCCTCTCAGCCGAGACAAGATTACAGTAGGAAGTGGGGTAGGAGTAATAGGCAAAGGCCTCCACAGCCCTCTTCCAGGGCCAGAGCTCGATGAGGCAGTCTTCAGCTCCCAAGCAAAACTTTTGAAGGTGCGCCCGGGGGTGACGCCCCAGTCACAATCATAGAATCATAGGACTGAAAGGGACCTTGAAAGGTCAACTAGTCCAGTCCCCTGCACTCATGGCAGAACTAAGTATTATCTAGACCACCCCTGACAGGTGTTTGTCTAACCGGCTCTTAAAAATTTCCAATGATGGAGATTCAACAAACTCCCTAAGCAATTTATTCCAGTGCTTAACCACCCTGACAGTTTAGAAGTTTTTCCTAATGTCCAGCCTAAACCTCCCTTGCTGCAATTTAAGCCCATTGCTTCTTGTCCTATCCTCAGAGGTTAAGAAGAACAATTCTTCTTCCTCCTCCTGTAACAACCTTTTATGTACTTGAAAACGGTTATCATGTCCACTGTAAGTCTCCTCTGTTCCAAACTAAACAAACACAGTTTTTTCAGTCTTCCCTCATGGGTCATGTTTTCTAGACCTTTAATAATTTTTGTTGCTCTTCTCTGGACTTTCTCCAATTTGTCCACATCTTTCCTGAAATGTGGCACGCAGAACTGGACACAATACTGAGCTGAGACCTAATCAACACGGAGTAGAGCGGAAGAATTACTTCTCGTGTCTTGCTTACAACACTCCTGCTAATACATCCCAGAATGATGTTCACTTTTTTTTGCAACAGCGTTACACTGTTGACTCATATTTAGCTTGTGGTCCACTACGACCTCGAGATCCCTTTCTGCAGCAGTCCTTCCTAGGCAGTCATTTCCCATTTTATTTGTGTGCAACTAATTGTTCCTTCTTAAATGGAGTTCTTTGCATTTGTCCTTACTGAATTTCATCCTATTTACTTCAGACTATTTCTCCAGTTTGTCCAGATCATTTTGAATTTTAATCCTATCCTCCAAAGCACTTGCAACTCCTCCCAGCTTGGTATCGTCCACAAACTTTATAAGTGTACTCTTTATGCCATTATCTAAATCATTGATGAAGATACTGAACAGAACCAGCCCCAGAATTGATCCCTGCAGGACCCCACTCATTATGCCCTTCCAGCATGACTGTGAACCACTGTGAACTACTCTCTGAGAATAGTTTTCCAACCAGTTTTGCACCCACCTTATAGTAGCTCCATCTAGGTTGCATTTCCCTAGTTTGTTTATGAGAAGGTCATGCGAGACAGTATCAAAAGCTTTACTAAAATCAAGATATACCACGTCGACCACTTCCCCCCTATCCACAAAACTTGTTAGCTTTCTTTGACAGGGTATCAGGTTGGTTTGACACAATTTGTTCTTGACAAATCCATGCTGACTGTTATTTATCACCTTATTATCTTCTAGATGTTTGCAAATTGATGGCTTAATTATTTGCTCCATTATCTTTCTGAATACAGAAGTTAAGCTGACTGGTCTGTAATTCCCCAGGTTGTCCTTATTTCCCTTTTTATAGATTGGCACTATATTTGCCCTTTTCCAGTCTTCTTGAATCTCTCCGGTCTTCCATGACTTTTCAAAGATAATCACTAATGGCTCAATATCTCCTCAGTCAGCTCCTTGAGTATTCTAGGATGCATTTCATCAGGCCCTGGTGACTTGAAGGCAAAAATTTGTCGAAATAATTTTTAACTTGTTCTTTTCCTATTTTAGCCTCTGATCCTACCTCATTTTTACTGGCATTCACTATGTTAGATGTCCAATCACCACCAACCTTCTTGGTGAAAATCGAAACAAAGAAGTCATTAAGCACCTCTGCCATTTCCACATTTTCTGTTATTGTTTTTCCCCCCTCATTGAGTAACAGTGCTACCCTGTCCTTGGTCTTCCTCTTGCTTCTAATGTATTTGTAGAATGTTTTCTTTTTACCCTTTATATCTCTAGGTAGTTTGATCTTGCTTTGTGCCTTGGCCTTTCTAATTTTGTCCCTGCATGTGTTATTTGTTTATCTTTATTCTTTGTAATTTGACCTAGATTCCACTTTTTGTAGGACTCTTTTTTGATTTTTAGATCATTGAAGATCTCCTGGTTAAGCCTGGGTTGTCTCTTGCCATACTTCCTGTCTTTCCTATGCAGTGGGATAGTTTGCTCTTGTGCCCTTAATAATGTCTCTCTGGAAAAACTGCCAACTGCCTTCAGTTGTTTTTCCCCTTAGACTTGCTTCCTATGGGATCTTACCTACCAACCTACCTGAGTTTGCTAAAGTCTGCCTTCTTGAAATCCATTGTCTTTATTTTGCTGTTCTCCCTCCTACCTTTCCTTAGAATCATGAAATCTACCATTACATGATCACTTTCACCCAAGCTGCCTTCCACTTTCAAATTCTCAACTAGTTCCTCCCTATTTGTCAAAATCAAATCTAGAACAGCCTCTCCCCTAGTAGCTTTTTCCACCTTCTGAAATAAAGAAATTGTCTCCAGTACATTCCAAGAACTTACTGGATAATCTGTGCCCTGCAGTGTTATTTTCGCAACAGAGGTCTGATTAGTTGAATTCCCCCATCACCACCAAGTCCTGTGCTTTGGATGATTTTGTTAATTGTTTAAAAAAAGCCTCTTCCACCTTTTCTTCCTGGTTAGGTGGTCTGTAGTAGACTCCTACCATGACATCAACCTTGTTTTTCACCCCTTTTATCCTTACCCAGAGACTTTCAATAAGTCAGTCTCCTATTTCCATCTCAACCTCAGTCTCGTGTATACATTTTTAATATATAAGGCAACACCTCCTCCCTTTTTTCCCTGCCTGTCCTTCCTGAGCAAGCTGTACCCTTCCATACCAATATTCCGGTCATGTGTATTATCCCACCAGGCCTCTGTGATGCCAACTATGTCATAGTTGTGTTTATTTACTGGCATTTCGAGTTCTTCCTGCTTATTCCCCATACTTCTCACATTAGTATACAGGCATCTAAGATACTGATTTGATTCCCCCTGCCCCCAGTTCTGTCTTCTCTCCTTTATCCCTGCTATAACAGCCCATGATCCCCCCAAATTCCAAGCCTTCTCCCAAGTCTCCATGTTTTTGACTTACCTGTGGGCTTTGGTCACCTTCCCCCTTCGAACCTAGTTTAAAGCCCTCGTCACTAGGCTTGCCAGTCTGTATTCAGATATGTTCTTCCCCTTCCACGATAGGTGGACCCTATCTCTTCTTAGCAGTCTTTCTTCCTGGAACAGCATCCCATGGTCAAGGAAGCTGAAGTCCTCCTGACAACACCATTCTCACAGCCAGGCATTCACCTCCAGGATGCATCTGTCTCTGTCTGGGGCCCTACCCTTGACTGGAAGGATCGAAGAGAACACCACCTGTGATCCCAACTCCTTCACCTTTACTTCCAGAACCCTGTAGTCACTTCTGATCTGCGGAGGGTCATACCTCGCTGTATCATTAGTGTCCACATGGATGAGTAGCATGCGGTAGTAGTCAGAGGGCCAGATGATCCTTGACAATCCCTCCGTAATGTCTCAGATACGGGCTCCTGGCAAGCAGCATACCTCCTGTGATGGCATGTCAAGGCGACAGATGTTTGCCTCTGTCCCCCTCAGAAGAGAGTCTCCAACCACCACTACCCTACATTTCCTCCTGGGAGTGGTGGCTGCTATCCTCCGAGCCTTGGGGGTGATTCCTCATCGCTCATTGCCAGGGCAGTATATCGATTTTCCATCACCATGGTAGGTGGGTTGGGAGTAGGGGTGCAGCACTGCCTGCTGCCAGAAGTAACCAGCAGCCAGTGTCCTCCTTGTGACAGAGCCATATCCCCCTCCCCCGACGGTGTGACAGCACTCCTCTGTGGCTGGATAGCTTCCTCAGCCTTGGATGTCTCCATATGAATACTCTCGAGGAATTCCTCATGGGCGCTGTTAGGGGCTTATTCCTTCACCCGCTTACTTCCCTGGTCCTTCTCGCATGAACAGAGAGCAACAATACTCGAAGTCCAAAGGTGCAAACAATTCAATGTTTATTGGGGTGAACTTCCGGCCAGCATGATTCCAGTTTCCTTCCTTAGTGTCCCCCTTCCCAGCTCTGACACCACAGAGCCTTACCTGTGTCCCTGTTCCCATTCCTGCCCTTAGCCAAACATGATTCCAATTTCCCCACGCCCATTCCCTGTTCCCATTTCCCCCCTTTCTTCCTGATTGACTGCAGACTATATAGTAAAACTTGAGTTTTGCTTAGCTGTACCTTAACCAATCATGTTACTGAAATTTAACAAACCAATCCTAACATATTCTAACATGATTATTTAACCAATTATATCCCACCACCTTAATTAGTTTACATCCAACAAAATTAATTATACAGCAGACAGAAACAATAACAGAACCAGACAGAGATTATACAGACAAACAATAGGGAAATGGGGACTACAGTTATAGAACAACAAAGAAATGAGGATTTCACATCGCAGCTATTGATAAGTGTGTTCTTGCCAGACAGGATGCTATCAAACTAAGTTCCCTTTTACATTTTCTAGGCTCTTCCCTTTCTCTGTGATAGGAATGGAAGTGATAGGAATACAAGCCTGTCCTGATAATGCCTAACAGCCCAATAGCACCTTATTTCAATGTGACTAGTTTGAAATGTGAGGATGTGACCATACACTTCCTAGCTTATGGCTGCCTCTGCTGTTTAGCCAAAGGCCTTAGCCTAAGAACAGGGCCTCAGACTGTCACAGTAAGAGAAGGCCCTTACACCGGCAGATGATGATTTTGATTCTTCTTTCATACCTCTATAACCAGCTAAATGATAAGAATACACCTAAATTCTTAGAGTCTAGGCCTTTACAGACAGGCCTGAATACTATATCCTAACAGGCATGGATGCTGCTTAGCCTGGCCACCTCCTCCTGTAGCTCTCCTACCTGCTTCCTGAGAGATTCCACCAGCAGGCACCTTTTCATACTGGTTAGTCCCCCCAGCCTGGCTTTCTGTGAGTGGGACATGCAGGCCACAGTCTCTGCAAATCCACACCAGGATCTGGGTAGAGGCATCCATGGTTAGGTTGTCTGTCTGGATACAGGTGCAAGTGGAGGAGACAGGAGCAGTGTTGGCACTGGCTATGTGGCCCTTCCTAACCATAGTGACTATATTACAACTTCCTCCCACAAACCCCCTCTCAAACTCCCCTGTTTGCGGTCACCTGGTTGCTAGCTCCCCTTGGTCACTTAGCCTCTGGCTTTTAAGGCCTTCTCTCCTAAGTCAGCCCTACCCCCTCATTAATCACACGGGGGAGGGTGATCACAAGGCTGTTTGATCAGCTGATCAAACATGATCAAGGATGATCCAGGGAACAGAGGCTCAAACAGTCCCCAGACTCGCAATCCCAACTGATACAGTAACTAAAATAACCTGAAAGAGAAACTTACTCACCCCAAGGTTAGTACTCTCACCTTGTTTATTCAGCAGGGGGATCTTCTCCCCATTTTGTAAATCGTCTATCCCATTTCTACCAGGCCTGGGCCCAGATCACCTCAGACCAGTTGGTCTTGCGCACGGTAGAATTGGGATATTCTTTCCAATTCTGTTCCCCTCCTCCCTCCCACTCCCCTTCCCCGTCCCTCTTCAGGAACCCTTCTCACGAGCAACTTCTCATGCAGGAAGTGCAAGCACTCCTAGAAGCCGGAACGGTAGAAGAGGTCCCTCAGGAGTTCTGGGGCAAGGTTTTCTATTCCTGATATTTCCTAATCCCGAAAACCAAAGGTCAGCTAAAACCTATTTTGGACCTGCAGAACCTCAACAAATTCATGAAAAAGATGAACTTCCACATAATCTCTCTGGCTTCCATTATTCCCTCCCTGGATCTGGGGGACTGGTACGCCACCCTCAACTTGAAAGACGCATACTTCCACCTGTCAATCGTGCCATCCCACGGGCAATTCCTCCGCTTCATGGTCAACAACGCTAATTATCAGTTCATGGTTCTCCACTTTGGGCTATCGCCATCCCCTTGGTTGTTCACTAAATGTATGTCAGTTGTAGCTGCCTTCCTGAAGAGGTGACAGGTACAAGTTTTCCTGTACCTAGACAATTGGTTTGTCATGGGACATATCAAAGCCCAAGTGGAACAGCATGTGAACCTCATATGATCAACTTTCAAAGAGCTCGGGCTAATACTAAATGTGCTGAAATCAATTCTAACCCCTACCCAGAGGATAGAGTTCATCAGAGCTCTCCTAGACTCAGGTCAAGTCAAAGCATTCCTTCCGGAGTCCTGTTTTCTAACTATGGGCCCCCTCATGGAGGACCTAAGGTGATACCCCACGACTATGGCCCGAAGTTGCCTGAGGCTGTTCGGTCACGTGGCTGCTTGTACGTATGTAGTACTGCATGCGAGACTTCAGTTCCTGCCTCTTCAGGCCTGGATGACCTCAGTGTACAGGCCATGCCGAGACTGCCTAGACAAGTTAATTACACTTCCTCCTCTGGTTACCAAGTCCCCCATGTGCGTGGGAGTGCCCTTCTCCAGGCCCCAACCCTCAATGTTTCTAATCACAGATGGGTTGGCAATGGGATGGGGGGGAACACTTAGGAGAACTCAGGATTCAGGGCCTCTGGTTCCAGTCAGAACTTTCGTTGCACATCAACATCACGAGCTAAGAGCAGTCCGCTTTGCTTGCCAGATGTTCCAGGCCCACCTGGAGGGCAGACGTAGAGGGCAGGTGTTGACCGACAGTACAACAGCAATGTTCTATGTAAACAGACAGGGTGGTGCTCGCTCCTCTCCCCTGTGCCAGGAAGCCCCCAAGCTGTGGGATTTCTGCATTGCCCATTCGATACATCTAGAGGCATCATACCTTCCAGGTTTCCCAGAACAAACTGGTCAATCATCTCAGCAGGTCATTTCACAATCATGAGTAGTCCCTCCTCCCGGATGCTGTGATCAACATCTTTCAATAGTGGGGGTTTTCCCAAATAGGTTTGTTTGCAACAAAATACAACAGGAAGTGTCACCAGTTTTGCTCCTTCCTGAATCACAGTCTGGGCTCAATCCCAGACACTTTTCTCCTCCTTCAGAAGGACCATCTACTAAACGCATTCCCACCCTTCTCACTTGTACACAAGTTCCTGCTCAAGGTCAGAAGGGAAGGATGATCTTAATAGCACCAGCATGTCCACACCAGCACTGGTTCACCACACTTCTAGACCTGTCAGTGGATATGCCGATAACCCTGCCCCTAGTCCCAGACTTGATCACGCAGGACCACGGCCACCTCCAGCATCCCAGTCTGCAGTCTCTCCATCTCATGGCATGGAAATTCCATGGCTAAACCCTTTGGAGCTCATATGCTCAGACCTTATTAGAGAGGTCCTCCTTGGTAGCAGAAAGCCATCCACCATTTGGTCAAGTGGAAAAGATTCTCTATTTGGGCATTACAAAAAGACACTCAATTCTTACAGGCGTCGATTCTCATTATCCTGGACTATTAGCTGCGTCTGAAACAGCAAGATCTGTCAATATCGTAAGTAAAGGTGCACCTGGCCGCTATCTCTGTTTTCCACCCTGGTGCAGCTGGTTGCTCTGTTTAAGCGAACCCAATGGTGGGCCGCTTCCTCAAAGGCCTAGAGAGGCTGTACCCTCAAGTAAGACAGCCAATTACCCATGGGATCTCAACCTGGTGCTCTCTAGAGTGATGGGACCTCCTTTCCAGCTTTTAGCAAAATGCTCCCTCCTCTACCTTTCCTGGAAAGTAACTTTCCTGGTGGCTATAACTTCAGCCAGGAGGGTGTCTGACCTTAAGGCCTTAACTTTGGAGCCCCCATACACGGTCTTCTATAAGGACAAGGTGCAGCTGTGATTGCATCCTGCCTTTCTCCACACGAACCAGGACATTTTTCCCAGTGTTCTTTCATAAGCCGCACACTAGCAACAGGGAATGAATGCTTCACTCACTGGATGTCAGAAGAGCAACGAGCATTAGCCTTCTACTTTAAAAAAATTAAGACATTTTGAAAATCAACTCAACTCTTCATTGCAATTGCGGAGGAAGGGGCTTCCAGTCTCGTCTCAAAAGATTTCTTCTTGGATCATGTCCTGTATTCAGATGTGTTATGACTTGGTAAAGATTCCTGCCCTGATGCTAATAGCACACTTCACAAGGGCACAGGCATTCCTGGTACAAATTCCTATTCAAGACATTTGCAGGGCAGCGACGTGGTTGTCGATCCACACCTTTATGTCACACTACACCATTACACAGCAGGCCAGAGATGATGCAGCATTTGGCAGAGCGTTGCTACAATCAGCGATTCCATGAACTCAGACCCTGCCTCTTAGGTAAGGCTTGGGAGTCACCTACTTGGTATGAACATGAGCAAGCACTTGAAGAAGAAAAACGGTTACCTACCTCTCATAACTGTTGTTCTTCAAGACGTGGTGCTCCTGTCCATGCCAATACCCACCAGCCTCTCCTCTGTCGGAGGACCTGGCAAGAAGGAACTGAAGAGGCACTGGTCAGCTGGGACCTATATACACCGCCATCAAGGCGTGACTCCAGGGGGCTCCACAGCCAGCCTGACTGGTACCGCTAGGGGAAAAAACCTTCCAACAACTATGCACACTAAAAGAGAAAGAAAGAAAATGGAAAGTAATTCACTTCTTTCCATGTTTACGTTTTTAAGACTGCTGGGCCAAATTCTGCCCACACCACTTGAGGTGAAGTCAGCAGAAAGAGTATATGTATATTTGAGGGCAGAAACTGACCTAATTTTTAGGTAATTTAGATCCACAAGCCTAGTTTTGTTTTAAATCTCCCATCCTTTCCTTCCTCCCCACCCCCCAAAGTAAACAGATGTTTGCATGGACTAAGACATTGTCCTTCATGATTGGCAACCCAAAACATCACAGTATTTTGTTTATGCATGAGAACTTGAAAGTGAACTGGCCAGAAATAGATTATAAGCAAAAGGGAAACTACTAGTCTATTTTCATTGTCCAAGTGCAAAAAATAAACAGTATAAGTGGTGAGAAATAAATATAGGCTTCAAACAGAGAAGTTCATGTTAAAAACATGTGAAAATAACAATCAGTTTCAATAATTTTAGGTTGTGTTAGTAATACAGATAAGACACTGTATTGATATTATTGTTAATTTAATAGTATCCCTTTAAGGTTTTTATATCAGCAATGTAGCATTCAGACACGAATAAAAGAAAAAAATTGAAGGTGTATTAATTGTGTCTACATACAATAAAATTATGTGTATTAGAAGCCTGTGGGTTTTTTTTTCTCGGCTAAATGAAGGAATGGAAAAGCCCCTTGTTGCCAAATCAAGAAGGAAGTCTAGAACTTAATTAACTTTTTATGATGGCACTCGGAGTTTATTCAAATTATAAACTCATTTTACGACTAATTTTGTATCGTCTGATTAGACACAGTGATTCATTTGTCTAATGATATCTACTAATCAATCAGAGAAGGCTTCAAATCTAAATATGTATGTGAACAATTTATCTCTAAGATTTAAAGGAACTAAACTGCTGACGTGTATCAGGATTCCTTGAAAGTTTTAAGAATCTCTATTTTTGCTTGTCCTCTTTTCCCCTAACTCTACCTGCACAGTCCCTGATCAAGCAAAGCACTTAAGCATGTCCATAGAGTTATGCATGAAAGTAGACCCATTTATTTCAGTGGGGCTATTCACATGCTTAAATTCATGCACTTGCTGGATGAGCTAATGCCCAGTTCTGGAACCATTGAAGACTGCTGAATTTTTGCCATTGACTGCAGTGGGAATGGGATAAATCTCTTACTTAGGAACAAAATTGCATTGCCTGATGAAAGAAAGAAAGCCAGAACAGAGCAAAAATATGAATACTATAAGAATGGGCTTATAGAATGGGACTTTTAAGATTTAAAGCCTGAGGCTTTAGGATTTTACTATGCTATTTTGATTCTAATCTTGGAGCAACTACTTTAATAGCTCTGATTTATTAAGGAACAGCTGAGTTGGTTCCATTCTCTGTCTCACACATTATGTATAGAATCAAAGAAATGTAGGGCTGGAATGGACCTCAAGAAGTGATCAAGTGCATCCCTCTGTGTTGAGGCAGGACTAAGTAAACCTAGACCATCCCTTTTCTCCAATCCGTTGTTAAAAACCTCCCTTGATGGGGATTCCACAACCTCCCTTCAAAGTCTATGCCAGAGCTTAACTACCCTTATAGTTAAAAAAGTTTTTCCTAATATCTAACCAAATTTTCCTTGCTGCAGATAAACCAATTACTGCTTGTCCTACCTGCAGTGAATATGGAGAACAATTGATCACCGTTGTCTTTATAACTGCCCTTAACATATTTGAAGACTGTTATGAGGTTCTCCCTTTGTCTTCTTTTCTAAGACTAAACATACCCAGTTTGTGTAACCTTTCCTCATAGGTCTGACTTTTTTTTAAAAAAATATCTTTTTGTTGTCCTCCTCTGGACCCTTTCCAGTTTATCCAAATCTTTCCTAAAGTGTGGCATCCAGAATTGAACATGGTACTCCAGCTGAGACCTCACCAATGCTAAGTAGAGTGGGACAGATACGACTGGTGTCTAACGTAGAACACTTCTATTAATATATCCCAGAATAATATTAGTCTTTTCCACAACTGCATCACATTTTGGCTCATATTTAATTTGCAATCCACTATAACCCCCAAGTCGTTTTCAGCAGCGCTACCACCTCACCAGTTATTCCCCATTTTGTAGTTGTGCATTTGATTTTTTTTTTTCTTAAGTGTGGTACTTTGCTTTTTTCCCTATTGAATTTCATCTTGTTGATTTCAGACCAGTTCTCGAAATTGTCAAGGTCATCCTGAATTCTAATCCTGTTATCCAAAGTGCGTGCAATTCCTCCTATCTTAGTGTTATCGGCAAATTTTAAAAATATACTCTCCACTCCATTAATTAAAATATTGAATAGTATTGGACCCAGGACTGATCCCTGCAGGGCTGCACTAGATACATCCTCCCAGTTTGACAGGGTACCACTGATTAGTACTCTTAGAATACGGTCTCAAACCAGTTGTGCAACCACCTTCTAGTAATTTCATCTAGACCACATTTTCCTAGTTTGCTTATAAGCATGTCATGTGGGACTGTGTCAAAAGCCTTACTAAAATCAAGATATATCATGTCTAGTGTTTTCCTTATCTACTAGGCCAGTAATCCTTTCAAAGAAGGAAATTAGGTTGGTTTGTGTATAGGTAACTTATTCATGCAGAGCAAGGCTTATACGAATGAGGTTATCATTGTGTGTAGCATTTCAAGTGTGAAGGAGCATTTGACAGATTCCTTTTACAAGCAGGAAAAAAATTGTACCCCAAGTCTATTTTGGTCTCCTTTTGGTATTTGGATTTCAGACATTTTTTATAAAACTTGTGTTTCAAAGAGAAATAAAATTGTAAGATGAGAAAATATACTGTAGGTGCTCTCTGATCTTCACTAAAAACAATACTGCTCTATAAGTAATTTCAGTACTTGTAGCTTCTTCGCTTCAGAAAGAATTAGATAATGTCCAGTAGCAGTGATTGAATTCAAATTAGCCTATCCATAACAGTAATTGAATGTTCTAGACTTTCATTTTAATAAAATAAATTGTTCACAACATTTTACGTTTCATTAAGTACTTTTGTAAATGAAAGTAATAAATATTCTATTTAGACAAATAAAACATTCATGATTATAAATTATGCAAGTGTGCTTTTAGTCAGCTTTGAAATATACACCATCAATTTGCCATCCTGCTCATAGGAACTGAGAATAGACTCATGGTAGAGGTTCTAAGCAGGTAAGAAAATATTAATACTATTATAATATAGAAGACTTTATTCTAAATACTAGCATATAATTCTTTCATTATACTTGCTCAGCTTTTAGCACCACATACAAAAACATTTATTAGAACTAAATAGTAAAATAGAATATTGTTTCCCTGTTTCTTTGTCCTCTGTTCACCCCCAGCAATTTCTGCTGTCTCGTTCCAGCAGCAAAATATGTGAAAAATTAAGTCTGTTTTATGAAATATTCATTATTATTATTTATTATGCATTTTGTATTGTGGTAACACCTAGAAACTTCATCCCCCATGATGCTCTAGGCACTGTATAAACACACAAAGTTCTTATATTCTAAAGTAATCTTCCTGTGAGAGATTAAAGAAACTCCGTCTGTTTAGAGTATCCAGGAAATACTTCAAAAGTGACTTGATCACTATCCATAGGTACTTGTGTGGCGAGAAGATTTCTGACAGTAGAGGGCTCTTTAATCTAACAGATAAAGTTAGATAAAGATTGAATGTCTGGCAGGGGAAGCTGGTTAAATTCATCCTAGAAATAAGGTACACATTGTGAATGGCAAGGGCAATTAACCATTTGTGGTGGATTCTGATTTCAAGTTTTTAAATTAACGCTGGCTATCTTACTAAAAGATATGCTCCAGTCTAGCTCAACCAGAAGTTGTGGGTTTGATGCAGGAATTACTGGGTAAAACTCTATGGTCTGTGTTATGGAGGAGGTCAGAATAGATTATTATTATGGTCTGTTCTGGCCCTAAAATCTATTAATCTAAGTATAAGATAAGAGATGACAGATGGACACAACAAACGGACAGGTCATGGTAACAGTGAGACAATTCTGATGACCCTGATAAGCAGTGGTCACAGCACACCAACTAACCACTAACAAGACTTTTGTAGGCATCATGGCATAAGCGAGTTGTAAGAGAGGATCTGAAGGAGGGCGATGTGGAAGTCAGAATGTACTACAATAAATTTAAACTAAGGATTTAACTACAACTGAACATTGTGCTCCCATTTAACATTTTAGATTTATTGAAGAAATAATACTACATGTATATGAACAGTTTTCAATCTGTTAGCAATTTCATCAAAGGACTGCAGTGCTGTTTATGAGGTGATCCGCATTTTACAAATGGGGAAACTGAGGCAGAGAGCAGTTATGCAACCTAAGCATGCATGGCAGAGTTGAGGTAGTCTACAGTCCTGTTGATTCCAATCTCAACATCTTAGGGTTTGTCTACACTGGAGTTGGAAGTGCAATTTCCAGCTCTGATAGATATACCTGTGTTAGCTCTGATTGAGCTAGTGTGCTAAAAATAGCAATGTGGCCATGGGCGCACGAACAATGAGACAAACTAGCTGCCTGAGTATATACATAATCCAGTGGTTAGGGCACCCACTTGGGAGGTGCAGAACCAGGGTCCAGTCCCCTCCTCCAATCACTCTCTAATTATTTATCTACAGTGGAACAGCATCAACAGGAGCGACTGAGGGAGTTCCCCATCAGAATATCCCACAGCTCAGTGGGCGGAGCATGCGTCTGAGAGATGGGAGACCCCTGTTCAAATCCTACCTCTCCTCCTGTCCCATGCAGAAGGGGAATTGAACCTGGCTCTGCCATATCCCAGGTGAATGCTCTAGCCACAAGGCTACAAGTTATAAGGTGGGCAGCAGCAGCCAAATTCTGAATGGGGCCCACTCCCAAAGGTGGCGTCTGAGCACACCAATCTGATTGGGCTCTACATGCAGTTTCGACAGAGAAATGCCAGACTAACACGGCTGTTACTCTGAAACCTCTCTTCCACCAGTTTGCGAATCACTCTAGGGCTTAGGTGGGAGATTGGCGTCTGGATCCCTAGTGTGAGGCAGCAATGTGCATGTCCAGAGGCAGGAACTTTTACTCTGAAAACTTAGGCACTGAGTGAGTTTAAGTACCTGCAAGGTTCCAATGGGAGCTGTGTGGATCACAGTGGCACCTTGTTACCTGTCAGCTGTGTTCTTGGGGAACCAGGGTGCAGTATCCAGCCTGTCTGACTCACAAAGGACCCACCACACCAGCCTCTGCTTGAACCAAAACTGATCAGAAGAAAGACATACAAAAAGCAATGAAAAGGCAGTGGAAGACCCACCTAAACCCCTCCAGACAAGGGTGACAGGATTAAGGTAACTCCTCTAGCCTCATTTGCATTGGAAATGGGACAGGGGGGCATCCCCATTAGCGTACAGAATGGAGAACAGAGATTCCAAGGCAAGAGCCGCAGTGAACTCTGGGACCAGAAAAGCAGGGTAGCACTGCCTGATGGGGGATCTCTGCTCCAGATGTTAATTAACCCACACCTGCACACACCCAGTTCAGTTGTTATCAGACCACTTCTAGTAATAAATCCTTTATTGGTATACAAAATGCTGAAGCTGCCTAACTGCATTTTGAGCTCCTGGAAGGAACACCGCCCATAGTCAGGAATGATCAGTTCCTATTGTGTAGCATGAACAGAACAACTTTGGTATACTCCCTTGAGCCATCAGTTTACCCATAAACAAGTCGAGTGTTCTCCCTTGAACCATTGTTGTTTCCCTACAAAAACCACTACCCATGCTCAAGTAAGTGTTCTGATGCCTGGATCCAAAATCTGCATCAGTTCCATTGGGTCTTCTTCTCCTGACTGATTGTGCTCGGGGCTCTGCCTGTCTCCAGCACTCCAAACCCTCAGCTACCATCACCTGGGAAGCCTGACCAGTTTAAGGTTCATGGAGTGGTGAGAACCCACTTCTCTCTCTCTGATTTTTTTTCTCTACTGTAGGTATAGTTTTCTAACCCTGACTTGTGTGATCAGTTATAGTTTTCTAAACCTGACTTTTGTAATCAAATTTAAGCTAGATTTAATACTGTAACTGTTTTGTTTGTTTGGCTCTTCTTGTATGGTTATTACCTGGCAATAAATAACTTTTATGGTTAAGCTGGTTGCTCCCCCCAGCCCTAGTGTTTTTCGCTTCCCCATTTACTCTGCAGCAACACTCCTCTTACCTAAGCTAAAGATCCCTGTAGTGCCCAAAAATCCTGTGGGGGTTTGCTATTCAAATGGGTTACTACCAGAACAATTGTAATGTGAAAGTGGGCATAGGGACATACTGAACCTGTGGCATAGGAGGGTGGCAGCTTGGAAGTGCTGCTCGAACCAGCCAGCTAAGTCCAGGGATGTATAAGGGGTCAGCTTGGGAGTGCTGATTGACCCGGTCCTCTCAGACGCCCTCTGTTAATATGTGTGTGTGTGTTCATCTGATTCTGGGGCTGAAGGAACCCAACCCTGGGGAACCTAGGTCCTGCAGGATAGATCCATTGGGAGGGAACTTGCAGAAGGGAGAAGTAGAGCTCCGTATGAAAACACAAGCAGTACATTGATAGAATTACAGAACTACCCCTGCAGAAGAATAACCCTAATAAATGAGCATACCCCAAAGTAATGGGCAACTCTGGTAAAAACCTAAACCTGGGAATTAGGCATCTAAATCTAGGGTTTAGGTGCCTAAGTGCTTTTGTGGATCAGGCCCTAGATATCAGTATATATAAGTCACCTCTTCCTCTTTTTAGGCCAGGGCTGTCAAAATTGTGTGGAGAAGAGGACAAAAGTCCATGTTTAACTATGATCCATGGGCAGTGGTATAAATTCAGGACTATAGACTCCCCACAATGCACTGTGAATCTCCCACTGACATCAGCAGGAGGCTTGCACAGAAGTGAAGATGTCCATAGATTTGAATATTCAGGGATTTGAATAGGCAGGCACTCTTAGGCTACATCTACCCTTGCATGCTTCCCTGGGTACTTGCCTATGTATTGCTAGCACATGTATCCCGTACCCATGCCAAGTGCCCAGATATGTTGAGGTAGGTATGGGGATATGCTGTACACAGGCTTATACCCGCATCCACACTACCTTCTCTCAGTACATGACCTAGCGCTACCATTTCAGGGGCAGTATTCCAGAGGCCTGTGCATCACAGGAGACACTCTGGGAATCACCTGCTGCGTGACGCTGGTACTGCACATCGCCTTCACACATTTGGCAATGGCAGCTTCCGGTCATTTCTCCCTTCTGCCCAATTGTATTGGAAACATGAAACAAGTGTGTGATGATGATGTGGTTCTGCTCCTGCTCTTTGGGCAAATGTTCCCGCTGACACGGGCAAAGTCATGGAGGACAGTGTACTCTGACCACACACTGATCAGCACCTGTGAGTGCTCCAGAGACCAGACGGCTGCTCTTGGACCATGTACTGTACTGAACAATAGATTTTGGCACAGAACTGTTCTGCAGTGCTCAGCAGAAGTGGCTAATATCGCTGGCAATGTGTGGGTCAGGGACCTTTATATCTTTGGGTAAGGATCAGGCAGCAAAGTGATTAATGTGTTTTGGGAATGGTTCTGGAGGACTGTTAAGATCCCTCCCCTGATATATGCCCTGAGCCCTGTCCACACTGCATTGTAGAATGGGTACGGGGCCATGCCACAGCAGGGGTGAGTCCATATCCACACCCTCATGCATGCTAGCTTTTGTGCACTATTCCGTCTTTTAGGAACATGCTTCAGGTTTTAAGGTACAAACAATTGGCAGTTTATGGGACAACAACGCACATGTAACCATGTATAGTCGCTACTGTAGATGGACCCTTAGTAGAAGGTCTGTGACTCTTTAACTTACTTCCCTTGTTTTTTCACCAGTGACTTTGTGGCTCTTCGGGGCTTGGTTGAAGCCCATCCGTTTACTTAGACTCTTGGCTGAGGTAGCCCTGATGTGAAGGAGTGCCTGGCTGAGAAGAATTAAGTTAGGCAGTTGGGTTGTTGTCCTTATTATAGTGTGGTGGCATTATGGCAGCTTTGTTCTTTTCGGGGGCATGTTTGATCAGTTGTTGGAGTTTGTAATTGGTTTTAAATTGATTTATTTTAACTGATCTGTGGCACAGACACTCAGAAGTCTATGCAATGGACATATGTTCTTATGGATACAAATATAAATGAATTGGGAGGGATGTATATTTCCAATAAGTGTAAGTAGCGGCACTGCTTGTTTTTTTTAATCCTCTTTCTTCCATCAGATAAAATTAAGAAACCTGTTTCCTCCTTAGCGCTTCCCTTTTCTACCCCCTCTTTTGGTGTTATCGATTCCCCCTAAAGGATGCTGAAAGTTGATGAAGCAGTACTTGATCCAAACCCAGGCAATCACTTTTGGGTAATTAGTGCCTTGTAACTGCGCTGATTTGAATACCAAGAGGAACATACTGTGTATTCACTGATAGGTTTATGGTGAGATTTTAACCACATACCTGAGTAATTATTCACCTGAATTGCACTGGTCCATATCAATGCAACATTTGCAGTCTAATTAAGGACTCCATTTCCCTTAAAATTCTGGTAAAACTGAAATACAGGATAGAGTAATTAGAATGTTAATTATAATCCCTCTGTAAGCACCCTAAGTGTTTTTTGTTTTTATTTTGATATTCTAAGTGGAATAATAGTTCAGAATTATATCTCTATCCTTTTTTGTAATGCTGTGTAAATTCAATTTGAGTCAAGCTTATGTTTCTCAGAGATATAAACGGAGACAGTAGAGAACTCTTCAGTAAGAGGTATGCAGACTGTGGGTGTTGTAAAAGTCATGAGCCTTTTAAGTGTCAGGCAAGAGATAGACACTATGTGGGTAGAGGAAGGATATTTTTTTTCTAAAATATTGCACTTCTTTGTTATTGTTGATAAGAGCAGAAAATGAAATACCTACTAGCGGATTCTTGGTACTATATTCATCCTTACAATACCAGGAGGCAGTGATTGGTGGAAAAATCAAATAAGTTTCTGGGTCTCCCCCCCACTCACCCCCCGGCCTCTCAGTAAGCATGAATGCTTTTTAAAACTTATTTCTAATTTTAAAATAGCTGTCATAGTATGAGTTGATCAGATGAAGGGTAGGAGCGAATGCTGTTTCACTGAATATCATCATAAGCAAATGTGCTATGCACTTTAAAGATTATGGAAAGTAATTTATACAGAATTCTCCCTGAAAGATGAAGTCACAAGTTGCAAAACTCCCATGCTAGCTTAGCCATTGGCTAAGCATACAGACTACTTTTTTCCCAGGATTGTCCTTTGGCCCAGAGTTCTGCAAGGTGGGAGGAGGGTTGGGAAATGAGAAGACTTGCATTGTCCCCACATTTCTTCCACCCAGTGGAATCAGAGGCTGTATTAACTTCCCTGTGGAGTCCCCTTCTGCATCAGGGAATCATATTAAAGGGGAAGGAAGGGCAGGACCAGTCGGCAGCTAGAGAAACCCATGTTGCCCAGGAGATGGGGTAGAGCCACAGAGCGGTCAAAGCTGATGAAGAGGAGCAGGGCCTCCTCATGGATAGCCCTGTATGCTGGTATAGCCCTGAGATTGCAGGGTTTGTGGCACAAGCACACTGTTCCCTTCAAGGGGGAAAACCCCACCCTGATAGAAAAACTCACAAGAAACTGCAATGAGAATCCAAGAGTTTGCTGGCCTCTACACAGGTATTTCCACATAGGGACATGATCTGGATCATTGCCTTTCTTTCCCATTGCTGGTACCACATTACCTTTCCCTTTTGTATCCTTTCACTGCCTTGCCGTTAAATTCTCTTGGCTCTGCGCATCACACTGAAACTTCGTCCTGCAACTGTTGCTCCACCCCGTCTACCTCTCTGCTCTTGTTTCTTCCTGCTTCTTCAGCCTCTTCCCTGACCACCATTCTGTCTTCCCCTTTCCACTCCTGAATCCGTTACTGTGCCTGCAGACTCTCTGCTCTTTTTACCCACCCAGCAATCAGAGCCAGAAGCATACCCAGAAATCACCTACTATAGGACAGGCTCAACAAAGAAGGTAACAGAATGCCACTAGCCATCACCTTCGGCCCCCAACTAAAATCTCTCCAGCGCATCATCAAAGATCTACAACCTATCTTGGAGGATGATCCCTCACTCTCACAGACCTTGGGAGACAGGCCAGTTCTCCCTTACAGATAGCTCCCAAACCTGAAGCAAATGCTCACCACACAACAAAAACACTAACTCAGGAACCAATCCCTGCAACAAACCCTGTTGCCAACTCTGTCCGATAGCTATTCAAGGGACACCATCATAGAACCTAACCACATCAGCCACACTATCAGGGGCTCGTTCACCTGTACATCTACCAATGTGATATATCCCATCATGTGCCAGCAATGCCCCTCAGCCATGTACATTGGCCAAACCGGACCTCTCTATGCAAAAGAATAAATGGACATAAATCAGACATCAGGAATTGTAACATTCAAAAACCAGTAGGCGAGCACTTCAGTCTCCCTGGACACTCAATAACAGACTTAAAAGTGACCATTCTTCAACAAAAAAAACTTCAAAAACAGATTTCAGTGAGAAACTGCAGAACTGGAATTAATTTGCAAACTTGATACCATCGAATTTGGCCTGAATAAAGACTGGGAGTGGCTGGGTCACTACAAAAAGTAATTTTCCCTCTGTTCATACTCGCACCTTCTTGTCAACTGTTGGGAATGGGCCACATCCACTCTGATTGAATTGGCCTCGTTAGCACTGACTCCCCACTTGGTAAGGCAACTCCCATCTTTTCATGTGCTGTATATTATACCTGCTTACTGTATTTTTCACTCCATTCATCTGATGAAGTCACCAGTAACCCTCAGCATAACAATATGGTCCCAGTCATCTCATAAAATTGTGACAAAAAAACTAGGGGCTACTTTTGAAAATGTTGGCCTTAACCTCTTTGTCCCAGGTCTTCCCATCTCTAAATTTGAGATAAAATTTATTTACCTGCTTCAGAGAGGTTTCGGGGAGAGTCATTAATTAATCTGTGTACAGAGCTTTGAAGACATAAAGCACTATATAAAATGTGAATAAGATTTTTTTTTTGAGTATCAGTTTCCGTGTTGATGTGAATCACACACAATATCTAAGAGACTAAAAATCTGTTCCCTGAGATTTGTGACTGGCTGAAGCAAAAAAATCACTCTGATGCCTCTGATTTTGATCCTTGTTGGTGGAATCATTTTAATTGCTACATTCTCCCAGAACAGAGTTTTGACTGATTTATTGATCGATTTCCCAAAGAGCAAAATTTATTTTCTGAACGCTGACAAAACAGCATGCAAATGTAAAACCTGTGATTCTCCTCCATCTCTGAGCATGTTGATTATTACATACATTCCCCTAGAATGACAGTTTGTTATTGACAGTCTACCAGAGCTCTGTGAAAGCTTCCAAATATCATGATCTGCTCTGTCCTCTTGATACTTTGCAAAATACTGAATCTGAAAGTTGACATGTCAGTTGAACATTATGGCATGAATCTGTTGTTTTATTCATCTTGTATATGTGCACTACTATAGCTTTATTATTCCTGTTTATTTTTGGAGGAATCTTTCTGTTTAAAGATTTGATGGTCCAGATTTCACACTTGGCATCCTTAAGTTAGATATACATACAAGTTTGATAATTGCTCTTTAAATGTATTTTATTAGAAACATATTAACCAATGGCTGCAAAGCACACTCATGGTAGTATGAGTTCTTCTCTGGTAGTATAAAGGGACCTTATAACAGGTATAAATTACATATATAATGGGAATAGCCAGTTTTACATGTTCACCCTCTAGTGTAGGAGATGCGTCAGTGTGGGAGAGGGCATGGCTGGAGTATGCTAAACTCTCACGATCCCGTTTGGGGTAATTACAAATCGACATAAATTTGAGCACCAGTAAGGCTGGGAGCCCCAATGAAAAGCCATATTTGTCTCCCTGTCAGGTCTGCTGACTGGAGCTCAGGTGTATCTAATGTTCTGGGCATAAGTGGCCTGACAAATCTATGATCTGGGTCTGTATGACCTGTACAACCCCTCATGTCCACGGGGGTTTAATCACTTCTGCAAAACACAACTTGAAATCTCTGGGAAGAAAATTTTTGATCAGGCATAACCAAGGACTGTGCCCTCTCCTATTTTGTTGACTGTTTCAGGGAAATATTTTCCTTTCACTGAGACTTTGTTTAAAAACAGTTATTTGTAATGAATTATTTAAATAAAGAAAATTGATAAACTAATTCAATTGGTTTTAATACCTCTTGTAAAAGATGGTTAGGTATCATTTATGGGAAAAGCCCTGCACACCTCAAGGGTGTCTGATTTATCTTTTGTGAAGGAAAGATTCCATGTATTAACCTGTAGAGACATGTTACAGTCATACATGAGCAGTTTCTTATACATTATTACGGTGTCATTTAAAAGAAGCAAACAATGTTATGCATGAATTTGCTCCTTGTGAAAGATGCAGTCTTGACCAGTTTGGAGTGAATTCTGCTATTCACAGAACCAGTACTCTACAGGTAGAGGCAGTAGAAGCTTTCCACAGTGTTTCATACTCAATACCCATTCAGTCCTTTGTCTCTAGGCTGACACTGCAAAAAAGAATTGTCACTTAGTCCCAACTATGGGGCTGGCTTTTGTGATGTATCTGTTCTTTGGAAAGGCGACTGAGACCATCAAAGTAATTTCACAGATCATAAGCAGATATCAGAAGGTGCCAACTTTCAGTCACTGACTTGAGTTAAATATATACCAATGTTCTAGGAGTGAAAAACTTTAAATCTTATTACCTGCCTCCTGAACCGTCCAGTCTTCCTTCCATTTCTTTGTCTGTGGGCAGCGTGCTTGGTGCATATATTTATCATGGCAGTGCAAAATGGTTCTCAACTTTGGCTAATCTGGTTAAGATTTGTATTTTCAATGGATTTTGAAATCCAAACGTTTGCCATTTTCACATCATTTTTATATTTTATATAACATCAGGCAGTTTTTCATAGGCAAAAACTGTCTCCTTGCAGCCAAGTGTTTGCACAGCTTTCCTTGACTACATGTCAATATGGGGTACATATCTATTTGTACCTGTATTTTCTCTGCCACTGAAGAAGAGGGGTTTGGATTTACCCCTCTGTGCAGAACTAGAAACGGTGGCTTCTTTTTAACCCTCATTCTATACCTACAAGAATTTTACACATACAGTTCTATAGTGATATATTTTCTGGCTCAATTAATCTTTGAAATCAACCACTCAAGTCCACAGTTAATGTTTTGTTTTAATGTCAGGTTGACATACATTAAACTTGTTTTCTCGTCAATTTCTCAGGAATATAGGTGATGTAAATTCATTGCCAGGCAACACTAGAACTAATCTCGTACAAAACTTCATTGCTTTCTTTGAAATGCACTCACCACAGCTAAGCCTGTTTGCAAAAATGTATTTGCATGCAGTATTGTATATTGAATTGTGCTGAAAAAAAATAGGATTTATTTAGAGACTCCTGGTATTAAAGTGTTACAGATTAAAAAAAAAAACCCAGAAACCACCATCTTTTCTTATATAGCCACCATTCCTCAGATGTAAATTAAAAAAATTAAAGTCTGATTGTGCATCTCTTATCATTCGGTTTAGGCTGCTAGCAAATAGAATCAAACTGCTCCAAGATCAATATGCTGCTATCTAGGACAGTTAATGAGTATCTTTGATGAATGGGGAATATGTCTGTACAATTTATTGATTTCTGTGTGAGATCATGAACCCTATGTGTCTGTGTCAGGCTGAAAACTCCATTTTGAATGTGTAACCTTCTGCCTTCTCTGTGCTCTTTTTACCTCCATACTGGATTGAGAATTCCAAAGCTGGTGGCAAAAGAATAACAATATAGGGCAGTTGATTCTTAAGTACCCAATTGTTGGACATCTAGTCACTTTAGACAGAACTGGTCCCTGCCCAGAAGAACTGGTTTTGCGGGGACATCTTGACAATGAAGTCACCTGACAGGGGTCTGTGCTCATGTGAGGAAGCTGGCAGAGGAAGAGTCACCTCACATGGTACTAAAGGTTTTAAAGGATAGAAGCTGGTCTTCTCAAGGGTACACGTTTTCTCCAGTTCAGGAGGAGGGAGCAGTCATCCAGCATATAGCTGCCTCATGGGGAAAGGGTGCATTACTTGCTTTCCTGAGCTCAGCTGGCCCCAAGCACGGTGGACAATGTAGGGACTTGGCCCCCAGCCCAAAGAATGCCCTGGAGCTGAAAATGGACAGTGTGTCACAGGAAGTGGGGGAGATGTGTCCAATACCCATAAGAGCTCTTCACTGTCAGCAGCTAAAGGTTAGGCAGAGAGAGACAATAACAGACACAAGGGATGCCTGAATTTCTTCTGAAATGTGTAACTAACTGCTGGCAGTGGCATAGCTAGGTGGAGTGAACAGGGACAGCGGACATAAAAAAAGGTGCCACCCGCTTGTACTCACCGGGCGCTCCGGTTCCTCGGCGGCACTGAAGGCCCCTGCTGCCGAAATGCTGCCGAGGACCCGGAGCGAGTGAAGGCCCCCGCCACTGAAGACTATTCGCCATCAGCAGCTTGTCTGATTAGGTAGTCAAACTGAGATGAATCACAAGGGATCCTACACTGATATAATGTACACCTTTTCCCAGCCAATCAAATAGGTACATTACACCAATCTTTGGGCTTGCACTAGAGATCCTTTGCCAGCATAGCTATGCCAGTATAGGTATGATAGCAAACCTCTAGTAGAGATGAAGCTTATACCAACAGAAGGAGTTATTTTGCCAGCAGATCCCTGAATGACATAAGCTATATTGGCAGAAGGATTCTTTTGCCAATGACTTAGACACATCTTGATTCATATCTACTGAGTGAGTGTTTAACTCTTAAACTAGCGTAATTTATGCACTGAGGGACCAGAAGGAGGGATGTAGCACGAAAAGCAACTAACAAAGGTAAGAATATGTAAGATAAAGTAGGCCACTCCTTATTTGAACTTGCACATTCTTACACCTTCTTCTAGCTCCTCACCTTGTAAATTATATGAACTTAGACTGTTACATAAATTCACACATCACTTAGTGGGTATAAGTAGGGCTATGAATGTCTAATTTACACCATCTTGCAAAATGCCCCTGAAGTTGGGCTACTCTTTATGGTTAAGGCTTGCTAGATTAGCAAAACTCCTTACTGTAACTAATAATATTTATTTGCAGGCTAATCATGTTTATTGCAGTTGTGTCTGCAGGCCAACCAGGAACGGGGGCCCCACTGTGCCAGGCACTGGAGAAACACAGAGAAATAGATGATTTCTGCTGCCAAAGAGTTTACAGTCTAAACAGACAAGACAGACACACAATGGAGAAAGGGATATAACACAAACAGAGTGAGCAATGTGATGGCAGCAAATGGCACGGCAGGCTGTGTCTACGCTACAGCGACACAGACACAGTTGAGCCACTGCAGCACCTTTGATGAAGGTGCTCTAAGCCGACTGGAGAGAGCTCTCCAGTCAGCTTAATAACTCCCACCTCTGCAAGAGGAGGTAGCTATGTCAGCAGAAGCTGCCCGCTGGCATAGCGCTGTCCACACCGGCACATAGGTCAGTGTAATTACACTTGGGGTGTGTGAATAATTTACGATTATTCACACACCCCCAAGTGACGTAAGTTACCCCGAAGTAATTTGTAGTATAGACATAGTCTTAGTTCCATATTTTTAAAGTGTGTGTGTGTGTGTGTGTGTGTGTGTGTAGGGAGGGATTGTATTGCTTAGAAGGGAATCAGCTAAGCATGAAGGAAGGTGGGGTAGGGAAAGATGGAGACTGAAGCTGAGATGGAGGAATTTGGGGAAGAGGGAGGGCTGGAGCCAGGCCCACCAACGGAAATTCCAGGCCAGGGCCGTCCCTGGAGGGGCGGAGCCCGAGGCGGAAGTGACGAATCTGTCACTTCCAGGGCCGCCTGCGCTGGCCGATCACGCTGGCCCGCGGGAGCCCCCAAAGCATGGGCCCCGGAGCAGTCTCACGCGCCTAGGAGCCCTGTGGCCCACCTGGGAGATTTAAAAGGGCCTGGGGCTCCCCGCCACCGCTACTGTGGTGGCTGGGGGCTCCCAGGCCCTTTTAAATCGCCTGGGCCCCTGGGTAGTTAGCCCCTTTGCGCCTCCCCCTCATCAGCAGGCCTGGCTGGAGCAAACAGCCAATCAGCACAGGGAAGAGAAAGTCCAGTCAGAACTGTAGAGCATGCTCTGAATGTGCAAAAGTCCCTGCTTTGGCTGCTGCTTCTCTTCCTACAGGTTGGAGGGGAGGCAGGGCATGGGCCAGCCCTATGTGCAAGGGGTGGAAAAGGGAGGCAGGGAATGGGCCAGCCCCACGCACGGGGGAGGGTGGAGGGCTTGGGCGAGCGGCTCGGACCAGCTCCACACGTTGTCCCATTTTCCCTTTGGGGAATATAGTCACTCTAGGAGTGTGCTGGGGGTTGGGGGTTGCCCCAGCTTGGTCATATTTTTCAATTCCCCCTCACCCCCCAGTGCCATAGTCTCTGCATTGCTTTGGCTCCATATGCATACTTTCATGTAATCCACTACACTATGTCATGTCACCCAGCAGTGGCTAATAATATTAATGTAAAGGTAATTCAGTTGCAAAATGTAGGTGCAATTTTCCTCAGCCCACAGAAATTGTAATGTGACACAGATGAGCACGCGCCGAAATCCCATTAACGGTGCAGAGTAAGAACAGCTGGGAAATGGCTCCCTTTAATGTTTGGCAATTCCTATAGTCATTTTTGTAATGCTTTGCCCCATTTCACAGCAATTAATGTTATTTAAGGCATTGTCAGAAGAGTAGGTATACAATAATGGCTGCAAATGGTTGTAGAAGATTGTGTAACAGATTCTGCTGTCGCTTGGAAGGTCTAACTCCACAACTGAGTTTAATCTAAATTTGTACAACTTGGCTTAACTGTAGTTAGAACTATTAAACGGATGGGTAATGGTAAGTCTACAGAAAAACAAAACCTGCAGGAGCAAGTCTCAGAGCCTGCGTCAATGGACTTCGGCTTGGCAGGCTCACGCTACGGAGCAAAAACTAGTAGGGTAGACATTCCCACCAGGACTCTGACATCTGGCGAGGAGGGTGATCTCGGCGCCTGGGCTCCCGCCCAGGCCTGAATGTCTGCGCTGATATTTTTAGCCTTGTAGTGTGAGCCATCTCGCCGTAAAGTCTATGAGTCTGACACCAGGACTCGGACTCCCTGCTGCGTCTTTCTTTGTTTTGGGTTTGCAGGGTAGATGTACCCTGAATGAGATTTCCTTCTCCTCCTCTTCGTGGCTTTTTCCTGAAGATATTTCCTTTGTCTTTCCTTTTGGCCTGTGAACTTAGTGCTGACCTATTTTTCCTTGGCACTGACCTTTGCAAGCATAGAACATGGTGTTATCTACAAGCTGATGAAGCAGGGTTGCCTGAGTAGAAGTGACTGAGTGAGACAGTCCAGATTGCTTACTGTTTTCTGTGAAAAATCTCTTCCCTGTAGCACAAGCAAACATTGCCTATAATGCATATAAGTCCTGTTATTGTTGTCTTATGGTATGTCTGCACTGCAATGTAAGCCCAGGGTTACTGGGACTTGAGTCAGCTGACCCATGTTAGGGAATCCTAGGCTTGAACCTCTACACTGCATTCTAACCCTATGTTAAAAATTTTCTGACTCTTGCTCAAACCTAGGGCTCTGGCATCCACACTGCAGTGCAGAGATCCGAGTCAAAGTAACCACATCCCAGAGTCCCACTCTAGCCCTAGCACTGTGGGAAACTTTACTGCTCACCCTGCATGTTACCAGGAAGCAGCTCACTTTGCAAAAGGCTTGGAAAAAATAATCCCAACTATACATATACAATAATGGGTTCCAAATTAGCTGTTCCCGCCGAAGAAAGAGATCTTGGAGTCACTGTGGATAGTTCTCTGAAAACATCCAGTCAGTGCGTAGCAACAGTCGAAAAGGCTAACAGTACATTAGGAACTATTAGGAAAGGGATAGAAAATAATCTATTTTTCATAATGCCTCTATGTAAATCCGTGTTGTGCCCACACCTTGAATACTATATGTGCACTTCTGTTCTCCCAATGTCAGAAAGGATATAGTGACACTGGGAAAGGTTCAGAGAAGGGCAACCAAGATTACCAAGATTTTGGAAGGGCTTCTATATGAGGAGAGACTAAAATATTAGGACTGTGCATTTTAGAAAAGAGGTGACTAAGTGAGGGCTATCACAGAGCTCTATAAAATCATGAATGGTGTGAAAAAAGTGGATACAATATAAAAAACCCCAAGGGTTACCCAATGAAATTAATAGGCAGCAGGTTTAATACAAACTAGAGGACGTACTTTTTCCACACCACACAGAACTAACCAGTGGAACTCATTGCCTTGACCAATGTACAACTGGGTCAAAAAGGAACTGGAGAAGTTAATGGAGGACAGGTCCATCAATGGCTATTAGCAAGGATGATCAGAAATGCAACCCCATGCTTGGGGCAACGCTACACCTCTGACTACCAGAAGCTGGGAGTGGAAGACGGGTGGATGAGTCCATAATTGCCTTGTTATGTACACTTCTCCTGAAGCTCTGGTATGGGCCACTGTTGGAGACTGGGCAACATGGACTATGGGCTAACCCAGTGTCGCAGCTCTTATGTACTTTAAGTATTTATGTCATCAGGTCTTTTTAAAAGAGTAAAAATTAACAAAAGACAGTGGTTTAAATGTATCCTGACACCCCTTCTAGACCTGGCATTTCCTGTCTTAGTTTCCTGGGCTTTTGTCCCAGGGAAGGGGAGGATTGTCCAGTGGTTAAGACACTGGTCTAGGATATCAGAGGCCTGGTTTCAATTCCCTGCTCTGCCATGGACTTCCTGTGAGTGACTTTGGGCAGGTCATTTAACCAGTCTGTGCTTTAGTTGCCCATCTGTACAATGAGGACAATAATGCTTCCCTACCTCACAGGGCTGTTGTGAGGATAAATGTGTTAATGATTGTGAAGCTTTTTGAAATCTACTGATGAAAAACAATATATAAGAAATAAGTTTTATTATTATTTGTCCAAATAGACACCAATGCTTGTTATCCTAAGCAATTTCAATATCCATGTGGCAGATTACTTATGTAATTTAACCCAGGATCTCCTGACCAGCAGAAAAAACGTTGGATTATCTGTAATATTCTCTGACTAATAAAATCCAGTAGGGAAGT
Source organism: Chelonia mydas (assembly GCF_015237465.2). Classification (NCBI taxonomy): domain Eukaryota; kingdom Metazoa; phylum Chordata; order Testudines; family Cheloniidae; genus Chelonia; species Chelonia mydas. Next base: position 100,058,753 of record NC_057849.1, on the reverse strand, counting down.
ACTGGGTCCATTGCTGATGACTGGTCAATTCCCTATGGGAGTCCAGGATGCCAGCTTCTCTCAAGGGAGTGTTAGTTAGGCTCTTGCTTGAAGACGTAAGCTTTGAATGTTGGCAGTTTCACCAGTTAGTGCTTTGTCTCTACCCCTCTCTTTTTGGGTGAAGTCATTAAGTCATTGAGAAGCAGCAAGGCAGTTCTGAATCTATGGGAATCTTCCTGTTGCCTCAATATCTTACAGTCCGGCAGACAGCTTTGGACACAGAATGGAAGTTCTGCCTCTCTCACTTGTTCATGATTTCTTGTTCAGAAGTTGTGTCTCCATGCTGATTCTTTTAGGCACCAGCTCAGCAAAGTACTTAGGCTTTCCTGATTAGGGATGGACTACTGAATTAGTCCTATGACCCTTCCAGCAGTTGAAGTGTCAGTGAACCTCACTAAGATAGATAAGAATGCTATTGAATGATTCGTCCCTTTTCTTCTACAGATGTACCGCATTACTTCACTGTACCAAGCATTCTCTCCTGTGGAGTCCTATGTATTCTCTTGCCTCTGGTTTAATGTGCAGGATGCCACTAGGGGAGATAGTGAGACAATCTGAGCAATGATGCCCTTAGCATGTAGCTCTAGATTTCTCTTTCATATCAGCCCAGGTGGTTTTTACTTTCCCCCTGAATAACCAAGGTCTGAACTTGGGTGAGAGCAAAAAGACTGAAGCTTTGTCCAGACCAGATGTAGGTGATCCTAGTGAGGGTGGGGTTGTTCAGGAGGTTGACCAATCCTTTATAATAAAGACTATTGCAACATCCTCTTCTCTGGCCTTGCTAAATCCTATCCTGGTCCATTTATGTGCTGGTGGAAAGATCTTTTCCTGGCTCACCATTTTGACCATGTCACACTCCCCCTTTCTGTCTCTCCACTGCATCAGATACAAACTACTTGTCTTCATTTTTAAGGGCCTTCTCAGTCTATTCCCCATTATACTTCTAATCTCTCATACGGTATCAAGATGTCAAACCCATCTTCACTCCACAAAAGATGCCTGGCTTGATTGCCCATTTTAAAAAAAATTCAATAAAGACATTAACATTTTCTCCTGTGCCAGACCTATGCTTAGGAAGGGCTGCAACACTGGCTCATTGCCCTCCTACACATCCCTCCTAAAACTCGTTTCTACCATGGTGCCTACAAAAAACTCAGCAATGGTTGGGCGCGTGATTTTTCCATGACTGCTACTTTTCATGCTGACCAGCATCTTCTCATTGTTTCTTTTGTGCTCCTTCCCCACCCCCATCATTTCTTTAAACTGTCCGTTGGCTATAGCCTTACATGTAGAGTGCAGGCAAGCTCTTCAAGGCAGGGCCTGTATCTTTGTTATGCGTGAGTGTACAGTGCCTAGCACCGTGGGGCCAGGGCATCTATGTGCCACTATAATACAAATTAATAACAATTTGTACTTTGCACTTGCATTCCTCTGAAGATCTCAAAGAACTTTAAAAGGCACTGATTTGCCTAAGGCCACACAGCAAGTGAGCGTCGGTGTCGAGAATAGAATGCAGGTCTCCTGAATCCAAGCAGTTTGCAGTTTCTATTTAGTTACAAAGTTGTCAATCACCTGAATACCTGAAAGCCTAGTTAGGAATGTGTGACACTCTCTAGGGGTGCCCAGATTTGTGAGGCACCTCAATACTACTGGTCCTTAGCATGCCTGAAACCACCAGCATCTGGCACAAGCACTGCCTTCCAGCCCCCCACAGGCCTCTCTCTGTCTGTACAGGTATCCAGTACAGTGCAGTGTTCAGCCCCTTATCCACTGACCACTCACAGAAGTACCAGGCTACTATCCACAAAGGAAGGGTATACACCAGCGTGCAAGATTCAACTCGAGACCAGGACTTTGCTTAACATTAACATACTGAGATATATTGATAGTGAAAACAAGACTACATTTATTATCAAGGAATAGCTATTCAAGTAATAGTGAGTAATAATACTGGAAACAAACGGTTACGTGTAGAACAAAATGCTTTCTAAAGCCTAAGCTTAAAAGGTTAACCTCATGCCTAAAAACAAAAGAACAAAAAAAGGGGGGGGGGGGGAGAAAAAACCCCTCACCCAAAGTTCTCTTCAGCATTTTTCAGCCAAGCCTGTTTCAGATCCTTTTTTCTTCCTCGGTGAAGGGGAGCAACAGGTGGCAAAGATTAAATATATTGGTTTGTAATACAGAAACAAATGGTAGTGTTTTCTGGTGGTTTAGGTTTATAGGGAAGCAGGATATTGGGGAGGGAGGCAGTGTGTGGGGTTGTGTTATTTATTTAAACAAAGGAAACGGCATGCATATTCAAGAAAGTGATTGGCAGTATTATGTAGGCATTTCATCCCAGATCGTCAAAGGTACAGTATTTTGGCTCCTAACTTCCATTTGGCTTTCCTGATTATCTTCCTTTGTTGTTCCAGCAGCCTAGAAAAATGACTAGTATGATACAAATAGTATGTTGAATGGCACAAGTGTTTAATAGTCATTTCCTCGAGCACTTCAACCTGTCTTTTGTTTTGCCTTTGCTTCTCCTTGTCTGTGACTTGGAATCGCTGAAAGAAGAAGGGAGGGCATCACAAACAGCTACCTCTTAAATTCTTGGAACGGCTTGATTGAAGTCTGGAATCCTGTGGCAAAAGAGAAGCAGCAGCCTAGGGATTTCCTATATCTTGTTTATGATTCTTATAGAAAATGCATTTATAGTTTCTGCATGCTGGTACAAATGTACTACTCTGTAAATGGCTGGGAAAGAAATGTTAGCGATAGAAGGATGTTAGTTGTATGCCTAACAGATAAGACTTTTCACAGCCTGTAAACCATTATTTATTGACTATGGACACCACAACTATTAGAATTAAAAGGCTCAGTTGCACAGTCATCTCCCATACTAACCCCAGTGCGTTATTGGAGGGAAAAATAAGGAAAAACTCTCACCACCAGCCATGGCTCCTTTGGGGTATGCTCTAATTTTTACTCTTTCTCCCACAGGAACTTTTTACGCCGGAGTGCAAGTTTAAGGAGTCGGTTTATGAAAATTATTATGTAATCTACTCATCCATGCTCTACAGACAACAAGAGTCGGGTAGGGCCTGGTTCCTGGGGCTTAATAAGGAAGGGCAGGTCATGAAAGGAAACAGAGTGAAGAAAACAAAACCAGCAGCTCATTTTCTACCCAAGCCATTGGAAGGTGAGCTTTGGGCCATCACAGCCAGATATGCTGAAATTTTAAAACATGTCTTTCTTTGAGATGGTAATACCACAAAAGGAGGGGGGAATGGGTCCTATCATATCATTTCAGAATGCACTTGGCACACACTCACTGGCCATTCCATATGAAAATTGCTAGGATTCATGAGTGTTTTGTGCTTCACCACAGTGTGTCCTAGAAAGGGCATATGTAAAATGCTCTTTCATGGGATTAAGAGGTCATTTTATTAGAAGAAAACCTATTGTTAAAATGCATTGTGCTGCTTTTTAAAATTTTCTTCTGGTAGAAGCAAAAAGTTGGTGTCAGTATTGCAGTGAGAAAATCTTCCTTTCATGAACCAGCATGAGTGGCTCTGAACAATAATGTACACTTAAGGAAATTGGAGTTCTGAATGGAAGAGATGAAATGTCAGCATTCCAATTTAAGAGCATTCCAACACAAAACTCAAAGCCCTTATTATAGACTAAATCAAACTGCACTATTGAGTCAGCTGATGTATGGTGCCCCTTTGTATATGTCAGCTATTCTGCTAGGTTAGGAAAGGGGAACAACAAATAATACCTTTAGTCATGCTAACCTTATATACTAAAATGATCCTGCATAATCTGGCAAAATGTGTTAAATTTTTTGTCTTGAATGTGGAATTGTCTATTTTTCCTACTCATTCTACAAGACTTTTTCACCCGGGCTTTTTTGTTGTTTTGTCCTATTTACACTCCAAATCTCATTCACTTTGATCCAGATTGTTGCTCATCACCTCAGTAATGCTGAAAAGTGTCTCATTAGTTAACATCTTAAAAGAAACCCCACACCTTTCTGAGTAATGTTTTTGTCAGCAGTGTCATGTTTTTTAACATTACAGTTATCCGAGAATTACAAGGTGTGGAAGGTTTTGAGGAATTTCAACTCTAAATCATGTGTTAAATGTGTTAGATTTTCATTACATAAAGGAAGAGAGTCTTACCAGCCCTAGGTGACTGGCTTTAATATCACATCTTAGTTTACACTGATTTATTTTTTTCCTATGCTCCACAGTTCAACTGGTCTTTAAAACTTACCCAGTGTTTCAACAAGACTTGCACTATATGTGTTAACCCCTATATATGAACTTAAAAGTTATGTATTTTAAGACTTTTATTGGGAAAAATGCCAGAATATTTTTAAAAAGCAATCGCAGTACACACAGCTTAGGGAAGATGTGATTTTTCCATTAGAGTAATTAATATTTGTGTGGTCAGACTCTTTATCAAAAGGGTTTAGGTAAGGCTTAGAAACAACTTATTTTATGTTGCCCAGAAGAGTCGTCAAAGACTACAGCTATACTATGTAATTCTTTCATTTTATATTGCTATCTCATGGTGCTTACCTTCATATTTTTGTAGGTCACATTGGTATTTCATCCTGTTCGTAATTAATCAGCAAACAGAAGTGTCCTAAAAACAATTATGGGTGTGCACTCTAAAGACATAGATCATCCCCAGCATTATGTACTCTCGAGAAGAAATTTAATTTCAAACTTTCAAAAGCCATAAAAAGATTTAGATTATGTCATTGCAAATGTTAGAACAAGTTAAGTACTTGATTAGTTAATGATGTTATGGGCCTTTCATATCTATTATGAAACTTCTGTACATTAAAGATCAAGGTCAGTGCTTTGATGCTACTGCCTCCTATTTTAATTAGTCCAGGGAAGAAGAGATTGTTCTCTCACATAGTTTTTTCAAGATTTTGTGTGTGATGATTCATTCTTTTGACTGCTTGACTTCTCTTTTTTAACACCCGTGTGATATAAATAAATGCTACCCCCAAGTTATGTGTAAGTAAAATATTACCTGATTCAGTGATGTGGAAAATGAAATTGAATTATCGAACAGTATTCATCATTAAGGCGGCTCAATGCAGGTACTTTGTAACTGAACAAGTGTATTTTCCTCAAGTGATTTAAAATGGTTACGACCCTAGTGAATCCCAGTGTGCTCTTCTTAATTCTTCCATAAATTCAGTTAATAATTTAGTTTTGGAGTTTTCTGCATTTCAAAATTCCAGCAAAGATCAGTGACTATGGAATGTTTCTTGCCCATGTATTACAAGACATCCTAGGGAAAAAAGAAAGAAATGAATACTAGCTGAACAGTGGCTGTTCTGTGTGCTGTCTGGAACCATCCCAAACAGTTCACCAGTATAGATGAATAAACACCAAGTCTTATCTAATCTCATCATGTTTTAATTTTATATAAATGCTCTATGCGATTTAGTTTTTGCGAATACATCAGTGAGCCATTTATGGAGGGAAATAAATGCCACCTATTAACCAGGCTGTAAGAGGAATTTGAAAAATTAAATAATGATTAACTAAATGATTTTCCTTCATGAAAGTTAAAAGTTCTTGATTCTAATATCGTCGTTCTAGTTTTTGACGCTGAAAATAAGATCCTCGTGGCATTTGATAAAGAAATAACTTAATGATGTACACCAGTAAATATCAAGAATCCTTAAAATGTAATCGGAAAATTCAGTTTTGACTACTGACCTATTTTTTAATAAGACTGTGCAAAGCCCGAGGGGTTTTGCTGTACAGCTCATTCTTCCATATTGTACAAATTGAGATAGAACGATTGCTTTTCATTTCTGAAGCTTCTATAAACAAGTCACATTATCCATTTAAAAACAAAGGGACAATTTCCTATTGTGCATGTAAGTCAGGGGTGACGGAGGAATAAAGATACTTGGATTGTGTGGAAAATATATTAGTGGCTTAAAATAGTCCCTTTCAAAGTAGCTAATCTCCTTCACACAAAAAGGAACAGAGAGACGATTAAAACACTTGTTCTCGTAAGGATGATACCCAAAATAATTTGTAGAGCATATTTTTATAAGTTCTATGGCCTGTATTATACAGTAGGTCACAGAGGGCCCTTCTGGCCTTGGAATCTATGAAAATGAATCCTTCTGAAGTTTTTTTTTTCCCTTCTTCCTTTAGTTGCCATGTATCGAGAACCATCCTTGCATGATGTTGGAGAAACAGTGCCAAAGGCTGGGGTAACTCCAAGTAAAAGCACAAGTGCATCTGCAATAATGAATGGAGGCAAACCAGTGAACAAGAGTAAGACGACATAGCCAGATCCTCACAGGTGTTGTGACTTATTGAGCCCTGAGTACAGTTGAGCAATTTATCCTTGCCGGACTCTCCGACTTCAGTGTCTGTGGATCAGCTTGAGGCAAGTGAATACTTGCTCTTTGCTGTTTCTGAACTAAATTGTTGCAAGTGGATAAATCTCAACATGTAGCTCCTCCCACAACAAGAAGACACCTGGATAACCAGCTAAACTCAGACCATGGAATGCCCTACCAGATATGGAATGCCTTTTTAATATCTTTTCTGTGACTGTGACACTTCATGTGAATGACATACTTCACAAGTACACTTGATACCTTGCCTGCTGACAGTTACCCATAATCCCTTTTTGAGTCCAGTTTCAGCGAAATCCATGTGTTTAAGTTCTATTTTGTAGCACACAGATAATATCAAGTAATTTCTAGTTAGACGCTGTAAACCTGTGCTGTTATGGATTTCTCTTCTTCCCTTTTTTTTACAAGGCTGCTTGCTCCACTGTCTGTGACCTTTTGCAGGGATTGTGGTTCTCTAAACTTAAATGTTGCAGGTGGCTTAGTTCTGAAAGCAATCAGGGAATCAGGAAGCCTTCAAAAACCTATTATTATGAATTATATCTATGAAGACTAGGATCATTGTCTCCGACGTAGAATATTGATAAATGTGAATACACTTTAGTAACCAGTACCATGCTCCTGAGGTTGGCATTATTGTGGTGGGAAAAGTGTCAAACACGACCAGTAGAAAAATTTTTGAGACTAGTGTTTGACATCTCCCTATAGTTTCTTTTTGTGTGTGTGTTTTATACATATCACAGGCTTACTGGTAATGGTAACATTTGCCTTGCCCAGCGAGCAAGACCCACTCATTTTTGGGAAAGTGGGTCCAAAGAACTCTGTAGGCCTTGTAGGCCTGAATTAAGGCTCATTTTTCACCTACTAATCATCATTGTTTGAAAAACAATAATTAAGACTAACAAGAATTGCGCTACCTAAATCCAGTTCAGATCTAATCCTTTCCTGTTTTTAATTAACTGAATTTAATGCCATCATTATTTTGGCTGTTTCCCACTCTTCCTCAGCAAAGCACGGGCAAGGATGATGTTGTGTTCTTTTTAGCAGCACCAATGCAAAGGGTGGTTACAAATTATACTTTAAATATATTTAAAATTATACTTTTAATTTTTTTTTAAACTGGGTCTATTAGAAAACATTAACAAAAAATGTTTAGCTCAGCATGCAGAGTCCAGTCCTATGTATTTCACCCTGTAACCCATACCTCTAACCCAGCTTTTTAGGATGTTCCCACCCAGTTGCTAGATAAACGGTGCCTTGCCTTGCTTTCTGTATATTATACATTCTAACTAGCGGAAATCAAACCCATTATGAGATTGAGTCCTTGGATCATGTTCAATTGCTTCATGAAAAATATTGGTGACATTTCACTGGTGTCAGTTAACTGTCATGAAACCAATTGAGAAAAAAATAAAATGGGTAATAAGCTTTAGACAGTACAACAAAGATGCCATTGTAGTGTTAAATACTGTAGGTAATGAGTTTCAAATATTTAGTCGCATACTTTCAAAAGACTGAAATAAGGCTATTCTGTGTGTGCTTAATAGGCATTTGCTTCTCAGAAAGGGCAACAAGTACCTGAGTTTTGGCAAACTGTGTGTGACAACCTTCTATTGGCCTCTTGCTGTTATCATGTTTAAGGGAGACAGACTTCATCCTTCCCTTTTGAGCAATTGTATTTACTGAAAAAAATAATTTTCTCATGGCATTACACAGAGCTCTGTGACAGGCCACCAGTTGTTTCAAATTGCTGGCCTGTTTAGCTGCATACTGATTCAGTCTACATTAACTCTCCATGCTTTGTCATACGGGAGGGGTTCCATTTTAATAAGTAACCCAGCATATTGTTCAAGTAGGTTATTGTAATGCTGCTATGAGTCTTTTGACAGTTTTAGGTTCCTTGTTTAGATACTGTGTAAAACAGACAAAGTTTGGGGCTTTTTAAAGAGCCGAGTGAAACATATCAAGTGAAGTTTGTTTGTAAGTATTTAAACAAAGACAAAGCTACGTTAATGCTGTGACAAAATGTGCATAAAGTAACTTTTGGCCCAGATCATCCCCTCCTCTGGTGGCTTTAAAGGAGAAAATTTCCATGAGACACCCCTTGTGGTGAGCCTCCCATCTCATCCCACCAAGAGGGGTGGGACTTGTGGGCCCCCCCCCCCCCCCGCCAAAAAAAAGGCTATGAAGCCTCCCCTGGTGGATCAGTAGGAGACCAGGACTACCAGAGTAGAGCTCTGCCCTGGCTCTCTGGTGGCGTCCTGGCATTGGAGCCTCAATGACCTCCCCGTCCCCCTCACCTCTGCTGTAGCGCCTCTTGGGATTGGGGAAGGGGGTTATGCGGAAAAGCTGCATTATCTTTTGTGTCTAATGTTCACAGAGCTGGTGAGGGAGCCTATGTGCATTCTTGCCCTGTCCCACTCAGTCTCCAGCCTGCCCAGTTTGGACCCTGGACTGCACAGAGGTGGCTCTGCAGGGTCCAGAGTGTGAGAAAGTGCCACAGAAATGCCTGAGGTGTGCCCTGAGGATGTAGAGAGCACAAGCTGGTCCTCTGAATTTCAGCTCTCTGGAACTGGTGTCCCACGGCCATATACATCACCATTGTCACGTTTAAACCTGACATCTCAGGCAGCTATTATCTCTGCCAACCCGTTGACTAGTTACAATTAAGGCTGAATTTATTTTTGTACATGACTAGTATGTACTGTAAATGTATCACCAGTTTTATTTTTGTTTACAGGGGTTGCCTGTAAGGATGTTTAATCCTGTGAATGGATGTCTTAAAACAATTTCTTCTAAAGTCTGTTTAAACATAGAGCACAGGGGTCTTTGTTATTTGTGCTTTGGTCACTCCTTTAATTTTGTCTCTTGTCTCATCTGTTGCATGGGAAGAGGATGGCAATGATGAACTGCATGTAGTAGGCTATGCGTATCAAGAACTGTTGGTATGTATTACTAAATTTACATACATATATGCAAAGAGTTGGTTTGCATTGTACAGTTTGTGTTTATTATCATTTGTTGTATACACAGAGGCAACATATTGAATAAAATGTTTATATGAAGGCATATTGAAAAACAAAACAACTTTATCTAACAAGCAGAATGTGCAAAATAACATTGCACTGGCCACAATATAGTGAAACCATGTAGCTAGGTTGGCAAACTCAATTCTCCCCCTTTACCATGCCAAAGAAAATTTTAGCTCCTTGATATATTACCTCTCTTGCTCCAGGATAAGACTTCGCCATTTTGTTCCCTCTAAAATTAATTTTGCTGTTAAGTGAAAACTATTTTCAACTGTCTGTTACTACTAAAGTACTGTATAGTAAACCTGATGAATTAATTTATATTTACAGATTTTGTGTTTTGTATTTCCATGTACAGCAATGTATGTGACTCTACAGTATGCCAGACATTTGCATGCTGTGTTTTGTAGTGTTCCTTCCTTTCTTTTTATTTAATCCCAGAGAGCGTGGTTTGCACAGTGGTCCAAAAAAGAAATCCCAATCTCTTCACTGTCTATCTCACTAATGCACAGGTACGTTAATAATGCAGATGGGCATTATCTCTTCATTTTCCCTCTGAAACAAAAAGTTCATTTTTATTTCAGCAACAATTTTGGCAAACTATCAGTCACGCATACACACACAGTTCTTGTGCATCCGATGAAGTGAGCTGTAGCTCACGAAAGCTCATGCTCAAATAAATTGGTTAGTCTCTAAGGTGCCACAAGTACTCCTTTTCTTTTTGCGAATACAGACTAACACGGCTGTTACTCTGAAACACAGTTCTTGGTAGCTATGTACAAATTGAATAAAGCACTATTTTAGTTGGGCTTAAAAAGCGTTTTATAGATTCACATGAACCCTTACCAGCTTGGTCATGTTTATGAAAAACTACAGTAGCTTCTCCAGAAATATCACAAGTGGTTGGTAGCTCACTTAACACCTCTTTTGCTTCTTCTCCTATTCTTTAAGAAATGCTCAAATCAACATGTTTATGTATTGTCATTTTTTCATCCATATGATTTGTATAACAAAATTAACCCACAAAAGAATAAAAGGACCTTCTTTCACAGTGTATTTACTTGAAAGAATCTTGTAAAGCTCATAATTGTTTACACACAGAGGGACAAATTCTCTGCTGCTGTAGTGTTATAGCAGTCAGTCGAGTAGACAGAGAGATTGACCCATGTATTAAAGGTGTGTCTTGTTGATCCATCTGTTCTGTGGTACAAAGTAGAAATATTCAACTCCATTCAGGTCAGAAAACATAGGAAAATTAGACATAGTATAGTTTTGTTTAAATGCTCCTTTGGATAAATTTGTGATCTGTGCAATACATTTCAAGATTTTTTCAGGATGTCTAATGCAAGTCCTATGATTTTTTTTTTTTTTTAATGTAACAAAATCTTTGTTCTAGAGCCCAGTTGTAAAAATATTCAACTTAGTTTTATTTGTCCCTGGACTACAGTACGAAATATAATTTAGAAGTAAAGTGAGTCACCATTCCAGGAAGAAGGAGGGCAGTGCATCAAAAACACCAAGCCAGGGGTACATGATCAAATCTCCAGCTACACGCCTCTGAAAGAGAGCTTGACCATTTACCCTCCCAGAAATCCTTTCCCTTTGCTAAATCATGGATACAAGCAAAACAGTGAACAACAAGTTTATGTCTGAAACCCAAAAAGAAGTTATATAGAGTGGCCACAATCCTGCAAAGTGCTGAAAGTGCTCAGAAGTAGTATTCAGCACTTTTCAGATGGTGCCCTTTTTATCACAAGAATGGAGAAATGTATATGTGTTCAGTATCAAACTCCCTACTTATCTAACCAGCTTTCTCTTTCTGTAATTACTGTTTGCCCGAGACCTGGAAGCAGTGACATAATTAGTGTATGTTAATTAGATGGGAAATATTTTTCACTCCCTTGCACCTCTTTTTACTTTTACAATTTAGGCAGACAGTATTTTCACATACATGGAACAATAATATTTATCTTCAAGTCTTATTTTTAAAGCAAGGGAATAAGTTGCGTAGAAGATGTACTGGGACTCATATCACTAGTTTCCTCAGTGTGGGAAAAAAAGCTGTTCAAGCCACACACACAAAAAAAGAACAAAAAATGGAAAAGAAAATAGATATCCATTACATTTTGAGCAGTCTTAGTAAATACTATATGGCTTATAGCACAGTTTTGCTTTGATACTTTATATTTTACTTAATCCCAGGCACTAGTTTTGTCAAAGAGAATTTTAAAATATTTTTTTTAAATAAGGCGATATTAATCCACCCCAGTAGCTGAAAATTAAAAAACAAACCTATTATGGAAGTGTTTAAAAGTTTGTCTTACTAGAAATTAGACTCACTTCTATGTTTTTAGTTTACAAACTTAAAAGGAAAACAAACAAAATCACACAGTAAAATAAAATACATCAATCAAATATTACATGACACACAGATATCCAGCAATTTATGGCCTTAGAATCATTTTCCAGTCTAGGAATATGGCTGCCTGAAATATCATAGCTAAGATACAGTATTTTGTTTGCTAGTTTGTTTAAATGATACCAAGTATCTATTCAATCTAAACAACATTGATTTTCTACTTTGTTAGCTGTACAAAGTACTGTACATACATGGGAGACATAATGAAGCTTGATTTCCTTTTCTCTTTCATTGACTCAGAAGTACCCACATCTGTAAGACATTTATTACAATAAGAGACTTCAGATCTGTGTTAATTTATATAGAAATAAAACCAACAAGCTTGTGTTCACCAGTCAAAGACCAGCGTCAGCAAATGTTCAAATGACACAGTGAAATACCTAATCTCTGTACAGTTTAACGGTTACAACCATAAAATATAAAATGTGATTTCAAAACTTGTTTTACTTCAAAGTTTGTTTATGCTGCATCAATACATTTGAGAACTCTGCCTGATATTTTGGTTATCGAAGGAGAGGCAGTAGCAGCTTTTGGGTATAGTTGTCTCTGTGAATGTGCAGAACTCCCATGAATAAGTTATGCACAGACATTTAGAGGTGACTGGATTACGCCTCCCTGAGAACATGGGCTTTGAAAAGCTGCACATTTATGTTTAAAAAGAAAATGAGGTCAGAGCAAGAGCAAGCTAAATGCGGGGGGGGGGAATGATTGTTGAAAACCTTTCCATCGCGCACCTGAAGTTTTCACATTATAACTGTTACATGTTCTGTACTGGTGTATTTTCCAATTTAAATAATCAATGTCCTTTCTATAAGAAAACAAATTTCTAGTGTAATAATGGAAATACCATTTTTCAGTTGATACACAGGTTCCTTATTTCTTAGTCTTGTATCAAACTAAAAGCCTGAAACTTGACACCTACATCACAACATAACAATATCAAAGTTTGATTTGTTTTGTGATTTAATCAAAATGTCAATCACGTTTGAAAAGAAAATGTACGTCTTTTTTCGCTCTGAAGAATTAAAGGGCTGCCAAACCTACACGTAGGAGGGAAAAAAGATTCAAATGTAAATAACTTAGGGAAGTCCCAAGATAGTTGTGCATCTTTCATAATTCAATGTGAATTTCCCACTGAGCAGCATTTCACCATTGATAAGAAATAAAAATTTTGTTCATACCCCTGCACTGTTTGTATTTACTGTTCGAAAACTGCAATTCAATTATTTTGTTTCCACCATTGGAACATCTTTCATTGACAGCAGTGTGCAGTACAATGTACCTGATTTTCTAATTCAGTTGACGGTCGGACTCCCAGCCTCTATAAAAGTAATAAGATACAGTGAATATCGTGTGTGACAGTGTAATCTGTTCCGAAATAGTGAGTCCTAATAGCATACAGAATTGGAATCCTAAAAGTTACCTAATACATTTTCATGTGCTTTTCTTTTTAAGATGACTAGGTAAGTGTACATACATAACACTATGGTAAAAGTACATACAAGTTATAAGATATTTATTAAATATAGCAACTCATTTATCAGGATTTTTTTAAAAAAAAATCTTATCCTACAGGTTATGTATTTGAGAGTGTAGTATGAAGACTAAATAACCAGTTTAATGATATTGTAACCACAGAAATCAAGATTTATTTATTTTTTTAATTGCTCTGTTCTAGCAATGGGGTCTGGTTTTATAATTTGGGTCATTGGCCTACTCTCTGGGGTTGTTTAGGTATTTGGATCTCAGTTATACAACTGCAGATCTCTGACAAAAGTTAAAATAATTAGTTTTGAGGAGCAATTTACAGCTTCTCTTGTTATTGGAGCAGGGAAATAATCAGAATTGGAAGGAAAAAAACCCAGCCAAATAATAATGTATTTGACAGATACCAGAAATAGCATCAGATACCTTTTTTGACAAATATCCAGCCAGCTCTACTCTTTTATATGAATGCCATTTCGTTACGTAATGGTGTCGAGATTTGACAACAAGCTAAACTATGCAATAAAGCTTTCTTGTATCACTTCAGTGGAGCCAGGAATTCAACCCTTAAGACTTCTAAGGCCAGTCTCACTCCCACTGAAGTCAATGTGAGTGTGGTAAATTAATTCAATAGGAGCAGGAGTAGACCTGCAGTTGGTTGTTATGAAACACAGAAACTTACATTGGTCTATTTGAATATTTCTGGTGGTGGTTCTATGTGGTTTGCCTTGCATTTAATTGTTCTAGCAGCCTAAAAAACCAAACCAAACCCCTCAGTCCTTGATGCTCCATGTTATGATTAAGGGTATTCTGTGCCAAGCCAGATTTCACAAGCATTCCCATTCCATCCTTCCCAGCATTCACAGTTTCCACAGCTACATACACCATTGCCTAGAACAAAACAAACAGGAGATAATTACTATAATTGAAATGTACTGCATTAAACTGTGTTGTTATAGGAAGAAACGAGCCATAATAAAACATTTTTACTGTCCCTTTACATATTTTTTTGTTGAGAGCACTTTACATTTGATTAAGCAGCCACCAAAACCCTACATTTTCAAATAATTAATGGCATCTTTACAGCAATGCCATCAGCAGAATAATAATTATTGTAATTATGCCATCATGGTTTGGACCCAAGCTGTTTCTATGTTGTCTTAGTGTTCCCACTATACTTCAAGATGTAAGGAAAAACTAGAACTATTTAGCTGAAGTTAAACTGTTGCAAAGAGAATAGTATTAGGAATAAACCTTTGAAATTGAAAAGCACCTTTTTCAGCCGAGGAGCTCAGAGTGTTTGACAAAAAATAGTCTCAGATTGAAAAACTGAGGCACAGAGAGGTTAAGACCAATATTTTCAAACCCCTCCATCACTTGCGGGTGACAAACTCAAGCGGAGTGGTGGAAAATCAGGCCCCAGGCATCTCAAGTTGGCCACTCAAACACAGTGAATGCTTTTGGAAATTTAGTCAGCCAAGTAATTAGTTGCAGATTTGTGAATCATGCTCTGATACCCTTCCTCCTATTCTTTGTTTAAGCAGACACATAGTTCTGTCTTTTGCCACCTCTGTATCCACCGGCTAATAGAAGAATATTGCTAAGCAAAGATTTTTCTAGATGGAAAGATGCAGAGATTGTCCTCTAAGATTTTCATCATGGAACACATAGCAAGTTAATCAAACAGATCACATGTTCCTGCTTGTCACTAGATTTTTCTCCCTTCTCTGTTAAAAGCAAGTGTTGGCAGTCTACCCATTTCCCTTTGCATCTGCCATCTAAACCCTGAGATAGGTGCAAAAGACTTTAGTCAGCATCCAACATGTCATAAAAAAGACTGTCAGGCATCTCAGCATCCCAGTGAGAGTTGTCTTGATGCCAAGGAAGTCTATGAAAAAAACATGACTATTCCCCTCATCATAATATAAGCACCTGCTCCTGCTGCATTACCAAGGATTCTCAAACTAAATGGTTTCTAAATGCATTACATACATTCATCATAAAAAGTGAAGTAAAGATGGTGATAGCAACAGAAACCACTGAATCGCAACCTTCTCATACATGTTCATTTCCGTACAGGAACAGGTGATAGACAAAAGCATTTTACTTTTTGGATGAATTTCACAAGTGATTTAATTATTGGTATTCATGCTTTGGATTTCAATTTTCCTTGCAAAGTGTGAAATTGATTATTCATCACAACACAAAGCAACACTCTCTTAACAGCTAAAGTGATTTTATTAATAGGAAAGTGCTTCTCCTTTCCATCAATGAACAAAGAGAACTTGCTGGGTTTTGTCTAACTTCAATTTGCCTTTATGCACAGTCTGCTTCTCAGAGCAATTAAGGATTAGTCAGTACTGCACCTGTGCAGATGAGACCATCATGTTTGTCACAGTCTCTGTCGTCACATTCACAAAATTCCCCTGAAATGTACCATTCCTGGGATGAACAGATGCACTTTCCACAGTGACAGGAACCTGAAATCACAAAGATTATTACTTGCAATCATAGGGCACCAGCACTTTTCAGGCTGGGATATAACATCTCAGACCCATGCAAAATTGCCATCTAACAAGCTACTGTCTAAAAGAAGATCATCAAGCTAAAAGCTTATTGAATAAAATGATCCTTTACAGGTCAGCCTGAGTATGAAGTGGTGTTCTATGTAATGCCTTGATTTTGCTTCTTTTATTTATTCAGGACTCACATTTAGAAGTTTTGCTTTTGTTCCAGAGCATCACAATCAAGGCTACTCTTCCCAGGAGCTGTTCTGCTTTGTGGCTAGATGAATCAAAATCATGCCTGGTCCAACCTTATTGAAGTCAATAAAATTGCATTGAGATGAAAAATGGCCCATACTGTTTAAGGCACACAAATAGCACCTTGCTGCTCTCTGACCTTTTCTTTCCATTTGTTCTGGATCACTACGGGTCGGATTTTCAAAAACACTAAGTGCCTTAGGAGTACAGGGTACATTGACTTTCAATAGGATATGCTCCTAAGTCACGTGGACACTTTAAAAATCCCACTCTTTCCCACATTTCAGGAGGCTTTCCTTTATTACAGTAGGGAGCCATCAAGGTGCTCAGTGCTGTACAAACCAGAGAAACACATGATGATCCAGCCCCAGAGAATGTACAATGTACCTTAGACAAAGATATTTAATTCACAGAAATCTATACAGGGCCTGATCTAAAGCCCATTGCAGTCAAATTTGCATCTTTCCATTAAGTTCAGAGGGCTTTTGCTCAGGCTCACAGTCAAAACTCAAAGTGGAAACTTTCCTTTAAATTTTGAGCTGTGTAAATCAATTGAACATTCCCCAGAAAAATCTCCACAACAAACCCTGTACTATTTATCAATTGAATCTATTTCTATTAATTAAAAACTTCAAAGTAGCACAGGTACTGACCCTCTTTAAAAACGTAACAGTCACTGAATTACTGTAGGTTGATCAGAGTTAATTTACAGCATTAGTGTAGGGATAAATTGTCTTAAACTATAACATACTGTAATATACAAATAAAGGACTTATACTTGGGAACAGAGACTTTAGCATGAATTTCTCTATGGTTTATTAACATGCTGCCTATTAAACTATGCAAATAGGGAAATATTCACTTTTAACTGAGGGTAAAATATTCAGTGCACAAAGAGGCAATGGAGGAAAGCACATACAGTAAGATAATTTAAAGATTACTGTACTGGCCAATCTTATATTTCATTATGTATTTGAGATTGATTTAAGCCAGGTGTTTCTATTTCCAAATCAACTACAAAGCACCAACAGCTACACCTGTTGATGCCAAGAAGAGCCAAACAGGATGTGAATTTTAGCAAGAAACATTAAGAAGAAAGCAGAGTATTGTAACTCACAGCTAACCAAGACTTATTAAAGGTATTTTGTAGACAATACAATACATGTAACATGTAAAAGGAACTTAAATAAATCAGAAAGAAAAGGAGTACTAGTGGCACCTTAGAGACTAACCAATTTATTTGAGCATAAGCTTTCGTGAGCTACAGCCCACTTCATCGGCTGCTCATGCTCATGCTTATGCTCAAATAAATTGGTTAGTCTCTCAGGTGCCACTAGTACTCCTTTTCTTTCTGCGAATACAGACTAACACGGCTGCTACTCTGAAACCTTAAATAAATCAGGTTCCATAATGCATCAGTATGTTACAAAATCTCTTTCCTGCCTTGGGAGCCTCCTCACTTTAATTAAAAATAGTCTAATTAGTTAGGGTAGTTTTCCTGTAATTCTGGCCAGATCCTTTTTGTCTCATTGACTAACCTGAGTCCAGCCTAGTCACAGCAACCATCTGCTGCCCTCCAGCTATTTCTGAAGCAGCAGCAGCATGGTGGGTGTTTCTGTTTTCACTGTTAAGAATATTTACTATAGGCGGCGAGCCAAGATTTTGAAAAGTGACTAGTAACGCCTGATGTATGTTAAAGTGGCCTCATTTTCAAAAAGTACTGAGCAGTCACCCTGTGAAAACTAGTATCACAAGTTGACATCCAAACACTGAGGCTTCCCCTAATCAGTTGTCACTTTGCAAAAATGCTGGCCAGAATTCCTGCAAAGATTTAGTAGCTGTGAAGCTAGGTACTCACTGTTGACAAGCCAGTTATTTCACAAACAACAGCACTGGTATGCAGAGAACTGGCTCAACATTTGGCCTTACATTAGGACTTCTGGACCCTGCCATTCACTCTAGCTACAGACAATATTTACAAACCTGCATGCATAAGGTTAAGGTCCCAAATTCATGTTTAGGCATGCAGGGGGAGATTTTCAGAAGTGCCTACCGCCTGGTCTACACTCACAAGCTTTACCTACTAGTAGAATTGTTTCCATGGGGGGGGGGGGGTGACTTTATTTTGATTGTATTTTTACTGATCTAGTTATACCAGCAAAAGCCCTAATGTGGACACAGTTTTACTGGCAATACCAGTTTAGTTATTCCCCATCCCATAAAGGAATAAGCTGCACCAGTATAAGCATATTTATACAGATATGACTACATCCACATTAGCAGGATTGTCCTGTTTTAACTATGCCAGTATAGCTAAAGTGGTATAAATTTTATGTGTAGACATACTTCAAGCTGTCAGTGGGAGTTGTGCTCTTAAATCAAAACCGCTTTTGAAAAGATATTTCACCCTTGTTTCCTAAATAGCAATTTAGAAGCCTTAGTTTAGGCAATCGGATTTGAAAATTTTGGCCATAGACCACTGAGTATAACTTACCTTCAGGCTGCTCCAACTTACATGGGAGACCAGACAGATACCTGGCCAGCCCCAGCATCAGGGTGGTCAAAGGTGGCTTTATACCATCTTGTCTTTCCACCCCCTGGTTCTGTGCCAAATGCAGCGTGGCCAGATGTGAAGATCTGGCCTCAAACTAAAAAGTTCAAGCTGCAGGGTCAGATTGTGGGGTCTGGCTAAGGAGTTCTCAGAGCAGGAGATGGGGCTTGGGAATGACAGCTTTCTGCCATCTTTACAATGAGGAATAGCTGTTCAATTATTTTGCCTTTAAAGTTACAAAAAAATTGTTTATACTTAAGATCATAAATTGCTCACTGGCTTGTTTTAATCATTTCAGTTCACCTCTAACTATTTATAATAACAATTACCCTGAGACCACATCTGTGCAGAGAAGAATTTTAGTCTTTGGTTAAAATGAAGTAAATCCCAAAGATCATTGCTCTCCTGTACACGTTTCAAGGTAATGACAGCTATGTTTGATCGAAACAATGGTGAAATTGTGTCATTTCCTTCTTCAACATTTTGCCTGTGGGTAGAATTTCCTCATTTTCTGTAGTATTGGGACTGTTGATGGGAAAATAAACAGTATAACTGTGATGGGGTGTTCATCCCACACTAGCTTAGGAATGGGCCAATTACATGAATAGGTCTCAACTGAAGGGAATTATGTGGCCTAAGTAACCCCAGAGGGATGATGGAGCCCCTCTGAGAAGAAACAGGCACAGCTAGTATAAAGCCAGGAAGTCGGTAACAAAGCAGGACTGCCATGAGGGAGTCTGCAGCCACTCTCTGGGTGCTAGAGTGGGAAGGAAGGAAACCCAGGGGAGAGTAGATACCTCCAGGGATCTAGCCCTAAAGGCAGGGTTTACCCAGAAGGTGGTGGAGCGAAAGCCTAGGAAAGGTCTCCAAGAAACAGCAGCAAATTGAGACGCTGCAGACATTGGCTGATGATTGGACAGTCCCTGAGGTGGAACCCAGAGTAGAAGGTGGGCCCCGGTTCCCCTACCAGCCACTGGGGAAGTGGCACCATCAGGAGAGTGGGGGAGAAGACTGTCATTTTGGATGGAGAGACTTTGATAACTCCCGGAAGGGGAAAACACACAGCGAGCTGGCCAGAGGGCCAAGCCACAAAGAGAGAGCACCCTGAGTTGCAGAGAGAGAGAGAGAGATGGGGCAGCAGGGTGCACGAACAAGCAACAGAAAAGGGAGGAGCTAATCCTCAGAGCAGCCAGGAGGAGGCACCCTAGCAGTGAAGGGAGCCTGGTACAATAATCAAGAACAGAATTCTGACCCATTATGTTACCTAAAGAGAGAGGACCAGCTCTTTAGCCCTGGTTACATTCCTTTTGCACCAAGTTAAAACTCCCAAAAAGAGGCAACGAGGGAGTTGCCTGATGCAGAGGAACCCTGCAGCCAGCTTTACACCAGCTGCTGCTGCTCCTTGTCCACACTGGGGAGGCTATGGAAGAAGTAGTGGCATGACTGGAGCAGGTGGGGTCAGAAAGTACTGCACTCCAGAGCCAGCAGCATCGTCCCCAGGAGACCATTCCAGTTGGCATAAATTGGTGGTGGCTGCTGTAACTTGTGCCAGAGGTTGGTTCAGCCTCCTACCTCCCCCACTTTGCTAGCCCCAGCATCAAAGACGGCAGGATGTAGGCTTGGAACCATGTTTCGTCTCCCACATTGGTCTGCTGGGGGGGGGCGAAGGGGGGGTGAGTGTGAGATATTTTTATGTAGGTGGTTTACACCATAGCGAGCCAGAAATCCTCTTTCCAGTGAAATAAATTGTTCCAAGCCTGGGAGAGAACACCCCGAAAGAGCTTAGTTTAGTTATATTTCAGAAGCATCTAATAATTATGTCTCTCTCTAGGCCAAACCTGTACAGCTGGACTCACATGAAGGCAGCCAGGACTTCCAGCTGGAGATGTGAAAAAACACAACAGTGCAGATAATATGTTTTAAAATGTTTTTAAAGGCGGGGGGAGAGAAGTCTTAGGGAGATTGTGGGTATTGCCAAGGCCTTGCTTTCCCCTCGCATGGCTTTTGGACAGGCATAGCAAGTGCTGCTGCTCAACATGTACACCACAGTGCGACTTGCGGCACTCTGCTCTCCTTTATTAGCACCGCCGTGCTGCAGGCAGCCCCTGCCACTCAGCACTACTCAATCAAATAGCAGAATTTAGTTCATAGGATACAACTACCCAAGACAGACGCAGACAAAAACAGCTCTGTGAAATCCCCTGCTGTTAGCAAATGGCACTGGAGAGCAAAGCAGCTGAATGCGTGTGCACGTAGGGAGCGTTTGACACAGTGGGTGTGATAACAAGGTTAGATGCATTATGAAGCCAGTTATACCAGCCCTCTAACAATGGGTGACTTTGGAAGAAAGTGTTACTAAACAACAACCCACATCCATACATTTTAATCTTCCAGAAGAGTGATGTAAGGTAGCTCAGCTACCAATGCATTGCTTACCCTTTCCCGAGCACAATATGCCATTGGCTGATTCACAAAAGCTTTTGCTCTCATCTTCTGTCATGTTGCACTTTCTTGGGTGTTGACACAACTGTCCAAACCATCCATCCTCACAAACACATCGACCGCAAGAACAGAGGCCATGGCCTGTAATGACAGCAGGGGAGCAAGCATGTTACACAGACAGGAGAAATTACCTACATTTCTAGCCGAGGAAAACACTGAGGCAGCTCGGCATGGAATTGCCTAATTGAACCCCCAGGCATTTACTCATTCTGGGTCAGAATGTACTGGTACAGCATGCCTACGAGACAGGAAGTATTATCGTCTTCAGCTATCCTGGCCTTGTGCTAAGCAAGGTGGCCCGGTGATGTAAAGAATGGCTGGGCTCTGGCCTCTCAGTTCCCTATCCCCAGCTCTTCTCCCTTGCAAGAGCCCTTGCCCTCCTCCGCTTCCTGTGGCTCCTGTCCCACCGTACCAGCTAGCACATTGGGCATACCACAGAGCTCTCTCCCTCTCTGGGATGGGATGATCCATATGCCACAGCACAGTACAGCATTAACAAAATAAGTGGCTGGCAGAAAGGGGTGGACATTTGGCAGAGTCATCTGAACCGACGGATAAGGCCGGCAGGGAACGTGCAGGGCCCATCACAGGCAGCTGCACCTATGTTCCACAGTTCTTAAAGGGAAGAGTAGGAACTGAGAAGGTGGTGAGGCAGATAACTACGTGATTGCCTGCTTAGGAGCGAGTGAGTAGGATGGTAGCTGGTCAGGGAGAGGAGGTAGGTGAGGAAGGCCAGAAATCTGGAGTTTGGGGACAGGCCTTGGGAATACTTTTTGTCTCTTTCCAAACTTTTGAAAATCCCTCCCCTGAGGAGAGCAATGGGCACAGTCTTGTCCTCAGTCCTAGCCCCAGCTGTTAACTCACACTAGCCCCATCAGTACCAGTGACAGGCATCCAAGTGCGAAGTCTGACAGCTGCTGCTTGTGCTACTGCATGACACCTCACGCTGTCTTGTTATAACAAAGATGAGGAGCAAATGGCGAGGTGTCACAATGGATTCCTTTCACAGGCGTGGCTGGGCCTGACTGCAGGAGTTAAGGCAAGGCGTCCTAAGGGCAGATGGCATGCAGAAGAGGGTGCGAGGGAGAACAGGAATCCACTAGCGATCCCTCGGGATATATATATCTCGGAGGTGGCTGATTAAACAGCAGTACAAAGGATACTGGGGAAGAGAAAGAGAGGGATGGAAGAAAGGATAAAAGGCTGGAGAATAGGGAACAGGGAAACAAAATAGGGAGGAAACGGGGACAATGAACGGATGGAAAATGAGGGCCGGTCAATAAAAGAGGACAGGCGAGTGAGGGAAATACACCAGAATATGTGTGAAAGCAAGGGAGACGCAAGACTGGGAAGCTTGATTTGTTCAGGGCGGAGGGGGAACAGAGAGAGACAGACAGTTGAATAGAAAACTGAGAGCACAAGCCAGAAAGGGAAAGGAAGCAACAAATGGGAAAACCTGAAAGCAGATAGATGATGACAAAGGACAAAAGAAATAGAAAATATGCAAAGAAGCAAGAAATGCCACAAAGCTGAAAGCTTAGTACATTATACTGAATATATTCACATTTCGAGACTTCCCTGCCTTTGCATAGCAGAAAAGGGAATTCCTTAGCTTATACATTTTCAGTGTTTTGAAGATGGACTCTGTACATTGTAAGCAATTATTATAACATAACTATTATAAGGGCAGAGGCAATGAAAAGGAAGGGGGTTAGGGCTGATTGCGTTGGTGGGCTGGGCAGAGGGGAACTAGCATGAGGATCATTCTGGCAGAGTGTGGGGCTGTGGGAAAAGGAGGGACATACCAACACGTTTATGCCGCTAATTTGGGCACAGCTCCCAAGGCAACGATGCAGCTTAACATAATAAATCTTGAAGTAGCATGGGAGGCAGACACAAAGGAGATACAAACCAGGTAAAATGGAATTCCTCAGCACTTCAGTGATACCCAACTACTGTATTAATTGATGTTTTTGAGCTGTTCTTATTCACAGACATGGAGATACTCAGATCTATATTTGAAGTCTAGTGATGTAACAATTGCTAGACCATTCATTGATTATTTCTTCATTTTGGATCCTAATAAGAGTAAAACATTAAATGCTCAATACCTACATGCTTCATGGTATGGTGGGTACGCATGTCTATCTCTGCACTCGCCTTCACAAATATCGCTTGTCTATATACATTTAACATGTATATAAAGCACTACATATTGGTAAACCATAAATAATAAGCAGTCCTGTAACATTTTAGCTTCCATTTTAAGTTGGGTAACAATGAGATTTGTGTTACATACCATAAAAGGCTAAGGATGGCAGCCATCTGTACTTTCCCATATACTGCTATAGTTTAGATTGCATAAGGATATGGGTAAAAACATATGATTTTCTATATTTTCTCATCATGGCCAAGTTTCTCCAAGGGTATTTTGCCTCTTTCACTTTGTTTTCTTTTGTAAAATATGGATTAAATTTTTAAAATATTTCAAATATTGAAGAACTGACTATGCAATACATTGAATAGGACTCACATACAGGAAAATTATTTTTAGAGGTGCAAATACTTGTACTCCTGCAAGCACAAGTGAGTGAATGTGTGATTCACACTGATCCCAATGCCCTCTCTGTGGTTTAAAGAAGGCAGAGGATGACCACATCTGCAAAATTACTGCACAAATCCAATTAAAAGTATCGTAACTTCTGGCTTGGGTTAGAAAGATTTTTTGTTGTTTTTTAATGGGACTTGTGCAATAATTTTGCTGATGTGGCCATTCTCTGCCTTCTACATACCAGACAGGATCCTGAAGTGGAAAGGTCTCTTTCTTAAGAAGTTTACTTCACCATTTATAGCTGCTTTCAGATTGCCACATGTTAATCATTAGCGGTGGGAGAAAGGACAATGCTATCTTGGTGGAGCAGTGAGAACACAAGGGATACTACTCATCACATTGGCTTTCATGATACTAGCCTCTGTCTTTTTCCCCAAAAGGTATCCTTTGGCATACAGCAGCTCCTCAAACTTCTACATTAACTTCAGATTCATGCAGCCATGCAAGCCTTCAAATATCAGTGAAGGAGAGAGCTGTCTTCATGCTGCAGCTTGGACATCACAGAATAGTTACACTTGAGTTCTGGAGGTCTCCATACACCCACTGTTAAGTTTTGGGGTTTTTTTAAATCTCTTGTTACTATCTGGGGGAGAGGATCCACAGTTTAAACTCATATTTATTCATGAAATACAAGGAGTTCCCGGGGTGATTTACTAGCACTGCAGAGTGGTAAACCTTGTGCCCAGGAGCCCCCTAGAGTTTCAAGGCACAGTCTGCATTGCTGGACCATGTCTTGACACTGACTGCACTGCCTCCTCCAGCGCCGGCTACACCCAAACATAAGCCCTGAGACCAATTCTAGCTGCATCAGAGAAACCGGCTAAAGTATGAGATAAGAATAAAGGATCTGACATGCCCATGGCATCTGTTTCACTGCTGGTGCTTACCAACTTCCATGTCAAAACACTACTTTGATGTGCCATGATCACTGCAAACAGCTGAGACTCCATCAAAGCAATTTGGTTGGTTGAAAAGATCAGGCCTATCAATGTATTCTGCTGTTTTAGATAGTCCAAGAGTTAGTCCATTGTTGTTGATGCTACCAGTGCTGGGGTAACCAAAGAACTAGGTTGCTCCTAGGAGTTGAGGGCAAGGTTGACTCCAAAATGGGAGGCCAATGGTCTCACTTGACTCAAAGCTAAATACCACATTACCATAGGCAATGCCCTATTTGAAGTACAGACCGCTGAGCATCACTCAAATAGCATTATGGGGGTACATAGCCTTGGTGAGGGGGGGCAATACAGTGCCAATATATTGCGTGCAGCTCAATTCTCAGGTGCAGAGGCACTGCTTTGAGTTGTCTATTCCATCTGACCATGGAATGGCACAAATGAAGTGGGATCTCAACCATGTTTTTTCCTAGACCAGTTTGTGAGGATGTCCAAGACAGCTCATGTTGTACCAATTGGTAGTACAAAGAGAAGCCAGGAGGGCTTTTAGATGCTTCCTCCAGAAGTTGATTTGCTGAGACATCTGTAAGCAAAGCTCCGAGTGGAGCCAGTCATGGTCCCTTATGAAGAACAGGAGGCAATA
Source organism: Chelonia mydas (assembly GCF_015237465.2). Lineage (NCBI taxonomy): Eukaryota > Metazoa > Chordata > Testudines > Cheloniidae > Chelonia > Chelonia mydas. The sequence continues at coordinate 100,033,431 of NC_057849.1, read as the reverse complement.
CTGGAGTTAGGAATACTGTCTCATCATATACTGCTTTACTGTTGTTATTATTAATAAACACTGCTTGCCTCCAACCCTGAAAGACAGCATAAAGTACAGGATAATCATCAATCTACCCAGGTGGGCCAGCCAATGCTGATCATGCTGCATCTGTGAGCTGAAAAAAAATATAATAAGTAATAGGGGCAGAAGAGCACTAGTGTTCTGCTGCTACTGGAGAGCCAGTCATGATCCAGGATTCCTCCATCCTCAGACAGGACCTGAACATTAGAGAACTGCTCCTAGAATGCAGCTTACATATATCAGGAAAGTTGTCATTAGCCATCCTCTTCTGGGACCAGCATGTTGTGCCTTTGTGCCAGGGCATAGAGCCTAGAATGGGAGTCTGTATCTATTAAAAGAGCGCTGCGGAATCCATGACAGGTCCTATTACAACTTCTGTCTGAATGAACGCATCATGGCTCTATTCCTGGTACTGTGATGATGGACAGCTGAATTTTAAGTGTCTCATTTTAATCATGCAGAAACATGGTAATAGGGTCTCAGTCGGGTATACCCTCATTTATCACATCCTTCCCCTTATGTCTACCTACCGACACATGGGCAGCTGGTCTGGAAAGCAAGCTATTAATCAATCTGTGCTGGTCAGAGAACGCTAGTGACAATGTTTATTCAAATCACTTTGATATTTCAGGATTAGATGCTTGCTGAAATGAGAAATGTGAATGACAATCTGAGCCTCCCTTCCTCATGCTCAGAAGCACTCCGCTCTCACTTTAACAGATTCTGTTCAGTCACAGGGTTTAGCTTTCCATTCTCTGCAGCTGGAGTGCTATGATTATTCTTTCCACATTATCACATGTCCCCTGAGAGTGATTGCCTAGGTTATGGTATTGCCTAGGTCAACAGAGCAATGGAGAGAAGAAGAAAAGCCAGAGGATAAGGAGCTCAGCAAGACATCCCAGCAACAACTGTCAGTGAAACTGACGGAGATGCAAGATTAAACAGAGGAGGAACAAACGAAGAGAAAAGAGACTGGCTTGTGAGTTGCCAGCACAAAGATAATGGTTGACATTTTGTGAGTGCATAAGGGCACTTAGGGACATGGTGCAAGTGAAGAGAATGAGATTGAAGGTACGGCCCTATATGATCCCCTAGAGTGGGACTGTTGGGGAATAGAATTCATCAAAAGAGATCAGAAAAATAGTAAGAGAACCAAGCAAAAAAATAGTCCAACAAAGTGTCAAGGGAGGATATGATGTCAAGGAGGGTGAAGTGATAAATGGCAGTGGAGAGGGCAAGAAGGATATGAATGGAATAAGTTCCCTGAGGTGTGACCTGGAAGAAGTTACTTGAAACTTTGTGGGCAGCAGTTTCAGTGGAGTGGAGGAGGTGAAAGCCAGTCTGGAGGATGAAGGAGGAGGAGGGGCATCAGTTGTAAATGGCTCATTACATGAGTTTAAAGGGGAAGGGGAAGAGGGACCTAGTGGAGAGACAGCTGGGGTCAAGGGTTGGCTTTTTGAGGATGAGGAAAATGAAAGCATTCTTGTACTTAGAATAGGGGAGATTAAAGAGGAGGGGGAGTGAGTGATGAAGGGACCAAAAAGGTTGGCAGAGGAGGAGGAGATGGGGACAAAGGCACAGATGGAGAGATTACTCTGAGTTCTCATTTTCTCTCTCTAAGTGACAGGTGAATAAAGAAAGAGGTGCTGAGAATGGGGAGGAGGGAGACCACAGTGGCCTGGGATGATCTTGAAGAATTTGGAGAGATCCTGAAAAGGGAGGGAAGAGACCACAGGAAGGGGAAAGGTTTGAAGAAGGGAATTAAAATCACAAATAAGCAATTTGCTTTGTTAGCCTGGTCTCAGTGTACTTCACATGGGAGGCAGTGGAGCAGTGAATGTAAAGAAACATTTGTAGTGAAAGAAATCTGTGGAGTCCCCAGAGGTGATCAGTGGCATGGGACCAGAAATGGAGGAAGCCAATGTTGGAAGTGAGTGGAGAGGAGGGAGCGGGAGTGAACCCATGGCTTTAAATGAAGACAAACATCTGCAACATGTGTTGACTAAGGAACAAACATAGCATATTATAACAATATTAGCATACACCTGCCGCTGATAAATTATGGTATGAAGTTGAGGTTGTCCTGTCCAGCAACACCTTTGGGATTCAGGATGTCAGCACACTATCACTCCTAGAAATTATGTTTGGGAGTTGGTATGAGACTCCAACTATTTTCCTCAGAGAGCTCTGTAGCCTTCTCCATAGATTGGCTACACAACTCTAAACACCTCCTTCAGAATGCACCAATATTGCCGTGATGGTCAGGACGGGTGAGACTCTGACTGGCAGAGATATGGGTTGGCACAGACACAAGATAGACTAAGTTCCACTCTTTTATTTACAAGGATGTAAATTACTGAACAGGGATATTAGAGGTCAAGAGCAGAACAGCTGCAGTACAGAATTTCCAGGACTCCAGTAGAACAGCCAGACCCAAACTCTTAGCCAAATGCTTTGTCTCAAAACACTGTCCCAGCTGATCTGTAACTCCTTTGCAAACACACTGCATTATTTACCATGACTATGGGCTTTTCTTCCCTGCAAAGTTAACTTGAGTCATAATTTAAGTGTTGACTCTGACTCGATTCCAGTCCAGTCCCTCAACTAGAACATTTTGATGCTTTAAACTCAGGTTGGCTAAAATGTGTTCACTGGTAACATGCCCACTCCACAATACTGCTAGTCCTCCAGTGTCTTCCCACAATTCCTCCCATATGCCAAGAAGGACTGACAAGTTTTCCCACAATTCACTGGAAAGGAATCAGAGTGTCTCTGCTTACTGCAGCACAAAACCCCCTGCGATATGCCCCCAGACGCCATAGCGACACCAATGAGGGAGTGCAGCAGCAGTGAGGATGCAGTAATTTGGACAGTGCATTTCAATGTGGCTATTCACACCCAGGTTAGGCTCACTGGGTATTCAGACCAGGGTACCACTCATCCAGGCTAACTCTGCAGGAAAGACATACCCATACACAAGTGAGTACAGTGCCAGTATGGACACAACAGCTTGAATATTATTATTTCACCGTCTGGTTGAGGTGTAACTCAAGTGTAGATAATGCCAGTTAACTCTGCCGTGAAGACATATGGTTGTCACTCAAAATCACCACTCCAGCCACCTGATCTAGATGTCAACCAAAAACAATCCTGGATTGCAGCTGCTGTGTCTTTACAAGTGACTTGCACAAAAGGAAACCATTTGCAACACAAGAAAGTTCCCCGTATAAGTTATTGTATTGCTAAAGAATCTCTGCCTTTGAGGCAATGGGTGACTACAGCCTCTGAGGAGAGAGACAGCATGGTCTTCTAAATCCCCCTTTTAAATATTCTATTAACTCAGCTCACAAAGAGATAGGTGGACCTGTAATGGACACCTCTCTGCCACATCTCATAAAGGAGACAGTATTAAATCAATTAATTTTGGCTACTGTTTATTTTTTTGAATCCACACAGCCAGCTTGTCCAAGAGTTCACTCGCATTCACAGTTATCCAAACAAATTATCCTATGGCTTCATTAGCACCAGAACCCACCTCCTCCTGGCAAGCGTTTGGTTTCCCGGAAAGGGTCATTTTCCACTAGCTCAAGCTGTGTCTGCACTACTTTATTTTTGCCTCTCCAGGTCACGATGTGGCCAAAAAAATGCTAGACAAGGTTGAACTTTTGAAGGGGGAGGGCAATAATAGAGCTCATCAGCTAATGGGCCGTGGGGCTGCGCATAGAGTTTCTGCAGAGAATTTCTTCTAGAAAATCAAACCAGAGTAGGTGAACTCAAACAGTGCCCATTCTGGTAAACACACATTTGTATGTCTTATTAAAAATATGCCATGAATATGTATTATTCTAATATTAATATACATTAATATCCAATTTATATTATTTAAAATTAATACAAATTCTTCAGTCAAAGTTAGATTATAATTAGGATATAAATAATATGGCAATAATGGTATATTTTACTGGTTCATTAACACTCAGGCTGAGGGCCTGTAAAGAAAATACAAGGGGAACAAGGAAAAGATTAATGAATCCAGGGCTACCCAGGAATTCAGTTGTCACCATACAAACTTAGGTCTGGTCTACACACAGTTGTTGTGCCGGTATAATTATTTCAGACAGGGTATTTTGTTTGTTATTTAATCACAATAGTTACAGCTGTACAGCCCCCTAGTATGGATGGAGTTATATTGGTGCCTTATGCTAGGATAGTTTAGTCTCTTCCCACACAGGACTAAGCTATACTGATATAAACTCACACCAGCATAACTGCATCTGGCCTAGGGGTGTTGTTCTGCTCTAACTGTTCCAGTATAGTTAAAGTGTTTTATGTTTAGACAAGCCCTTAAAGCAGGAAGTAGTGACAGAGCTCGTGTCCATCTGCTCCAAAAATACAGCCCCCGACCATTTGAATTCCTCATAGCAGACACTTGAGCATGTCTGACAATCCAACCAGCAGAAGGAACTGCATGTAAACCATTAGCCAGCACACTGCAAGAGGGAAGAACAAAACCAAGGGAAATGTTGAATTTCAATCAAGGCCATCCCTAGCTATTTTGGTGTCCTACGCAGCCCTCCTGCGGGGGGCTGTGTGGGGCCCCAAGCCTCCGCGGGGGGATGGCCACTTCCTGCGGGAAGTGGAGTGATGCGGCCCCAACCTGCTAAGCCCCCCTGGCTCTCAGCCGCGTGCTGGGGCGCGGTTCCCCCCTCTCCGCAAGCCTGGGAGCGGAGCAGGCTGGGACTGAGTCACTCCACTTCCCGCAGGAAGTGGCCAGCCCCCATCCCCCACAGTGGCCTGGGGCGGGGCCTGGGGCCCCAGGCTGCTCTGCTGCCCTGGCTCCCAGGCTTGGGGGGAAAGCGCCCCTCAGCACTTGCCGGCTGCGCAGCTGGGAGCCAGGGGAGTGGAGCAAGCTGGGGCTAGGTCACTCCACTTACCACATGGTGAGTGCAGGGTCGGGCCTGGCTGCAATCTTCAGGGGAGTGGGGGCGGGGAAGGAGTGGGGGCTGGGGAAGAGCCGGAGCAGGGGCTGGAGCAGCTGCGCAAGGCACCAGGAAATGTGGTGCCCCACATTTCCTGGTGCCCTACGGAGCTGTGTGCTTTGCGTATGGGTAGGGACGGCCTTGATTTCAATAGTAACTTACCACATGAAAGCTTATCCTCTAATAAATTTGTTAGTCTCTAAGGTGCCACAAGTCCTCCTTTTCTTTTTGCGGATACAGACTAACATGGCTGCTACTCTGAATCCTACTATTAAGTCACGGCCAATAAGACAGCTGTGGCAGACCCCCACTTTGCCATCTCCTTCCAGCCTTTCACTGGTATATTGCTGGTTCCCAGAATCCTACTGATCCCTCTGCTGAAATTGTGGCACCTTAGAGACTAACCAATTTATTTGAGCATGAGCTTTCGTGAGCTACAGCTCACTTCATCGGATGCATACTGTGGAAACTGCAGAAGACATTATATACACAGAGACCATGAAACAATACCTCCTCCCACCCCACTCTGCTGCTGGTAATAGCTTATCTAAAGTGATCATCAAGTTGGGCCATTTCCAGCACAAATCCAGGTTTTCTCACCCTCTGTCCCCACACACACAAACTCATCCTCTTGCTGGTAGCTCACGAAAGCTCATGCTCAAATAAATTGGTTAGTCGCTAAGGTGCCACAAGTACTCCTTTTCTTTTTGCGAATACAGACTAACACGGCTGTTACTCTGAAATCTGCTGAAATTAAGTGCTATCCTGCCCCTTCTAGGACATGTCAGGTCTCTCCTTCCAGAAACGATCAAACTTGACCCACAGACTCTTCATTCTCAGAGAAGGAATAAGATAAAAGAAAAATAAAGAAGTATAAGCAGAAAGAGCTAAATGCGGCTGGTGAAGTCTAAAAAAGGAAACTTGAACTCACATAGTGGCTAACAAGGAAAACAGAACTACTGCAGACTAGGAAACCAGGCTCAAGGAGAGTACAAATGCATTACACTTGATTTTGTTGGTAAGGTTCTAACCAAGTACTTTCAGATAAACTTATAGGACAATCCTCTACGCACTGAATGCTGCTACAGAATCCCAGCTAAGGGCAGTTCAGAGAAAGATTCAGAGAAGGCTTTTGGCACTTGGATTGTTTCACTGATATAAAAATTATATTAAGAGCAGCAGAAACTAGAAAAAGCTTATTTTAGACCGCAAATAACATTTTCTTATTCTTTAGATCTTGGTCTGGCCACCCATGTCAGGAGAAGAGAAATTTCTGTAATTACAAAACAATGTATTGGAGGGTGCGAATGTAGTTGTATCATTTCTCAGTACACTCCCAGTGACCCATAACAGTAAATCTTATTCATTTGGGGACAAAATGTTAATGATTAAGTTACCAGTTCAAATAAAACCAGAAAAGTTGAGCTAAGATTTGGATTCAACTTTACATTGGGTTTGTACTTTCATAAGCTTTTGTATGCTTACCTGTTTTTCTTTAAGTCAAAATAAGTCAAAACGTGGATTATTTAATGAATGGATTAATCTTTGGCACTCCCATTACATAGAACTGTTTAGACCAAAGGGAAAATGCGGATTTGTTTGGATAATAGTACAGATTTAATGTAATCCCTTGCACAACGAGAATGGTCAGGTGACTCTGTCCAATTACTATTCTTCTTTCATCATATGAGTATTAATGAGAGAGTTCTCCATTAATTAATGAGAGAGTTCTCCAGTCAAAGATAAAAGTTAATATGGTAGCTGTGTTAGCTGTAAGGAGGTGTATTGATAATGTTTGTCTATGAATTCTGAGGGCATTCAATTTACTTAGTATTATCACCAAGACACTGGCTGATTATGAAGAATAGACAGGGTATTCTAGTCATCAGAAGATGCTTAGTTTTGTTTTTGATATATATGTATCAAATTCAATAAGACTGACCTTTTCCGTTCTCTTAACTGCTGCTTTCTCGTTTCTTTCACAAACAGGTGACATTCAAATTACTTCTTTTTGATGCATATTGTATTGAGTGGCTACTTAATTTAAATAACTCCTGTTTAGGCTATTTTATTTAATTGATTTATTTATTTATTTTTATGACAACCAGACTTTCACTACAATTTTGTCAAATAACTACTTTCTGTAGATCAGCACCTTCACACTAATATTTTCTATCAGCCCCAACCCCCATACATTTTTGTATATAATTTTTATGCATGAAAATAAGAAAGCTATGTCCTAAAATGTGTCTGTGTTCATACTAATCACTATTAAAACCAGAGTCATTTCAGAAAAATCAGTCAAATAGAATAGCAACCTTTAGAGCAACATTATCACAATTTCTTTTAAAATATTGTCTCTCTCTCTCAAAAGAATTTGAAGTACTGCATAATACTATTCTCCATGACAGAAAAATAAATCAATGACAGAGTTTCCATATAGCTGACATAAGAATAAATAATTTATTTGTAGCTATGATATAGTACGAAATCTGCAGTGTGCTTAGATTCTGTAAGATTTAGGAAATAAATTCCGATTCCTTGCTTTTGCTGATAATTTGAGTCTTTTCTATTAATGATAATGATCTATAGTACCTTTCATCCCCAAAAATCCCGAAGTCCCTTCCTATACACCAATGATCACTTTATACACCACTGAAGGAACTTTGGTGGGCATGTGTGTGAACTGTTAATGATGCACAACAACACTACACATTACAAAACTATTTAGGGGCAAACATGACGAGTTCAGCTTATGCAGGGAAAGTGAAGTAGGCAGGTGGTAGAATGTACTGGACATCAGCTGCATTTAACACTTCCACTCTTATGAAGAATGCTATTGGATCTTTAATTTATTTATGAAATGACCAAAAGTCATCAGTAGAGACACTATTTTTCATGTCTAATTTAAAAGATACCTTCTTCGGGAAAATGGCTCTTAATGCTGTGCTGGGCCATTGGGTCAATATTGATTGGGAGAAGAGCACTGCTTCTTGAATCAGGTCCCTGGTCTAAATATCAGCCCAATCTAATGCTGGTTACTTTGTGAGAGCTCGTGGGGCCATTGAATATGGTGGGATTGCTGTAGGTGTACCAGATGATACTAAAACACAATGGTCATTGAATATCAGCTGTTAAAGCCATTTCACACATTGCTGAGCATTGCTAACTTAAAAAAACAAAAAAGGAAAACGTGATACCATTGGTAAATCTTCAATCAAAGTCAAAAAGTGAAAATAAGATAATTTCCTCCATAGTTTTCCTTTAAATATCTGCACAGATTTCTGATACATTTTGATGATACCTATGTAAGAACTTCAGCACCGTGTAAAATATTATTGGGCACATGTGATCTGCCTCACTGTTAAAGACAGACATTTTGATATATTTAATTAAAATATTCAGTTCAGAGGCTTGTGGGATTGTTGTTGTTTCTTCTTTTTAAGATATAGATGTACTACAATCTACTGCTGCGGATAGTTTCCATTAATGCTCTTTTGTAACAAAATCCGGGGAAACAGGGAAAGCCACAATTCCATACAGAATTATTGCTTATTGAAATGAATACATACCCCCACAGACATTGCCATCCATATCTTCACACTGTCGATCATCACATTCACAGGTTTTACCATGAACTCTGTTATCTCCTGGAGGGAAACAAGTGCACTGGCCACATTCACAATTCCCTGTAAGAAAACACAGTTGTTAGGGTCACAGCATCATCAAGATTTAACAGATGAAAACCGGGGGAGAGGGGGGAATGTTCTGCTCCTACAAAAACATAAAGCACAAGTCAGTCTATGTTAGCTGAAGTGTAAACACTTGTAAGAAAGAAAAACTATTGAAAACAAAATAATGTCATGTTGCTGGTGGGAATGGCATTAATTTTCTTTATTGTTTTATTCTTGTCAGTATTCATGGGAATTTTATCACATGATAGCCCCTGCCTTTACATAGCTGAACTATGGTATATGTTTCCTTATGTAATTAACTCTCCAAACTAATTCAAAACATTTGGTATGTGTGGTATGAACACCAGATGTGGATGCGATTAAAATGAAATCATCTAGAAAAGTAATTTACAGAGTGGCCCAGGAAAGCTTTCTAGTATGGGATACTAGTAGCATAACTCGAACACTTTGGTACAAATTCCAAATAATAGGAAAGTAAAGAATTAATGCTCCAATGACCTATCCTCTTTCTTAAATGGAGGTGAGTCTGCACCTGCGGATCTGGATTTGAAGGACACAGCAGGGTGAAATGCAACCTCTGCAATATTCTTCCAGCCTCACTAGTCCTCTCTATACTGGGACTCCATAAAGTTAGAAGGGATAATGGAGCCAGCCATGCTCCAACAGATGCTCTTCCCCAGTAACCTCATGAGCACAGACTGAGGCAGGGGCCTCTGGAAATATAGTATGTGACCATGTAAGAAAAGACTATCATAATGGATGGGATCTCCTAATGGATTTGATTTGGAAATCTCAACTTGACCAGTTTTTCCGCTCTTAAAAAAACAAACTCATAAAACATAATTGCCAGGCAACCTTAATCCTGGCATTTCCTAATTTTTCAGTGCTTGACTTTGCAACCTTAATGTTCGTCTAATGTAGTATTTTGTATGCAATAACACTGTAGGGTGCTACAAATATATATATCTAGGAATAATGCAATGCAATTGAGAATTTACATTAAATGTCAGGAAAAGGGTGCTAATGGCAAAAATTATTATGATGTGCAAGACATTTAGAATTTAACCAGAGAAAGCACTAGTCTGAATCAAAGCTAATCCCATTTTCAAAAGTGCCTTAGGCACTTAGACTAAGTCTCCTTGAAAAATCATTGTTGAATTTGGGACACACAGTCCCCTAAATCACTCAGGTAATGTCTATATAGCATTATGGAGTCCAGAGGAGTGAGTAACCCAGCTCAAGTTGGCAGACTTGAGCTAGCAGGGCTCACACTAGTGCTCTACAAATAGCTGTATAGACAGCACTTTGAAGTTGAAGCTCAAGCTCTGAAGCCCACCTCCTACCCCTAGGCTTCAGAGCCTGAGCCACAACTTCCAAGCACTGTCTATAGAGCTGTTTTTAGAATACTAGCATGAGCTCTGCTAGCCCACTCTCTCAGCTTGGGCTGGGAGGGTCACACCTGCTGTCTCCAAAATGCTGTGTAGACATATTAAAAGTACCTTAGGGAAATTTCCCCAAAAGCTATTTTGAACTCTTCAAGGTTAAGAGTTGATTCAAATATGTATTGCTGTGATTTTGAAATGTTTTAAAAGGTACATTTAAAAAAAAAATGTTTTTATTGTGGTGACAAATAAGAATCTTACACAAATTAACTCATGCATTTTTTTCCTTTTACAAATAGTTCCAGAATCTTGTCATATAACTCCTTTCTACCTTTCTGACTACATTAGTAACTCCTTTCTACCTTTTTGACTACATTAGTAAAAATGGCGCTGTGTTGCTAGAGCAGTGACTTGATTTTAATTTTTAGTTTACATTTCAAAGAACCGGAATGATCGTTGGATCTGAGGTTTTGAATGTTTTCTTCCCCTGCTCAACCGGGGTGTACTCAAGTGACCTCCAGCAATTTTCACATTTATAAACAAACAAATACATAAATAATCCTCAAGACAGCCAATTCCTCAGATAGACAGACCAAAGGAAAGACAGATGACTAGCATGCTGAGGAGGACTAAATTTCAGGTCACCACATAAAAGATGCCTCCCCAGAAAAATCAGCAGAGAGCATTTTCAGAACCCAGAGTGAGATAATCCAAGCCAGAATACTATTTTATCAAATGCATCTGCACAGAAATAACAGCAGGCACACTCTCTATGACCTTATTCTCTTACTTCTTATTGTGATAACCATACATGCAGTACAAATTCAATCGTTTGAGAGTAATTAGAGGCTCACATGAAACCAAAAAGACATCAGCACTTTACTTACATACTCTTTCTTTGACTCGAATACTAGATTTACCATAGCAACCTGATTATGGAGGAAAAGCTACTACCAAATACATCCTAAACTCTCTTTAAAATTCCAGGGCATATAGAAACAATTAAACACTTGAGGACTATAATAGTCTGCACCTTTTCACCCAGGAAAGCACGCACTACACCTTGTGAGGCTGAAGAGAAACAACTTGACTCCAGACGTTTAATATCAAGTGGCTTCCCTTGCCTCTTGTTACACAGGGGTGGCCAATGTTTTTTGAGCTGTACAAAGAAAAGGAGTACTTGTGGCACCTTAGAGACTAACCAATTTATTTGAGCATAAGCTTTCGTGAGCTACAGCTCACTTCATCGGATGCATACTGTGAAAAGTGTAGAAGATCTTTTTAAACACACAAAGCATGAAAAAATACCTCCCCCCACCTCACTCTCCTGCTGGTAATAGCTTATCTAAAGTGACCACTCTCCTTACAATGTGTATGATAATCAAGTTGGGCCATTTCCAGCACAAATCCAGGGTTTAACAAGAACGTGTTGGGGGGGGGGTAGGAAAAAACAAGGGGAAATAGGTTACCTTGCATAATGACTTAGCCTCTCCCAGTCTCTATTCAAGCCTAAGTTAATTGTATCCAATTTGCAAATGAATTCTAATTCAACAGTCTCTCGCTGGAGTCTGGATTTGAAGTTTTTTTGTTGTAATATCGCAACTTTCATGTCTGTAATCACGTGACCAGAGAGATTGAAGTGTTCTCCGACTGGTTTATGAATGTTATAATTCTTGACATCTGATTTGTGTCCATTTACTCTTTTATGTAGAGACTGTCCAGTTTGACCAATGTACATGGCAGAGGGGCATTGCTGGCACATGATGGCATATATCACATTGGTGGATGTGCAGGTGAACGAGCCTCTGATAGTGTGGCTGATGTTATTAGGCCCTGTGATGGTGTCCCCTGAATAGATATGTGGGCACAGTTGGCAATGGGCTTTGTTGCAAGGATAGGTTCCTGGGTTACTGGTTCTGTTGTGTGGTATGTGGTTGCTGGTGAGTATTTGCTTCAGGTTGGGGGGCTATCTGTAGGCAAGGACTGACCTGTCTCCCAAGATTTGTGAGAGTGTTGGGTCATCAAGATCTCTATCAAGCATTCTTACAACTACAATACCCACCTGCGGAAGTGAAGAAACAGATTGATAGAGCCAGAAGAGTTCCCAGAAGTCACCTACTACAGGACAGGCCTAACAAAGAAAATAACAGTACACCACTAGCCGTCACCTTCAGCCCCCAACTAAAACCCCTCCAATGCATTATTAAGGATCTACAGCCTATCCTGAAGGATGACCCAACACATTGTACATTGGTCAAACTGGACAGTCTCTACGTAAAAGAATAAATGGACACAAATCAGATTTCAAGAATTATAACATTCATAAACCTGTCGCAGAACACTTCAGTCTCTCTGGTCACACGATTACAGACATGAAAGTTGCGATATTACAACAAAAAAACTTCAAATCCAGACTCCAGCGAGAGATTGTTGAATTGGAATTCATTTGCAAATTGGATACAATTAACTTAGGCTTGAATAGAGACTGGGAGTGGCTAAGTCATTATGCAAGGTAACCTATTTCCCCATCTTTTTTCCTACCTCCCCCCCTCTCAGACGTTCTTGTTAAACCCTGGATTTGTGATGGAAATGGCCCACCTTGATTATCAGACACATTGTAAGGAGAGTGGTCACTTTAGATGAGCTATTACCAACAGGAGAGTGGGTTTGGGGAGGGGGGGGGAGAAAACCTGGATTTGTGCTGGAAATGGCCCAACTTGATTATCATACACATTGTAAGGAGAGTGATCACTTTAGATAAGCTATTACCAGCAGGAGAGTGAGGTGGAAGGAGGTATTTTTTCATGCTTTGTGTGTATAAAAAGATCTTCTACACTTTCCACAGTATGCATCCGATGAAGTGAGCTGCAGCTCACGAAAGCTTATGCTCAAATAAATTGGTTAGTCTCTAAGGTGCCACAAGTCCTCCTTTTCTTTTTGCGAATACAGACTAACACGGCTGTTACTCTGAAATCTGAGCTGTACAGTGACTGCAGATCCAGGAGGCTTTGTGATGCTATTAAAAAGCCTAACATATCCAATATTTACTTGTGAGGGACAAGGGTCCAAACCCAAGAATACCAGGATAATTACACAGACATATTTACCTGTTTAGGAGCCTAATATTTCCAAGCACTGACAGTCAGTCATTCTTTTTGTTATTTCTATACAATCCTGCTTTCCTCACTCAGACAAAACTCCCACTGTAATCAATAGGAGTTTTACCTGAGGAAGTACTGGCTGAAAACTGAATAAGGACTTCCAATATTTAGCCCTTTTAATTTTACTCACCACTTACTATACACACCTTTTCATTTCCTATTGTCCAGCCAGTGCTTGTAAAAAGAATAACTAAAGTGAGTAGTGCCCAGTGTGATATTAAATCTGCCCCCTCACGCAATTCGCTGTGACCATTAGCATCATGAATTTGAAGCAATTTTTAGCTGCCTGCAGAAGGTAATTGAACCTTCTTTTCGTACAGGCAATTTTGATTTCAAAACAGTGTGCTAGAACTATGTAATTTGTAGAAAAACAGATTTCTGCCCTTTTATTGCCTGCAAAAACACCAGAAAGGTTCAGAACATAGAGCAACAAGGTAAAAGTGAACAGTAAATAAAAGAAATTTGTCTTCCTTCAGAAATATCTCCTTTCCCTTTCCATAGGGAGCACACATTTTTTCTGTGCATTTTATTGTGAATTCAGGCATTTTATACAAGAACAAGAAACGAAATGATTAATTTGGCTTTATGTAAAGCATTTGAAGCCAAACGGCAAAATTAGCTTCTGGCCCAAGCCCGGCTTTGGTGGAACCATACCATGCTATGGGGAGGAACAGTACCTTAAGGATGGTGTAAAATAGGAGATGGTCCCTTGAAGAGGGGTCATGTCTTTAAGATAAAGCAGCATTCTGCCTCTTGGTATGGCCAGCTCACTCTACTGGCTAGTGTGTGAGTAGGACCACGGCCCCAGCTCCTTGCCATCACTGGAGCACTGTTCACCCCAGGGGTTTACCAAAGGAGAAGACCCTGCAAGTGCTGGGACGGCAATCGTGACAGGACGCTGTGAAGGTATTGCCAGTGGCTAGGCTCCTTCCATACTCCTTCCCTGAACAGATCTGCAAGATAAAGCCTGTCTCAATTTAGCCCCTAGCATTTGTTCTCAGCAGGGCTAAAGATTGCTTCCACATAGACAAGTCCTGAGGTTCCTTATCAGCTTTTACTCCACTGTTTTGCCCACTTTCATGATTTTAAAGCCATTGCAGTGCTAGCAGGTGGTCCTAACTCCCAGATAACAAGTAAATTTCTAGCTCTTATGGTTTTAGGGCTTGGCTACACTTGCGCGTTAGAACGCATTAAAGGACCCCGGGCGCACTAGCCCACTACCCTACCTGTCCACACTGGCAAGGCATGTAGAGTGCTCTGACTCCGCAGCTAGAGTGCTCCTGGTACTCCACCTCGGCGAGTGGAATAACTTTTGGTGCACCCCCGCTGGAGCACCGCGGCGCCAGTATGGATGCCCTGGTCTGTTAGTACGCTCCGATTGGCCTCTAGAAGTGTCCCACAATGCCTGTGCTAGCCACTCTGGTCATCATTTTGAACTCTACTGCCCTGCCCTCAGGTGACCAACCATCAGATCCGCCCTTTAAATTCTCTGGGAGTTTTGAAAATCCCCTTCCTGTTTTCTCAGCAAGGCATGGAGTGCTCTCAGCATATCTTTCCAGGTGACCATGCCTCCACGCAGCAGGCGATCCCCAGTATGGAGCAATGGCAAGGTGCTGGACCTCATCAGTGTTTGGGGGGAGGAAGCTGTCCAGTCCCAGCTGCTCTCCAGCCGTAGGAATTACGATACCTTCGGGCAGATATCAAGGGCCACACTGGAAAGGGGCCATGACCGGGATACACTGTAGTGCAGGGTTAAAGTGAAGGAGCTGCGGAATGCCTATCGCAAAGCCCGCGAGGCAAACCACTGCTCCAGTGCTGCCCCTGCAACCTGCTGTTTTAACAAAGAGCTGGATGTGATACTTGGGGGCTACCCCACCTCCATTCTGAGGACCACCATGGACACTTCAGACCCCAGTGCAACAAGGCAGCAGGAGGAGGAGGAGCAAAGCGGGAGTGAGGGTGCTGAGGAGGAGGAAGACACCCCGGCATCCCTAGATGCATGCAGCCAGGAGCTGTTCTCAAGCTAGGAGGAAGGTAGACAGTCGCAGTGGCCAGTGCTTGGGGAAGGACAAACACCAGAGGAGGTTCCCGGTAAGTGGCTTTTATTTTGGGAAGGAAGTTATTTGGTGCAGGCTCTTGGGGCAAGAAGGGTTAGGGCTGCATGCATGCCTAGATGCGGACTAGGGCGTTGATGTGCTCTCTCACATTGCAGTAATTGGCCTCAGTGATCTCTTCAAAGGTCTCATCCAGAACTTGGGCAATGCACTTGCGCAGGTTTCTCAGGAGAGCCACTGTGGTCCTTGCCCCAGTAAGGCTAACTTGTCCGTGCCACTGTGCCATGAGGGGCGGGGGGACCATTGCTGCACACAGGCAAGCTGCATATGGGCCAGGGCAGAAGCCGCATTGCAGTAGAAGACCCTGCCTTGCTTCCCAGATCATCACCCTCAGCAGTGAGATATCTTCCAGGACGAACTCCTGTGGAAAATGTGGGGACAGTGTTCAGTATAGGGGCCCCCTGCCACTGTTGGCTCTCCCCAAGGCACAGAAACCCAGAGGACAGTACAGCCATGAAAGAATCAGTCATGCTTGACCCTGTGCTTACTCACCATTTTGGGGCTCCTGTGGGTTATGTGCGCTCGCTTTGGGATGGGCAAATTATGCTATTGTGTAGACTGTGCTTGCCCTCAAGTATGGGGGAATCATTGCTCTGTCTGGTGTGAACAATGCTGCCTCTGTTAAGTGTTGCACTTTGCCTTTACAGATGCAACCTTGAGATCTCAGCCATCTGTGTGATCACCGGCCGAAAGACTCCAAAGAATCAGAACGAGGCCATGTAGAAGCAAGGAAGATATGTTGCATGAAGTAATGCAGCATTCAAGTAATGAAAATCAAAAAGTGCAGGAGTGGCGGGACAGTGAAAGGAGGATCCACTAGCAGACTGAGGAGCGACAGCACAAAAGCACAGTGCTCTGGCAGCAAAGCACAGAGCGGCTGATAAGCATTATGGACCGCCAAGCGGACTCTATCCAGGCGCTTGTAGCCATGCAGGCAGAGTAGTACCGCCCCCCCGCAGCAGCCCTTATCCCAAAACTCTTTTCCTTGTGCCCTCATGTCACCTCCAACCCACTTTCCCCAACATCCGGGTTCTTACCGCCAGCAGCTGCCTCCAACACCTGTAGCTTCACCACCCAGCCCTGAAAACTATGACCCTTACCCACTGCACTCAACCCTCATCACCATGCATTTTAGCGATCCTGAAGTCCAGCACTCATTGCACAGCACTCCAGACAGGAAGGCTGAGTATGATAACAGGACATACGCAAATCTGTGATTGTACTGTTTCCCACTGCCCCCCTTGCCCTTTGTGTTTCCCAAGCAGTTGTGTTTCTTTTCAATAAATGCATTTTCTTTTCAAAAAATGGATTTTTTGGCTTTGAAAACATTCTTTATTATTGCATAAAGTAAAAGATACCTTAGCCCAGGAAAGAAACAGGCACTGCAAGTCAGCATAGCAAACACAGATTCCTACTAACATTGGAATCACTGCACTTCACTCCCGTGCCGGGCACCAGACAGTAATGGTGGCTTTCAGCCTCAAATTGCTCCCTCAAGGCATCCCTAATCCTTGCAGCCCCACGCTGGGCCCCTCTAATAGCCCTGCTCTCTGGCTGTTCAAATTCAGCCTCCAGGTGTTGAACCTCCGAGTTCCATGCCTGAGTGAATCGTTCACCCTTCCCTTCACAAATGCTATGGAGGGTACAGCACACGGATATAGCCGCGGGGATGTTGCCATTGGCCAGGTCCAGCTTCCTATACAGAGAGCACCAGCAGCCCTTTAAACGGCCAAAAGTACACTCCACAGTTATTCTGCATCGGCTCAGCCTGTTGTTGAACCACTCCTTGCTGCTTTCAAGGCTCCCTGTCATAAAAATAAAGGGAAGGGTAACTACCCTTTCTGTATACAGTGCTATAAAATCCCTCCTGGCCAGAGGCAAAATCCTTTCACCTGTAAACGATTAAGAAGCTAAGGTAACCCCGCTGACACCTGACCCAAAATGGCCAATGAGGGGACAAGATTCTTTCAAATCTGGAGCGGGGGGGAGGAACGGGACGGACAAAGGGTTTGGGCTGTCTGTGCGATGCTTTTGCTGGGAACAGATCAGGAATGCAGCCTTACAACTCCTGTAAAGTTAGTAAGTAATCTAGCTAGAAAATGTGTTATATTTTCTTTTGTTTAATGGCTTGTAAAATAAGTTGTGCTGGAGGGAATGTATATTCCTGTTTTTGTGTCTTTTTGTAATTTAAGGTTTTGCCTAGAGAGATTCTCTGTGTTTTGAATCTGATTACCCTGTAAGGTATTTACCATCCTGATTTTACAAAGGTGCTTCTTTTATCTTTTCTTTAATTAAAATTCTTCTTTTAAGAAGCTGATTGATTTCTCATTGTTCTTAAGATCCAAGGGTTTGGGTCTGTGTTCACCTGTACCAATTGGTGAGGCTTATTATCAAGCCTTCCCCAGGAAAGGGGGTGTAGGGCTTGAGGGGGGATATTTTGGGGGAAGACGTCTCCAAGCAGTCTCTTTCCCTGTTCTTTGTTTAAAATGCTTGGTGGTGGCGGCAACATACTGTTCAAGGACAAGGCAAAGCTTGTACCTTGGGGAAGTTTTTAACCTAAGCTGGTAAGAATAAGCTTAGGGGGTCTTTCATGCAGGTCCCCACATATGTACCCTAGAGTTCAGAGTCGGGAAGGAACCTTGACACTCCCTGTGTAGGGTTTCATGAGCCACGGCATTAAAGGGTAAGCGGGGTCTCCAAGGATCACAATGGGCATTTCAACTTCCCCTACAGTGATCTTCTGGTCTGGGGGAAAAGTCCAAGCTTGCAGCTTCCTGAACAGGCCAGTGTTCTGAAAGATGCACCTTTCCAGGCCAGCCTGCATTAATGTCAATGAAATGCCCATGGTGATCCAAAATTGCCTGGAGAACCATAGAGAAATAGCCCTTCCGATTAATGTACTCAGAGGCTAGGTGGGCTGGTGCCAGAATTGGAATAGGTGTGCCATCTATCACCTCTCCGCAGTTAGGGAAACCCATTTGTGCAAAGCTATCCACAATGTCATGCACGTTACCCAGAGTCATGGTTCTTCTGAGCGGGATGCGATTAATGACCCTGCAAACTTGCATCAACATGATTCCAACAGTCGACTTTCCCACTCCAAACTGGTTAGCGACCAATCGGTAGCTGTCTGGAGTTGCCAGCTTCCAGATTGCAATAGCCACCCGCTTTTCCACCGGCAGGGCAGCTATTAATCTCGTGTCCTTGCGCCGCAAGGTGGGGGTGAGCTCAGCACACAGTCCCATGAAAGTGGCTTTCCTCATCCGAAAGTTCTGCAGCCACTGCTCCTCATCCCAGACTTCCATGACGATGTGATCCCAGGACTCAGTGCTTGTTTCCCAAGCCCCAAAGCGGCGTTCCACGGTGGTGAGCATGTCTGTGAATGCCACAAGCAAACTCATGTCATATGCGTTACTAGAGTTGATATCATTGTCGGAGCCCTTACTGTCACTTTGGATCATGAGGAGTAACTCGACTGCCAAACGTGATGTGCTGGAGAAACCTATCAGCATACTCCTCAGCAGTTCAGGCTCCATCCCCGCAGACTGAAAGGGAAGACTGAGCACGCAATACAAAAAACGTTGAAAGATGGCACCAAATGTGGATGGAAGCACAAGGATTGCTGGGATGCGAACCGATGCATCACAGGGCATTGGGACAGGGCCCAGGATGCCCTGCCCCCTTCCCAGAAGCCACAGCGCCATAGAATGGGAAGAGGTGCTCTGTGGGATATCTGCCCATAATGCACTGCTCCCAGTGCCGGTGCAAGTGCCAGTGCACTTGCAGCCGTGTGTGTGGACAGACTGCGGCGCTTTCCCTACTGCGCTCTCTGAAGGCAGGTTTAACTCAAAGCGATCTACAGCTGCAAGTATAGCCATGCCCTTAGAGAAAAGTTTTAAAGTGATGTGAGTCCACCCTGAAATCTTGAAAGCAAAGTAATGGGGAGGAAAAAAAGCACCTTTATTAATGCTCATGATCTTGGAGGGGCCTGATTCTGACATGATTTTTGAACATTTAGAGTCGTCAATACTGTTGATGTACTTCTATTGCGCGAATGGGAGTTTAGTTTGCAGAAGGGTAGAACACTGAAGAACTACTTCAGAATTTGGCCCGCAGAAAAGAGAAAAAATGCAGTGTATACATTTGGAACGTTGCACTGAAATGAAGCCTCACCTCCTAGAAGTCTATCTCCTCCCATCGGCAAGGAAAACTCTAGAGTTCTCAGTAAATTGCTCAGAATCTGGCTGCAAATATAAACAGAACCCAGAGGACTGTAAAGTACCATGATTACATTCTCCTTATTTACAGAAAAATTGTGTGTTTGCTTTGAAATACCAAAGCTCTAAGTATAGAAAGTAGTATATATTAATATTTAAAGCCAAGTTAATAGTACATCCCAAATGAATGTATGAAAAAAAGCCTCTGTTTGTTCACTCTTTGCAATTATTTAATAGATATTCATAGAAATTAAGTTTTGGTCCCTACATTGTTCAAAAAAGATTATAATGAGTATTCAATATTCAAGCTTTAATTGTTAGTTTTGATATAAGCATGGTTACTGTTCATGTTTCCTGGCTGGATGACCAAAACGCTTAGAATCAAATTTCTGGTTGCAAGCTCTCATATTTCTATCTTCATTATTTGCTTTACATGAATATTTTCTAAAATGCATTAAAATTTGCTATTTCCATGAACCAGTAAGATGAGCTGCTATAATGTTATATTCTTCATTTCATTTTAAAGGAAGACAACAAATCTCTAAAAAGAAAAGGAGGACTTGTGGCACCTTAGAGACTAACAAATTAATTTGAACATAAGCTTTCATGAGCTACAGCTCACTTCATCGGCTGCATTACACAAATCTCTAGTTAGTGATGCTACTCTAGCAAGGGAGCATTGTAACTGCTGTGCTGTAGCAGTTTATCTTTGGAGTGTTATTCAGTAAAGAGGAACTGGAAACTGGTAATTGTGGGTGCATGTAACTGGCTTATGGTAAAGCCTAGTACTGGATTCCTAAGAAGAAAAGAAAGTGAATCCTATTATAATTTTCACTTTAGTATTTGGAGGATTCCTATAGAAAATCCAGCTATAGTCTCCTAAGAAGGATATGAATTAGTGGTCTGTGCAAATACTTTTAAGTCAGATAGAAGAGTTCTGTAGTGCAGAACTGGTAAGTAAAGTAACACAGTTTACCTCTCCTCTGCGTAGGTTACACTTGCAAACAAAAGAAAAAAACTGAAGTCATTATCCCTTTACCTGGGAGGTCACAACCTCCTACCCCTTAGGTCTAGGCAGACATTACGGCTCCCTCCTACCATTCTTCCATGTACTAGGAAGAAATCTTGCCCTGCTGCTTTTACTTATTCAGCATAAATCACAAAATGGACGTGAACTGTTATTTTTCTTTGTGAAAGATAACAAGTTCAGCTGCTGAACTTCTGGGAAAAGAAGCGCAAAACATGCTAAATGTGTTCACTGAATCCTGCTTTTCAATTCTATCTCTTCAGGATGCTTAGAACATAGCAACATTTTCAAAAGCAAAATGGTGAGCAAAAATGGTTCTTTAAACAGCTGAATGTCTGGCTCATCTCATCTGAGAGATGAAAAACTGGGACTTATTTCTTTATGCAGATTCTGGACAACTGGGAGGTAGCTTTCTGCCGGCAACTTGTAAACAATGTCATCTGTACTCTCTCCTGGCATGTTGGAACAAGGCATAGTTTTCCCATTTTGCAAATATTTCATGAACATGCTTCAGCAGAGTTCAGTTTGTTTCAAATGCTTTGCTGTGCCTGAAGATTTGTGACACTAAGGGATTTTCACCCTGTAGTTTGAGATTCAGTGAGTTGCGTTATGTCGGTAAGGAAAAACGGATCACACAACCAGTGCCAGCTGCTCAGTCTGGGGAGTTCAACTGCTGCATGCAAAATGTGATTCAGCTCTTGGGTGTGAACAATCCCTCCTGCAGTAAAGAACATTAGATCTCCAAATCTGGTTTGCAGGTCCTTGCTTGCACCTCCAGTGTGAATGAGGCACATAGTATTCATCACAATATATCAGATTGTCACTGATATCTATGCTATGCTCGATGCTACAATGATGGGCACATATGCTTATATGAAACCATATAAATGGCCTGGTATCCTGACTCTGGCAGTGGCCCATACAGCATGCCTCAAAGGAAAGTGAAATCTCCCCATAATGCACCTAATCAACGATGTAGTGCTTCACATGGGAAGAAGGTCCTTCCTATCCCCTATAGCAAGCACCTTTCACCTGGAAACATAAGATGTTTCAGGGCTCAGATCAATAGCTACAAGGGTCAAGAAGGATTCTCTCATGTGCACAGCACTGCAAATTAGGTTGGTTAATTTTTTAAGAGGTGGTGGAGAGAAGATTGCTCTCCTTTTAAAATTCATTCACTGATCACATTTTTTTTTCTGTAGCACACTTGGAAACACCAAACTCTACGCCCAGCTCCTCTTAAATGAGTGTGCAAAATTAGAAAGTAAAGATGTGAGCGTCAAATCCTGCATTGATGTTTTATCATCATAAACAGAAAGTGAAAATTATGTTCGGAAAAAGAAATACCGAAGGGCAACGTAAGAAATAGACTCAGGGTATCAAACTTATTCTGTGGGGAGGGCCAAATTACCCTATGAGTCAGAGTCTGGGGACCATGAATAAAAAATTCACTGACAAGAGTCTAATTTTTAAGTTTTTGTCCAACTGTGGAATGTGCCTCTTTACTTAGTTAAATGAATATTATATTTAGAAGACTTAAAAAAAGTAAAGGATTTACTCTTTTCTACTGACCTTTAACTCACCCCTCTGTGCACCCTCTCCTTTTGTGAGTTTTCCCTATTCTCCTCCAACACTTTTGGAATTCGTTCCCCTCCCTAACCAGGGAAGTCATTTGAGAACCCTCCTCAGCCAAGCACGACCCAAAGGCCGATGTATCAAAGCAGCAGATGATGTAGAGTTCCAATGAGTGAGTAAATCGAGTCAGTACATTTCAACAAGATGCTCTTTGGATGGAAGAGAGAGACACACCCTCTCGCACAGTTCAGTGGATGTAGATCCCCTAACAAAGACCCCTGGGGTAGTAGGGAAGGAGGTATAACTACATACTATAGTTTTGATTAGGAAGTCACTTGTTTTTTAAAATCAATCAGAAAAATGAAAACATGCCTGAAAACAACTCATAAAAAGTTACTGGCAGCATGACTACCTCAAGAATACCAAAGCTGAAGTGCCCAGCTAGGAATATAAATGCTCCTGATAAGACCTTGTTTGGATCACACAGCCTCAGATGAAATGAAAATTGCTTTAATAAATCTAAAGCATTCTTTCCAGACTCCACACCATTCTGAGTAACTTTTTGGCTGCAGATTTTTAATACAGCACTCATTCTTCCTGCTTTGCATTTCAAGAGTACAAAATGTTTTTGTTACCCACTCTAATGGAAGCACTTTCTGTTGTCATCCGAGTCGAGCATTCAATGACAAGCCTAGAGAAAGTATGTTATTTCTATAGTACCAGGTCAAACCCAGCAACCACCCCCACCAGCACTGGTTCAGTTTTTGCAGCTTTCATGGTATAGACACATTATTAGAATGGAACACCAACAAATTCTGCAGCGTGTGTACCAAGGAATGCTGCTACGCAGCTGGTGATCACATGAGTGCCAAAGATAGTCAATGATGGACAGCCCTTAAGTTGACCACCTTAAAGATCTAGACAGAGATTGATCTGGGAAGTACTCAGAGATCTGCCATCATGACAATGATAAATAGTGGAGTAGATGCTTCTATATTTAGGAAAGTAGCCACATTTATATGAGTGTCTCTTAAGGTATGTCTTCATTCCAAAGAAAAACTTGCAGCACTAAGTCTCAGACCCTGGGTCAAATGACTTAGGCTCACAGGGCCGGATGAAGGCAGGGGCTTTAGGGGCTGCAGCCCAGGGCCCCGGCTCAAGTGGTGGCCTCCACAAAAATAAATCACAGGTAGCGATCTCCAACTCTGGGCTCCTAAAAGTCCCTTGTCGCAGCCGAGCGCTCAGGCAGGCTGCCTGGATGCCATGGCCTCACGCTGCTTCCGGAAGCGGCTGGATGTTGACATGTGTCTGCAGACCTTGGCGGAGGTGGGGAAGGGGGCTCCGCACGCTGCCCCCTCCCCCAGCACCATCCCTGCAGCTCCCATTGGGAGCTGCAGGGGTGGCACTTGTGGCTGCGGGCAGCACACAGAGACACACTGTCCCCCTCCCCCACAGGGGTGCGCAGAGACATGCCAGCAACCGGCCGCTTCCTGGAGCGACGTGGGGTCATGGCATGCAGGCAGCGTGCCTGAGCCCTGCTGTGCCACCGGCCAGGAGCCACATGTGGTAAGTGCCTCCCAGCTGGAGCCTGAACCTCACAACCCCTCCTCCACCCCAACTCCCTGCCCCAGATCAGAATCCCCCTCCTGCACCCAAAATCCCTCTCAGACCTCGCACCCCCTCCTGCACCCCAATCCCCTGCCCCAAACCCCTCCTGCACCAAACTCCCTCCCAAGAAAAAGACTTGTATACAGGGGCCCCACAAAATCTAATAGCCCTGGGATCACAGGAAAGCTAATCTGGCCCAGCAGCCGTGCACTGCTCAGTTCAGGAAGAACTATTTTCCATGCTAAACTTAAACTTTTAAACCTCGGTGGCTTTGACTCTGACTTTTTTTCTGAATGGAATTTTTGTGTCCTTTTTTTTATCTGCTTTATTTCATAACAAGAAGAATGGATTTTTTTTTTTAAATCTCCCTCTCTCAAAAAACGTCTTACACTTTTACTCAGAATTCTAAACAATTACTGTTGGTAAGAACCTCAAAAGGAATGTTTGAGCCTAACTGGTGAGATTTTCAAAAAGTTATAAGCTAGTGAAAATTAGGAGTTAGATAGAAAGTGTTATGCAACCTTAACAGTAGTGGTTTGAGACTAGCACCCTGCAATAGTTTATACAGGGACTGTGTCTGGAAGCTTAATTGCACAGTTGACATACGGCATCTGAGGTAAACTCTTTTCCTTTGTGATAGACTAATAGTGAAGTACAACTTTTTCTTCTCGCCACAGATCCACTCAGTGCTACTCAACAGATTCAGCGTCAGATAGTCTTTTGCAGCTCTTGCTGATTAGTGGTGCTGATTTGTATCTTTCCCATGTTTAAAAAAAGTTTGTGGAAGAACCACTGCTGTGCTGTTACTTTGCTTTTCAGATTGTTAACTTGTTGACATCTGCTATCACCATCAAGACTGCACGCCTCCGCCATCTGTCTGCTCTCAGTAGCAGGGCTTTGAGGCAAGACTTCTTGAAGGCTGTAATTGTGTTGTTATATAGCAAGTAGAGCGAATTTCTACTGAGCTACACTTAAGAATTAATCAAGCTATAGTTCTTAGAAAAAACAGACCTTTAGTCATGCATTTTACTTTTCCTAGTTAAACCCTTCTATAGTTTCTGCTCTGGGACATACCCTTTCAAATACAATGACTATAGATTTGCGGCCAGTTACCATCACTGGGACAATTTTCTTTTCTCTAACAAGGAGAGAAGGTGTTAGTAGAAGCCACCCCACAAAGGAAACATTTGTGAAGAAAAAGACAGAAGGCACTGTTATAGGGAAAACAGCTGTGGAGACAGCGAAGAAGGGAGGTATTAGGAGAGTGGGTTGAGAAGCAGAAAAAGGGAGGACAGGTATCGAGCCAAATCCCCAGGGTATAATAGAGAATTTCTTCCATTAAGCCTTCCTTCTCTTTCTCTCTCCCCCACGCCAAGCTGCCTTCTCTATCAGGGAAGTCTTTCTCTTATCCAGGAATGCCTCCTCATATGGGTACTTTCTGTTTCCCCACTCCCTCCCCCCCCCCCCGACATCACCCTAGGGCAGCGGACCTGGAAAGGAGAGAGGTAGGGGGTGGCGGGAACTGGGGAGGGGAGCAAGTTGGGACTTGCAGGGCTGCTGTGGGCTTCTCCCTCAGCTCCGGAGCTCCTGTGCAGCCTGCTGGTGGGGAGAGAGGAGCTAGCTGCTGCCAGCGGGGAGAGGCCTGGGGGGAGTCCTCTGGCCCCATCCCTGCGGCAGCCTGTCTGCACCCCAAACTCCTCATCTCTGGCCCCACTCCAGAGCCCGCAGCCCCAGCCAAAGCCCTCACCCCCTCCCCCGCATCCCAACCCTTTGCCCCAGCCCTGAGCCCCCTCCTGCATCCTGAACCCCTCATCCCTAGCACCACCCCAAGGCCCTCACCCCTGCATCCCAACCCTCTGCCCCAGCCCTGAGCCCCCTCTTGCACCCTGAACCCCTCATCCCCAGGTCCACCCTAGAGCCCTCACCCCAAGACAGAGCCCTCACCCCCACACTCCACCTTCTGCCCTACACTGGGCCACCTCCCACACGCCTTACCATAGGCTTACTAAGGCTAGTGTCTAGTGTTAGTTATGTAAAGTGGATTAAGCTGGAATGTATTGCAATATTATGATTTTATGAAAACACTAGTCAAAAGATATAATTATGTTGGGTCACAGACATCAACAATTTTCTTCAGCTGGGTCAAGGGGAAAAAAGTTTGAAAACCAGTGCCCTAGAGTACCTCCACCGTCTCTCGCTGAGCGTCTCCTTTCTGTAACCATTTCCTCTGAGACGCTTTCAACAACAGAAAGTAACAAGAAAAAGCCACCATGAGGTAACGCCAATAAATCAAGTAAAGAGCACACTGCCGTCCACTAAAATTAATGTCTGTTCAGTAGAAATATGAAAAATGAAACATTATATTTGATTTAAAGGACATGATATGAAACACTGTTGCTTCACGCTGACAACTATCAAGACAAATTCGTCTCATTGCCTTTTCAGTCATTCCAAATGTCTGATATTTAACATAAGCTTCCATAAAAATATTTTCAAGAAAAGGAGAAAACATAACAAAACGGCACAACACAGGGGAAGCGATTAGATGTTTAAAACAAGAAGAAGATATATGACACACCAGGACATTGTTGGAGAAACTGTGATTGCTCGAGTCATCCTAAAGTTTAATTCATTTGATTACCTTTATCACCCAGAGGACTGACTGCTTACCCATTTTTTCTTACACGCGCTGCCATGTAATGAGTCACAGCACTAATTCCACAGAGATATTTAATTTGCAGATTAATTTACTAGAAAATGTCAACTGCTTTGTGGAAGTTTAATCACCAATATGTTAACCTTGTTCATTTCCTGCTGAAGCTTGTTGTTCATTAGGCTGTAGATTTTAAAGATTTTTTAGGGTTGTAATACAAGGATTTCTATTAAAATGTTTAAACCACTAGACAGTTTGATCTTTGAAGTAACAGCCAAGATTAAAACAGCTGTGTAATGGCAAAACAATAATATGCAATGATTTGACTGCATAGCAACCATCAATATTAGTTGCAGATAACAGATGGCTGAGTTCAGAAACCATGGCAACAGATGATGTCACACTGTGTATCTACCTTATTGATTAACTTTCACCTCAACAAGATTTTTTCCAGAAATGAAAGACATTACTTAGCAACTACATCATTTCTATTGACTTGCTCCAAGTTAAAATGCCTTTAACCACCATTTCTAAGCAATTTTTTTTTTTTAGCCAACCCACCAGATTAGGCACTAACCTCTCATTATCAGGCTTTCTGTAACACCACTGTCTAATACAAGGAGGACTTGTGGCACCTTAGAGACTAACAAATTTATTTGAGCATAAGCTTTCATGAGCTACAGCCCACTTCATTGGATGCATGCAGTGGAAAATACAGTGGGGAAATTTTATACACACCAAGAACATGAAACAATGGGTGTTACCATACACACTGTAACGAGAATGATCAGGAAAGGTGAGCTATTACCAGCTTACCTGATCACTCTCGTTACAGTGTGTATGCATGCATCCAATGAAGTGAGCCATAGCTCACGAAAGCTTATGCTCAAATAAATTTGTTAGCCCTGGTCTACACTAGAACTTTAGGTCGAATTTAGCAGCGTTAAATCGATGTAAACCTGCACCCGTCCACACAATGTAGCCCTTTATTTCGACTTAAAGGGCTCTTAAAATCGATTTCCTTACTACACCCCTGACAAGTGGATTAGCGCTTAAATCGGCCTTGCTGGGTCGAATTTGGGGTACTGTGGACACAATTCGACGGTATTGGCCTCCGGGAGCTATCCCAGAATGCTCCATTGTGACCGCTCTGGACAGCACTCTCAACTCAGATGCACTGGCCAGGTAGACAGGAAAAAAACTGCGAACGTTTGAATCTCATTTCCTGTTTGGCCAGCGTGGCAAGCTGCAGGTGACCATACAGAGCTCATCAGCAGAGGTGACCATGATGGAGTCCCAGAATCGCAAAAGAGCTCCAGCATGGACTGAACGGGAGGTACGGGATCTGATCGTTGTATGGGGAGAGGAATCCATGCTATCAGAACTCCGTTCCAGTTTTCGAAATGCCAAAACCTTTGTCAAAATCTCCCAGGGCATGAAGGACAGAGGCCATAACAGGGACCCGAACCAGTGCCGCGTGAAACTTAAGGAGCTGAGGCAAGCCTACCAGAAAACCAGAGAGGCGAATGGCCGCTCCGGGTCAGAGCCCCAAACATGCTGCTTCTATGATGAGCTGCATGCCATTTTAGGGGGTTCAGCCACCACTACCCCAGCCGTGTTGTTTGACTCCTTCAATGGAGATGGAGGCAACACGGAAGCAGGTTTTGGGGACGAAGAAGATGATGATGAGGAGGAGGTTGTAGATAGCTCACAGCAAGCAAGCGGAGAAACCGCTTTTCCCGACAGCCAGGAACTGTTTCTCACCCTGGACCTGGAGCCAGTACCCCCCGAACCCACCCAAGGCTGCCTCCTGGACCCAGCAGGCGGAGAAGGGACCTCCGGTGAGTGTACCTTTTAAAATACTATACATGGTTTAAAAGCAAGCATGTGAAAGGATTACTTTGCCCTGGCATTCGCGGCTCTCCTGGATGTACTCCCAAAGCCTTTGCAAAAGGTTTCTGGGGAGGGCAGCCTTATTGCGTCCTTCATGGTAGGACACTTTACCACTCCAGGCCAGTAACACGTACTCGGGAATCATTGTACAACAAAGCATTGCAGTGTACGTTTGCTGGCGTTCAAACAACATCCGTTCTTTATCTCTCTGTGTTATCCTCAGGAGAGTGAGATATCATTCATGGTCACCTGGTTGAAATAGGGTGCTTTTCTTCAGGGGACACTCAGAGGAGCCCGTTCCTGCTGGGCTGTTTGCCTGTGGCTGAACAGAAATGTTCCCCGCTGTTAGCCACGGGAAGAGGGGAGGGTTGAGGGGGTAGCCACGCGGTGGGGGGAGGCAAAATGCGACCTTGTAACGAAAGCACATGTGCTATGTATGTAATGTTAACAGCAAGGTTTACCCTGAAAGACTGTAGCCACTGTTTTATAAAATGTGTCTTTTTAAATACCGCTGTCCCTTTTTTTTTCTCCACAAGCTGCATGTGTTTCAATGATCACAGGATCTTCTCCTTCCCAGAGGCTAGTGAAGATTAGAAAGAAAAAAAAAACGCACTCGTGATGAAATGTTCTCTGAGCTCATGCTGTCCTCCCACACTGACAGAGCACAGATGAATGCATGGAGGCAAATAATGTCAGAGTGCAGGAAAGCACAAAATGACCGGGAGGAGAGGTGGCGGGTTGAAGAGAGTAAGTGGTGGGCTGAAGACAGGGCTGAAGCTCAAATATGGCGGCAACGTGATGAGAGGAGGCAGGATTCAATGCTGAGGCTGCTGGAGGACCAAACCAGTATGCTCCAGTGTATGGTTGAGCTGCAGCAAAGGCAGCTGGAGCACAGACTGCCACTACAGCCCCTGTGTAACCAACCACCCTCCTCCCCAAGTTCCATAGCCTCCACACCCAGACGCCCAAGAACGCGGTGGGGGGGCCACCGGCCAACCAGCCACTCCGCCACAGAGGATTGCCCAAAAAAAAGAAGGCTGGCATTCAATAAATTTTAAAGTTGTAAACTTTTAAAGTGCTGTGTGGCATTTTCCTTCCCTCCTCCACCACCCCTCCTGGGCTACCTTGGTAGTCATCCCCCTATTTGTGTGATGAATGAATAAAGAATGCATGAATGTGAAGCAACAATGACTTTATTGCCTCTGCAAGCAATGATCAAAGGGAGGAGGGGAGGGTGGTTAGCTTACAGGAAAGTAGAGTGAAACTGGGGCGGGGGGGTTTCCATCAAGTAGAAACAAACAGAACTTTCACACCGTAGCCTGGCCAGTCACGAAACTGGTTTTCAAAGCTTCTCTGATGCTTACCGCGCCCTCCTGTGCTCTTCTAACCGCCCTGGTGTCTGGCTGTGCGTAACCAGCAGCCAGGCGATTTGCCTCAACCTCCCACCCACCATAAACGTCTCCCCCTTACTCTCACAGATATTGTGGAGCACACAGCAAGCAGTAATAACAGTGGGAATATTGGTTTCACTGAGGTCTAAGCGAGTCAGTAAACTGCGCCAGCGCGCCTTTAAATGTCCAAATGCACATTCTACCACCATTCTGCACTTGCTCAGCCTGTAGTTGAACAGCTCCTGACTACTGTCCAGGCTGCCTGTGTACGGCTTCATGAGCCATGGCATTAAGGGGTAGGCTGGGTCCCCAAGGATACATATAGGCATTTCAACGTCCCCAACAGTTATTTTCTGGTCTGGGAATAAAGTCCCTTCCTGCAACTTTTGAAACAGACCAGAGTTCCTGAAGATGCGAGCGTCATGTACCTTTCCCAGCCATCCCACGTTGATGTTGGTGAAACATCCCTTGTGCTCCACCAGAGCTTGCAGCACTATTGAAAAGTACCCCTTGCGGTTTATGTACTCACCGGCTTGGTGCTCCGATGCCAAGATAGGGATATGGGTTCCGTCTATGGCCCCACCACAGTTAGGGAATCCTATTGCAGCAAAGCCATCCACTATGACCTGCACATTTCCCAGGGTCGCTACCCTTGATATCAGCAGATCTTTGATTGCATGGGCTACTTGCATCACAGCAGCCCCCACAGTAGATTTGCTCACTCCAAATTGATTCCCAACTGACCGGTAGCTGTCTGGCGTTGCAAGCTTCCACAGGGCTATCGCCACTCGCTTCTCAACTGTGAGGGCTGCTCTCATCTTGGTATTCATGTGCTTCAGGGCAGGGGAAAGCAAGTCACAAAGTTCCGTGAAAGTGCCCTTACGCATGCGAAAGTTTTGCAGTCACTGGGAATCGTCCCAGACCTGCAACACTATGCGGTCCCACCAGTCTGTGCTTGTTTCCCGAGCCCAGTATTGGCGTTCCACAGCATGAACCTGCCCCATTAGCACCATGATGCATGCATTGGCAGGGCCCATGCTTTCAGAGAAATCTGTGTCCATGTCCTGATCACTCATGTGACCGCGCTGACGTCGCCTCCTCGCCCGGTATCGCTTTGCCAGGTTCTGGTACTGCATATACTGCTGGATAATGCGTGTGGTGTTTAATGTGCTCCTAATTGCCAAAGTGAGCTGAGCGGCCTCCATGCTTGCCTTGGTATGGCGTCTGCACAGAAAAAAGGCGCGGAATGATTGTCTGCCGTTGCTCTGAGGGAGGGAGGGGCGACTGACGACACGGCTTACAGGGTTGGCTTCAGGGAGCTAAAATCAACAAAGGGGTGGCTTTACATCAAGGAGTATTTCAGGCAGGACTTCACGGAGGGTTCCAATAAGAAATGGTGCACCTAAGTTATTGTTCTTATTGGAACAAGGAGGTTAGTCTGGCCTCTGATTGATACATGGCTAGATTTACCTCGCTGCACCTTCTCTGTGAGTGACTGCAGTGTGACCTAGAGGAATGAGTCCCCTAGACAGGGGAGGGGGGGAAGCAAATGAGTACAAAACAAATCTGGTCTATTTCTTGTTTTGATCCACTCCATCTATCTTTTACATCTTTGGCTGGCAGCAGACGGTGCAGAAGGACTGCATGCCATCCACATCTCATGGCTGCCCGGCAGAAGATGATGCAATAGGACTGATAGCAATCTGTATCGCCTGCCTGCTCACCATAAGATGGTTCAATAGGACTGACTGCAGGACTAAAGAGAATGACCTGGTCAAGTCACTCCAAATTTAGTCCCTGCACCCATGTCTGCCCAGGCGCTCCTGGCCGACGTGGCCAGGAGCACCTCGGACATGACGATGACGGCTACCAGCCGTATTGCACCGTCTGCTGCCACAAGGCAATGGGTTGCTGCTACTGTGTAACAATGCAGTACCGCGTCTGCCAGCACCCAGGAGACATACGGTGATGGTTACCTGAGCGGGCTCCATGCTTGCCATGGTATGGCGTCTGCACAGGTAACTCAGGAAAAAAGGCGCGAAACGATTGTCTGCCCTTGCTTTCACGGAGGGA
This sequence comes from Chelonia mydas, assembly GCF_015237465.2. Lineage (NCBI taxonomy): Eukaryota > Metazoa > Chordata > Testudines > Cheloniidae > Chelonia > Chelonia mydas. Next base: position 100,001,600 of record NC_057849.1, on the reverse strand, counting down.
GGGAGGGAACGGGGGCCTGACGATATGTACCCAGAACTACCTGCGACAATGTTTTAGCCCCATCAGGCATTGGGATCTCAACCCAGAATTCCAATGGGCAGCGGAGACTGCGGGAACTGTGGGATAGCCACCCACAGTGCAACGCTCTGGAAGTCGACTCTAGCCTTGGTACTGTGGAAGCACTCCGCCGAGTTAATGTACTTAATGCACTTAGAGCATTTTCTGTGGGGACACACACACTCGAATATATAAAACCGATTTCTAAAAAACCGACTTTATAAATTCGACCTAATTCCGTAGTGTAGACATACCCATAGTCTCTAAGGTGCCACAAGTACTCCTTTTCTTTTTGCAGATACAGACTAACACAGCTGCTATTCTGAAACTTGTCATTATGCAAGGCACTGAATTTAGCCGTATGGAGTGGAAATCCATCAATTTAATGAATATCTCTTACAGATACAGACAGACATCATCTTCCTTTCCAAATGCAAACAGATGGACATCATACCAAAAGGACTGAAGTTAAAAAATCCATTAAAATCTACATACCACACAGACTATGCTGACAGATTGTGCCACACGCTCTCAAAGAAATTGCAGAACCACCTGATCAACATCCTATACAGCAAACAGGGAAAGATTAAGAATGAGCTCTCAAAACTGGATACTCTCATAAAAAACCAACCCTCCACACAAACTTCCTTGTGGCTGGACTTTACAAAAACTAGACAAGTCATTTACAACACACACTTTGCTTCTGTACAAAAGAAAAAGGACACTAAACTATCTAAACTACTACATGCCACAAGGGGCCACAACAGTGGTTCCCTTAACCCACCCAGCAATATTGTTAATCTATCCAGCTATACTCTTAGGACAGATTCTTCTGCTGGGCTATCTTGGGGCCTCTCCTTCTGCTCCTCCATCCCCATGAACATGATACAGTTCTGTGGTGACCTAGAATCCTATTTTTGACATCTCCGACTCAAGGAATATTTCCAACACACCTCTGAACAGCATACTAACCCACAGAGACCTTCCTACCAACACTACAAAAAGAAAGATTCTGGGTGGACTCCTCCTGAAGGTCGAAACAGACTGGACTTCTACATAGAGTGCTTCTGCCGACATGCATGGGCTGAAATTGTGGAAAAGCAGCATCACTTGTCCCATAACCTCAGCCGTGCAGAACACAATGCCATCCACAGCCTCAGAAACAACTCTGACATCATAATCAAAAAGGCTGACAAAGGAGGTGCTGTTGTCATCATGAATAGGTCGGAATATGAACAAGAGGCTGCTAGGCAGCTCTCCAACACCACTTTCTACAAGCCGTTACCCTCTGATCCCACTGAGGGTTACCAAAAGAAACTACACCATCTGCTCAAGAAACTCTCTGAAAAAGCACAACAACAAATCCGAACAGACACACCCCTAGAACCCGGAGAAGGGGTATTCTATCTGCTACCCAAGATCCATAAACCTGGAAATCCTGGATGCCCCATCATCTCAGGCATTGGCACCCTGACAGCAGGATTGTCTGGCAATGTAGACTCCCTCCTCAGACCCTATGCTACCAGCACTCCAGCTACCAGCTATCTTCGGACACCACTGACTTCCTGAGGAAACTACAATCCATCAGTGATCTTCCTGATAACACCATCCTGGCCACTGTGGATGTAGAAGCCCTCTACACCAACATTCCACACAAAGATGGACTACAAGCCGTCAGGAACAGTATCCCTGATAATGTCACGGCAAACCTGGTGGCTGAACTTTGTGACTTTGTCCTCACCCATACTATTTCACATTTGGGGACAATGTATACCTTCAAATCAGTGGCACTGCTATGGGTACCCGCATGGCCCCACAGTATGCCAACATTTTTATGGAGGACTTAGAACAACACTTCCTCAGCTTTCGTCCCCTAATGCCCCAACTCTACTTGCGCTACATTGATGACATCTTCATCATCTGGACCCACGGAAAAGAAGCCCTTGAGGAATTCCACCACGATTTCAACAATTTCCATCCCACCATCAACCTCAGCCTGGACCAGTCCACACAAGAGATCCACTTCCTGGACACTACAGTGCTAATAAGCGATGGTCACATAAACACCACCCTATCCCGGAAACCTACTGACTGCTATACTTACCTACATGCCTCCAGCTTTCATCCAGACCACACCACACGATCCATTGTCTACAGCCAAGCTCTATGATACAACTGCATTTGCTCCAACCCCTTAGACAAACACCTATAAGATCTCTATCAAGCATTCTTACAACTACAATACCCACCTGCTGAAGTGAAGAAACAGATTGACAGAGCCAGAAGAGTACCCAGAAGTCACCTACTACAGGACAGGCCCAACAAAGAAAATAGCAGAACGCCACTAGCCATCACCTTCAGCCCCCAACTAGAACCTCTCCAGCGCATCATCAAGGATCTACAACCTATCCTGAAGGACGACCCATCACTCTCACAGACCTTGGGAGACAGGCCAGTCCTTGCTTACAGACCGCCCCCCAACCTGAAGCAAATACTCACCAGCAACCACACAGCACACAACAAAAACACTAACCCAGGAACCTATCCTTGCAACAAAGCCCGTTGCCAACTCTGTCCACATATCTATTCAGGGGACACCATCATAGGGCCTAATCACATCAGCCACACCATCAGAGGCTCGTTCACCTGCACATCTACCAATGTGATATATACCATCATGTGCCAGCAATGCCCCTCTGCCATGTACATTGGTCAAACCGGACAGTCTCTACGTAAAAGAATAAATGGACACAAATCAGACGTCAGGAATTATAACATTCAAAAACCAGTCGGAGAACACTTCAATCTTTCTGGTCACTCGATTACAGACCTAAAAGTGGCAATTCTTCAACAAAAAAAACCTTCAAAAACAGACTCCAATCAGAGACTGCTGAATTGGAATTAATTTGCAAACTGGACACCATTACATTAGGCTTGAATAAAGACTGGGAGTGGATGTATCATTACACAAAGTAAAACTATTTCCCCATGTTTATTCCCCCCACCCCCACTGTTCCTCAGACGTTCTTGTCAACTGCTGGAAATGGTCCAGCTTGATTATCACTACAAAAAAAGGGTGGGGGGTTTTCCCCCCTCTCCTGCTGGTAATAGCTCACCTTACCTGATCATTCTCATTACAGTGTGTATGGTAACACACATTGTTTCATGTTCTCTGTGTATATAAAATCTCCCCACTGTATTTTCCACTGCATGCATCCGATGAAGCGAGCTGTAGCTCACAGAAGCTTATGCTCAAATAAATGGGTTAGTCTCTAAGGTGCCACAAGTACTCCTTTTCTTTTTGCGGATACAGACGAACACGGCTGCTACTCTGAAACCTGTCTAATACAAGGGGACTGCCAGCCACAGCTCCCAATTGCTTTACACCAACTACAATTATTCTTGAGATAACACTTCTTTTTGGTAGCTGAGAAGGTTGACTCTGAAAGGTAGTGTTCTCAAGAGAACGGAACGTGTAATGAAGGAATTAAAGGGCACGATCAGCCTGCTTTTGGAAAGCAAACATCATCTGAAAATTACATTCCTTTGTTTTGTTTTTTCCTCTTTTGATTTCAAATCTCATTACTCGAATCTTTGTTGCAGGTCTCCTTGGATGTACAGAACACAAGAGGACTGGAGAGCAATAATTTTAATCAGACTGTCAGTTGAGAGTTAAAGAAAGCCTGCTAAGAACTCTACTGATCATTCTATAGGGTCAAGCTTCTCCTCAAAAAACACCTGAACAAGGTATCTAGTAACCCAGAAGGAAATGGAAATCTTTGTTACAGATATGACAAACATCATCTGGAATACCAGTATCTGTGGGGCTTTGTGCTTTGTTTTTTTAAAAGCAGAGCCATTGTTATGAGAAGGAGCTTGAACTCCTTAGACTAGCTCTGAACTGGTTGCTGGCAGCATGAAAGTTGACAGCAGCTTTGAAAACAGCAGTCTGACATCCTGCAGAGGCCCAACTGCTCTGGGAGAAGGAACTCCACCAGACACAAATCACACATCGCTTCCAGAAGTCCTGCCTCGGTTGGGACTGCCCTGCATTTTGCAAATCAGTCCCCTGGGGAACTTGCTTCTCTATCTGTGTCCCAGCAATAGGTCCACAAAAAGCAGCAGCAGCACACAAGTACCTCGCCCAGCTGCCTCCATCTAAAATGCAGTTTGGGCCCCATGCCTCTGACAGTCACACCTGACTGTTCCCTGGGAGAGAGTCCCATTCAAAAACAGAGGAGAGTCAGTAACTATGGCTGGGGAAGCTACACCCTTTGTAGGTCAAAAGGAAGTCAGTCCCACCCAAGGGGCATGAGAAGGGGAAAGGGCCAAAGGGAAATCTATGGGTGGGGAGAGAAAGAGATGCCTAGAAATGATGGCCAGAAGCAAAGGATTGACAAAGCTGAATTACATTTTTTCCTCATTCATCTGGGTCCTGCTAAAACCTCATATGCTGCAGGTGCAGCGTAAGCATTCTAGAAAGATCTAGGGATATATAATGTCTTTTCTCTTTCAATCTTTCCAGGAACATACCCTTAAATTCACCCGTATGTGCACAAAGTCCTCCAGCAGATGGAGGATTCAGGCACCGAAAAGTCTTCAGCCACTTGAAAACCCACCTGGGACATTGTGCCTTTGAGAAGGAATGATCAAAATTAAGTATAAATAAAATGTATTATAAATCCAATCCATTCAAATTGAATTGCAGTTCTGTTGTTTTAAGGCAGTGGCTCTCAACCTTTCCAGACTACTGTACCCCTTTCAGGAGTCTGATTTGTCTTGTGTACCCCCAAGTTTCACGTCACTTATAAACTGCTTGCTTACAAAATCAGAAAAAAATACAAAAATATCACAGCACACCATTCCTTTCCCATTTTTACCATATAATTCAATTGTAATATAAATATTGTATTTACATTTCAGTGTACAATATTCAGTACCCATACCCCTGTTGAGAACCACTGTTTAAAAGACACACACACGCACACTTTAAAATGCACAGTCACAAAGAAATTTTTGGAAGCAAGGGCTATGTTTTACCAAACCTTATTCAAAGAAGAAGTGGAAGAGTCAGGTAAGAGTAAGACAATTTCAAAATCTGTGAATAAATCAGAAGCATTCCAAAGTCAAATGAAGCCGAAACAGAAAAGTTTCAATCCTCTATAGAAATTTCAGAAGTAAAGGATACTATACAATTTATGAAAAAATCAGCAAAATATCCAATAGAGGATACTGTTGAATTGTTAAAAATACCTGATGGGTATAGTGGAGAATTTTATAAAAAGTTTTAAAAATATCTCTGCCCCTCTGATTTTGGAAGCAAGTACATCTGAAGTTATTACCTTGCCCAATACATTGGAGGATAGCCACCATCTCAGTGATCTCAATGAAGGACAAAGACAGTACAAACAGTACCATCTATAGAACAAACTCCTAATTATATATTGAGTTACATGTTATTATGAAAAAATGGAACTGCAGGCCAAAAAAAAAAAAATCATCCCTGCAAGTAAAAGGCAAACTTTACTGCCCCAAAGACAGTAGGCTACAGTACAGCACTTTTAACCAGTAAGGTAAGAGAAAGACTGCAGAGAGCTGTGGAAGGGGACAAAGACTGGCCAGGTGGAGCACACCAAAGTGAAACCCCCTCATTGCTGTGAATTTGTCTAATCTGTTTATGAGGAAGAACTAGCCATCTGTTCTTCACCAGCGGAGCTGGGACTCAAGGAATAAAACTAAACATCTTAAATCCTGTCAGTGCCCACAATCAGAACCAGAGCTATCCCTTACAGACAAATAACCTTGACCAACTCTTTTGTCCCATCCCTCCCCTCCTCAAATGGCTGACAGAGAGATTAGCTTTGAAATATGTCTGGAATTTTAACAAATCCAGACTCTGGTAAACCAGAAAAAGCCAAGCATGGTCCATATTCCAGGTGCCCTACTGGGATGTGTCCTGAAGGCAGCTCCATCCTCTTCTCTAGAAAAGCATCTCTACAGCACAAGTATCACCACTGACCACAAATGTGGCAATGTGGAACAAGGGGAGAGGCAGCCTCTTTGATAACCCAGGCTAAACCATTTAACACTTTAAAGGTCAATAATACCTTGAATTCCAACCAGAAGCCACTGACAAAAAGGAATGCAGCTATTGAAGCAATATATTTTGTGCTCCTGATGTAAAGCTCAGCCTAATATATGAGCTACTGAATTGTAGCTCAAAATAGACTGCATTAAAGTAGTCTAATCTCAAGATGACAAAGGGCTAGATAAGCACAATGAAGTCTGCCTCAAAACCTCAAGTTTACCAAGCACAGATGGATAAGCATGCTCTCTGACATGACTGCTACTCAAGCATCAGCTAGCACTCATAGCTCTTATAAGCCTCCTAAATTGCTGACCCCATTCACAAATAATCCCTCCACATTGCCAATGAGTGGCGCTGTTATTCTAACCAATTTTACTGGCTACTTGCCCAAAGCAAACTACATCATCTCTGTCTTTTTCAAACTGAGCCTCAGCTAGCTAGCCCTCATCCAGAACAGAATTATCTCTGAACACTAGGGGCTGATTACCATTGACACTAATGTCACATTACACTGCCAGATCGATGTAAAATGGCATCAGTGTAAATGAGAATTGGGCCCTACGCCATCCATTCCACTTCAGCAGCCAGGTTGGTGGTAATGGACATCTGCATCTGAATATCATCCATCTACTGCACACACTTTGTCCCTATTAGCCCTCCTCGAAACATCATATACTCATTGAACAAAGGGGAGAGGGACAGAGCAGAACCCTGTGGTGCCCAGCACATGAGAGCACTCGAGATGGATAAATAATTGCCCATTATCATACCCTGGGTTTTCCATTTCAAAATGAATTCCATCTCCTGCTAAGATGTCCTTTCTGATGATAGAAAATGAGCAGGTGGGAATACCTGTGTCCACGCTGAGAATACTCTGGCATAATTGAGTCACCTAGCTAGAATGCTGTGCTTTCCCAGAGGTTGATCTTTTCTCCCTGGCTATTGATACTGTGGCCTCCCAAGTGTGCCATCTCTCAGTACCACTGTCACAGGCCACTGTAGTTCATAAATAACTCTGTGCAGATGAAGTGGGAGAAAATATGGCCAGGTCACTGCTAGGAGCAGAATCTTCATGCAACAAATAATTTTAAAAGATTTGAATTATGGCTATGCAAAGTAAAGTTTCTTTACTTCTACTCTAATCTGTGTAAAGTCACACACTACTTTATTGTGCCCTGTGAACTGCAGCTATAGGAGTGCTTGGGCTGGCACATAAGGATTGTGTGACTGAGGGAGTAGGAAGGATGAAGATAATTCAACAAACTAATGACCAAGAATTCCTTTTTTTAATATGTAAAATGGTGGGGGGTGGGCATAAGTGATGGGGGAGGTAATTGTAGAACTCAGCAAAAGGCAGGATATTGTATTCAGATGTTAGGAGAAAGGAGTAGTGGAGCATTACCTACGAAATAATCAGCAAACGTGTTTATCATCTCATCAGTAACATGAAAATGCATGGCTCGAAATACATACAAGGGCACACATTAGAAAGTGTATTTACACTTATTTAAGAAAGAAATCAATCCGTAGCTCCTTCCCCAGCAAAAGACACATCTGCTCTAGCAATTACAGTATATCCATCACACTGGGAAAACCAGGGAGGTCAGTTCTATTCACCTAGCACAGGAACAGTTTGGATTTCAGAAGCTATGAAGAGGAAAGAGATCAGCAACTGCAACAGCTGCGGGTGACTGACAGAGCAGAGCGCTTTACAGCAAAAAGAGATAGATTGAGGCTTCCCCCTCAGGAATGAGAAGCCTGAGGGCAGACAGATCACAGTGAAACCTTTATTAGCAGCTCTGGTACTGAAATAAAGGATTCATTCATCTGTCCTGCCTCACAAGATCCCAACAATAACCAGATCACCAATTTCTAACTGCTATTCTCAATGCCTTATTTATAGTTGTAATTAACAAAAAGAAACATGTATTTTTCCTAAGGTCAGACGCACGCATACACATGCACTCTCTCTCCACACACACACACAAAAAAGGGAATTTCCTTACCCTTTTGTAACTGGAGTTCTTCAAGATGTGTCTCTCTCTCTGTATTCCATTGTGGATATGCATGTGCTCCAAGTACCTGAGACTGGAGAGTTCTTGTAAGTAGTGTCTGTTAGTCTATGCCTGAGCCCATGCTCTCTTCGTGCTCCATGCCAAGGACATAAGGAACAGTGCATACTGACCACCTCTCCAGTTCCTTCTCTGTGTGATTCAAAGCAGAGAAGGAGGCTAGACAGTGGAATACAGGTAGGGACCACACAACTCAAAGAACTCCAGTTACAAAGGGGTAAGTAACTTCTCTTTCTTTGAGTGTATTCCACTGTGGGTGACTGACAAGCAACACTCAGAAAGGAGGAGACTGAGGATGCAGACAATATGGCTGCTTGCAGAACTGCTGTCCCAAAGGTAGAATCAGCAGACAAGGCTTAGATCAAGGCATAATGTCTTGTGAACTAATGTTGGAACTCCATGCTGAAGCCTTGCAAGTATCAAATAGGGATACCTCCTGAAGTGATGCTACTGAGGCTGCTTGTGATTTTCATAGAGCGAGCCCTTACCCCATGTTGGGGAGGAAGTCGTGCCCACTGATAAGGTAGGATACAACCAGAGATCCATTTGGAGATTCCCTTGGGGGGAAATGGCTTGTCCTGTCAGTCATTCAGCCATGGCAAAGAACAGTCCAGGTGACTTTTTGATCTGTTTTGTTCTCTGCAGGCAAAATGCCAATGTTTGTCTTTCATCGAGGGAATGAAGTCTCTTCTTTAGGCTGGGAGCATGGGGCTTTGGAAAGAATGCAGGTAAGTGGATAATCTAATTTGTGTGAAACTATTAAACTACCTGAGCAATGAATTTCAGGTGTAGTCGTAGCAAGACTTTGTCTTTATAGACTACTGGTAATGGTGGCTCTGCCATTAGGGCCCCAACTTCACCTATCCTTCTGGCTGAGGTGATGACAACGAGGAAAGCAACCTTCATTGACATGTGACGCATCAAACATACAGCTGACTCTGCCATTCTCTTCAGTCAAGAAATCTGAATGCCGGTCACACAGGTTGACACACATAGGAGATCTGGGAAGGAGAACTGTCCAGGCCATTTGAGTGCTCTGTCCAATCAAATTTTTCAAAGAACTGGGGGTAGCAGCAGGATAGGAGAAAAGACATAGTTCAAATTCAAGGGAGTAGAAGAGCATCACCTCTAGAGTACTGGCCTTGAGTTCCCCGGGAACAGTAAATGGTGCACTGGGAGGTAGACAGGTTGCAGGTAGGGGTTCCGCACTTCGTGAAGATGCTGTTCACCACTAACTCATGCAACTCCTCCCAAATTCTGGCCTCAGATCCATATACTCCATGAATATGGATGGGAAAAAAAGTAGTAAGTTGACAGACAAATATTCTATTCTAATCTAGAGGTGTTTTTTTAGTATGCTCATCACTGCAGCAACTGAGCACCTGCGACCTGCTAACCATACTTCAAAATGTGTGAATCTGTAGCCATTCGTTATGGCAGATTGTCCCCAACCAAACGTGTGGTTTTAGATCAAGAAAAAAGTTATTCATGTAGTACACATTTTAAAAGGTAGGCAAATTAGTAAGTATGTTACTATTGACAATTGGAATTACCTGTCTACATGAGCTTGTGTAGACCTAGCCAATGGGAAGCTGAGTGACTGCTTGACTTTTAAATATCATTCGGATAAATCAAATATTAAGCCTCGTACCCAGGGACATCATCTGGATTTGAGACTGTACCATTCATTATGAACACCCACAATCAAAGAAAATCATTTAAACTATCAAACACTGGAAATGATTCAATTTTCTCAATGTAATATACATCATTGTAATGTTTTATTTAGATGGAGGTGTGAAAGCAGGGTATTGTTTTGCAATCACTGCTATAGTTAAGGCTGGAAGAAAGCTGCAATAATTTTTGTTCAAAAGGTACAGGCACAGTTTATTAAAAGTTGTGGTTTGGGTATGCTCACATGAAAACCACACCTCTGCCCTACATCCAGCCCTGCTCCCCTGACCCTGGGAGGGAGTTGCCATCACAGCTTGGAGCACACAGACTGGGCACCCCTGCCCCAGTAGTGTCACAGGCTGCCCCTCTCCACGCCCCTTCCTTGCACTGCAGCTCCGTGCCATGCTGGGCTGCTGGGGGGCTCATTTCAGCATCACCCACCATTGGACGCTGCTGTCGGTGGCAGGGACTGACCTTTCTGCCGGTGGCTCCATGTGCCTCTGCTTCCAACCAACAATGAGAACAGCCTGGCTTGAAATGGTGCCCCTGCATTGTGACCCTGTGTGCCGGTTGGGCAGTCAGGCAACTGAGTGAGTGGGGTTGCGACCTGGTGCACGGGTGTGTCAGGATCCCAATAAGGGCAGTCTGGGCCAAGGCTCAGAGCAGGGGCGAACCTAAGTCTGGGAGTAGCAGAGGAATTCAAAGTCAGGTTCCAGGCCAGGGTCCATACCAAGGGTCAGAGTCCAAGGCAGGAGGCAAAATCCAAATCAAGCCAAGGCCAAAGCCAGGAATTCAAACATAGGAATCCTGTAGGCAGCTACAGGAGATCAGCCCTGTTGCCTGAACACTTCCTGTACCGCCCCTTGGGTTTATATAGGGTGGGGAGCCAATCAGGAGCCAAGAAGCTGCTGCCTGTCCAATCCTTGAGGAGAGACTTCCCGTGGGTTGTGTCCACAGTGGGTTAAGGGAAGTGAAGCGCAAGCTGGTTAGTGATTATGGTGTTGAGGACTGTAGTGGAGTTTGTTTAAGTTTGGACTGAGAAACTAAAGTAACTTAGGATTTGGCTCATCGTTACTCTTCCTAAAATGCCATGTGACTACCTGGCAGTTCTGTAGGCCTGGGTTCTAGATGCATTGGGTATTACTGTGGGGTTGCAACACAGCAGTACCATTTCAAGCTGGGCTTTTCTCCTTGTTGGCAGGGAGCAGCAGTTCATGGAGCCTGCTGTGGAGAGCCCAGTACCTGCCACTGGCAGAATAAAAGCAATAGAAGTGCTGAAATTTGTGGCAACTACAATTTAAAGTTGTGCTTATGTAAGAAAATCACTGCTTGTGTTTTTTCTCCCCTCTTAACTATAATAGATTACTTTCCTCATTTTCCCTTCAGATAAATTATGGCATTTACTAATCACTGTATTTTCATTACCCAGAAAATCATAAAATTTGGAAATTAAAGAGACTGATTAGAGCATCCTAGTCCTTACTCTACCAGAAAAAACGTGTGTGGGCGGGGTTGTTTTTCAGAAAATTTCTGATCGAGAAATGTATGATAATGTGGAATTATATCTTCTACTTTCTGACCCTTGAAGAAATTATGGCAGAAGTTGCTTTGGGAAATTGAGTGTTTTATAGAACTGAAAACTTCTCCTTCCTGCACTCTTTTACATATGCAGTCAGAGCATCCTATGTGCCCATTCTGCAAATACAACAGAACTTTAGCTAACAGAATATGAAGTTTACCAATATATAAAATAATATGACAAAATATATTTTGTTTTATTGATTCTGAGTAGTACTTTTTAAAGTTTAATTCTGGTAAGTGTATTCAGACAACCACCATTAACATAGTAATGGCTTTCAAATATCTAAAAGAATATACTTAACAATTTTAACTAAATGTTGCTCTTTTGTGAAGGTGTCAGAAACTTTATAGTTAAGTTTGAATTGAGATTTAGTCATTAAAGTGGGACTGAATTCCTTCTTTTTCAGTCTTAAATTGAAATTAGTATTCATATTTAACATAACAGCTCTTCCTAGACCAACTGAATTTTCAAAATAGTTTTCCTTCAAAAATGTACTAAACTTTTCAGAGAAAACATTTTAAAAAAATGTTTATTTAATCATGAGAGCCTCAAATTCTGTTGGCTCCTTTTTCTAAAGGCTCACAGTAACAATGACATAAAAGTCACGGTCTTTGTCTTCATAGCACGCAAGGGTTGGGCCCAGGATACCTAAGAGAGCCTAGAGCTCTGCAGCTCAGGAACAATGGAACTTTCTACCACAAGGACAAAGCTGATCTGTGCAGGAGAGAGAGAGCTTTCTTAGTGGTTCAAGACTGTGGAATGAACCTCCACGGGAACTATGGGCCATCAGAAACCTTCCCACCTTTGGCTTCACATGCAAGGCACATTCTTTGATCCATCTTCTCTAATATAAACACAGAACAGCATGTACATTAAAAAAGAGCTGGGGTACCCACCCTGTGAGTACACTGAAACCCACAAGGTTAAGAATCACTTAACCTTAAAAATAAGTATGAGCTCAGAGTTAACCTCCAAAAGATGGACTTTTCCACTATGTGTATAGCCTTTACCTACAAACAGATGTGTCGTGGTGATTTAGCTTCATTGATCTGAGGTCAGAGGTCAGTTTGTGAGGAATTGGAGGTGTGCTTTATGGCTTGTTACATGTTGAAAGTGGAGGAGGATTTGCTGTGGAGCTCAGGAATCAGCAAGTGTCAGGAATCAGCAAGAAGTCAGGCCTGCAAGTTGAGGTTGTTGTGGATGCAAAATGTGGCTTAGCTAGTGGTTTTCTGTTGCTTTTAATGATTATAGTTGTTGTAGCAACCAGGCAAGGTACTAACAAACTTCAACTTTATTTTTAAAGTGGAACCCTCTTTACCAAGCTGCTGCTGCACCCTCAGTAGCTCTCACTCCACCTCCTCAACTTACCCCCCACCTTCTTGTTTCCTGTCCTTTCAGACTCCCAACAGCCAGTGCTCTCAGTTCTAATAATTACAAGCAGCATCTAAACACCACATTCCCTCCTCTCTTAAGAAACTCTCCCAGTTAAAAACAAACATTGTTGTTCTAACCACAGGAACAAATATGAAAAAAGACACTATACTGTTGGCAGAAATATTACACTGAAAACACTGTAGATACTACATAACAGTCTCTAGTCCAGACAAGTGGTCGTCTGGGTCTGACAGGCCGTCTCTCAAGCCCCGGTTCCAGTGCAATGTCTTGTTGTGTTGATACTACGGTGAAGTCATCCAATGCAGACTGGGTGTTGGCATAATCTCCTCTTGGTGCATAGGCAGGTGCAAGATAAGAAGCGTTCCATACCCGCCCATCAGAAAGTCGATAGGTGTAAGGGCCTTTCTTCTCTATGATTTTAAGAGGAGCTGTGAATTTATGGTCCCCTTTGCGTAAAATTCCAGGTTTTCGTATTCTAACAAAGGAACCACACTGAAACTTTGGTTCCTTAGCACCCCGCCACTTGTCTGTGAAAGATTTAGACTTTGCTTGGTTCTGTTCAACTGTTTTTCTCACATCATCCTCGGTTGGGGCATCAGGTCATGCCTTTAACAATCCAGCAATGTTCAGTTTAGTATTCATCTGTTTCCCATGCAGTAACTCTGCGGGTGATCTTTGCGTTGTGGCATGTCGTGTAGCCCTGTATGCTTGCAAGAAATCAGTAGTGAAGGTTATCCACAATCACCCTTCCAGTTTAGCCATTTGCAAACTCTTTCAAACTTCTGTTAAACCGTTTGATTTCCCCATTGGCTTGAGGGTAATATAGGGATGACCTTCTGTGTAAAATGTTCCTCTCTGCTAGAAAAGTTTCAAACTCCACGGAAGTAAATTGACTACCATTATCTGAAACTAGTTCTTTGGGGTTACACCTTCCCTTCTAAAAACCTGAAGAGAGGAACTTAATTACTGTAGCAGAAGAGATTTGCGATGTAAACGCTACCTCAGGCCATTTACTGAAATAGTCTATTAAGGTGATGGCATAATGGCAGTCACTTGGAGCAATATCAAAGGGTCCTACAATGTCAATCACCACTTTTTCCCATGCAGATTCAGGAAGAGGAACAGGCTGTAATGGAGAGGTACATGTCACTGCTGTCTTATCATGCATTTGGCAAGTGACACAGGCTTCAGTTTGAGAGTCCATCCCTGGCCACCAATATAGATCCTGTAGTCGTTGTTTGGTTCTGACAATTCCTTGATGAGTATCGTGTGCCAGGTGTATGAGTTTTGACTGTAATTCTTCTGGCACAAGTAGCTGGTATGAACCTTGTAACACACAACCATCAAGCAAAGAAAGTTCATCTCAAACTCTAAAATAAGGCAGCAAAACTGGGTCAAGGTTTTTAGGGTTACTGGGCCATCTCTTTGTCAGAAATTCCCGTAGTTTTTGTTGAATTAGACAAGCTGACCAAGCAGCTTGAAATTGTTCTTTTGTAACTGCAGTAAGAGTGCTTGTAATAAGTGCAACTACTATATCCTCATCCATCTGGTGAAGGCAAAGGCAGGCGAGAAAGGCAATCAGCGACCACATTTTGGTTTCCAGGCTTATATTCCAGCTCATAATTGAAAGAGAGTAGTCTTGCAGACCATCTAGCAATAAGATATCCTGCTCTTCCCAGTCCTTTCGTGGTGAGCAACATCATCAAAGGGCTGTGGACTGTGCACAACTTGAACGTGAGGCCCCACAGGTAAATTCTCCATTTTTCAGTAGCCCAGACACAAGCAAGTGCTTCTTTTTTGACTGTAGAATATTTCCTCTCAGCATTACTTAGTGTCCTTGAAGCAAATGCAACAGTCCTCTCTATGTTGTCCTCATGAAGTTGTGTGAGGACAGCCCCAAGTCCATAATCAGAAGCATCAGTGGTTACAATTGTGGGCAATGCAGGAGTGAATAGTGCAAGTACAGGACTATGTACAATCAAGTCTTTCACCTTTTCGAAACTAGCTTGTGCATCCATTGTCCACACTAAAGTTGAATTTCTCCATAATAATTCTCGTAATGGTTCAATGACAGAAGCATAATTGAGAATGACTTTTGCATACCAGGAGGTAAGACCCAAGAAGGAACATAAGGTTTCCAAATCTGTTGGAGGAGGAGCATTTGAAATTGCCAGGATATGATCTGGATCAGGTTTTAGTTCAGTCTGTGAAATTGTATGCCCCGGAAAGGAGAGTTCAGTTTGTCTAAATTTGCATTTGGACCTATTGAGCTTGAGACCTGCTTTGCTGATGCAGTTTAGTACAGACTGCAGGTTATTGTCATACTCCTCAGAAGTATTTCCAAACATGATAATATCATCCAGATAGCACTGAACTTCATGTTGATTCTTCAGAATCAATTACACCATTTTTTGGAAGGCACTTGGGGCAGATGTGAGACGGTATGGAACACGTTTAAAACGAAATAGTCCCTCATGTGTAATAAATGCTGTGAGGTCTCTGCTATCTTCATGCAACATAACCTGGTAGTATGCGCCCTGCAAATCAAGAGTAGAAAACATCTTTGCTCCACGGAGTTCTGCAAATACTTCTTCTATGTGAGGAAGAGGATGGCTGTCAATCACAATAGCTTTATTTGGCTCCCTTAAGTCCAGACAAAGGCGAATGCCTCCACCCTTCTTCTGCATCACTACTATAGGTGAAACCCATTCCGAGGTGTCGATCTCTTCAATAATGTCCTTTTGAACAAGTTTTGTAAGTTCCTCTGAAACAGCTTCCCTGACTGAAAATGGTAAGCACCGTAACTTCTGTCGTACAGGCATCACATTATTCCGCATTTTAACTTTATGCAGAAACCCATAAGCACAGCCAAGTTTCTCCTCAACCTGGGGTTGGGTCCCAGCTGAAACTGGTGTGTATGCCGCAAGAGTGCTTTGCTGAGGAAGATCAATTCATCCATTAACTACCCGGAGATTTAAAGCAGCCAATAAATCTCTGCCAAGGACAGGAGTGCCTTTGTGGACAATGTAGAACTCTGCAGTTTCACAGCAATCACCAAAAGTAACTATTGCTGGCAGGCAGCCGTGTACTGGAATATGGTTTTCCAAATAGCACACCAAGTGAAGTTTAGGTTCAGTAAGAGGCACATCTTTAAAGTAATGCAGATAGATGGAATCAGGTAGTATAGATACTGCTGAGCCAGTGTCCAACATTAGCTGAATAGAGTGTGATTTGCCTGAGGGTATGGCAGAAACGTTTACAGTGCACTTTATTTGTTCTGTCCACGCTCAGCACAGTAACATCTGGTATTGTAACTACATGCACCTGTTGACTGAACTGGCTGTTGCAACATACTTTAGCAAAATGCCTAATCTTTTTGCAATGATTGCACTGAGCTACTTTTGCCGGACATCCTGTGTAGCTTGCAAGGTGTTGTGGAGATCCACAGCAAAAGCATGCTTTTACTGTATTTTGAATTTGCTGATTTGGTGGTTTTCCATTAGTTTTCCTATTGTAATTGTTTGTCTGCAGCGATAGTGAACTTTTCTGCAAAGGAGTCACAGCCTGGACTGTGCCTCCTGTATCCATGCTCATTATTTTGGCTTCAGCTGTAGCTGACTCAATCTGAGTAGCAATGGTTATTGCTTTTTCTAGTGTACGTTGTGGTTCTAGAAGTAAGCGTTCTCTTACACGAAGCATGGTTATTTTCTCAATGAGCTGGTCTCTAATCATCTCATCTTCCATATTCCCAAAGTCACAAGTTACAATCAGACTCCTCAGGGAAGCAATATACTGCATTATAGTCTCCCCTGTTTTCTGCTCACGCTGGCGAAATCTGTAGCGATTAGCTACTACATTCACTTTTTGCACAAAAAAGTTCTTTAATGTAGTGAGTTCAGTCTCATATTTATCATCTACAAGTGGAAAAGTGTAAAATATATGCTGCCCTTCTGGTCCAAGGCAGTGGATTAGCAGAGCATGCTTTCTTACTTCAGAAATCTCTGTAGCAGTGATTGCAAGCAGATAAGTCTCAAACATATGGACCCAGGCAGTAAAAGCAACTGGAGACTCACCTGGGCTTTGCAGAAAAGGTGCAGATGGGTTCAGAGGCAGAAGATCCATCCTCATCGCCAAAATGTTGTAGCAACCAGGCAAGGTAACAAACTTCAACTTTATTTTTTTTTAAAGTGGAAACCTCTTTACCAAGCTGCTGCTGCACCCTCAGTAGCTCTCACTCCACCTCCTCAACTCCCCCCTTCCTGTTTCCTGTCCTTTCAGACTCCCAACAGCCAGTGCTCCCAGTTCTAATAATTACAAGCAGCATCTAAACACCACAATAGTGTTAAGGAATGCAGTGGAGTTTTGTTTAATTTTGGACTGAGAAAGTAACTTAGGATTTGGCTCATCGTTAAAATACTCTTCCTAAAATGCCATGGAGGTATGTCCTATTTTACAAAAAATACAAGACGACAGGTGGCCTGATTATGATCTCTACCACAACAAAGCAGAGAGCTTGAAAAGCACACATTAAAAACTAGAAATCAATGCTAAAAGACAGGAAACCAGTGGTAGAACTCTAGTAGACGTGTTACATGTACACAAACAGCTGGCAGGGCAAACTGAATGGACTGGATGGATGCACAGATGGATGAATACAATTGATATGCAAGTCAACTAATATTTTTGGAGTTTATTAAATGTTAAGAACCCGCTATACATTTTTAAAGAGTACACTCTTCTGTGCTTACTTGACAGGAACTTCATCTTGAGAACTTTGTTATACAGCGATGTAATTTCAAGTTTTTAGATTATGTTATGATATAACAAACCAGCATCAATGCAACTCTTCAGGGATGAGTCATCACACCAAAACAATGTTAAAATGATGCCAATGTATATCTAGTCTGCAGAGACAGTAGATGTCAAAAAGAAATGAAGCAATATCGGAAGGCTATTGCGACTAAGCTGCACTGACAAACTAAAAACAAAAAAGTCTATTACTAGAAAAAATAAATTTACCTAAAAATGTTGTCAAAATATTTATTATAATACCATTGGGAAATAAATCTACAAAAGCAAGAGAATTCTTAATTAAAGCTTCCACAGCACTCTCAATATAGTCCCTTATGCATAGGCCTTTATCCGGCCAATCATCTTTGTGCCAAGGCATACTGTGGTCCCAACACTGTTGGGCATCATTCCACACCATTGAAAAAATATTTCATTGCTATTGTGTTTCAGTATATGTGTATGAATGAGTATCATCATACTGTGTATGAAGAAGTATAACTTTCATTCATCAAATGTAAAAGGAGTTAAATCTCAAAGGCCTCGGCATGGAATATTTATGCTTTTGTGGGGTTATGTTTAAGCCTTTACATTTTTATTTTGGAGATTTTACTTTGAGACTCCCCATGTTTAAGACTCCCAGTTATGGCCACCATCATTCTGGACTAAGGGTTATGGCCACCATCATTCTGGACTCACTTCAAAGTCAGTCAAAATTTTCAGCCACAGGGTTAATGGGGATGCATCTACCCTAAGTTTATATTAATATAGAGTTTTGTGTTTAAGATGACTCTCTTATGTTTAAGATAGATAACTCAAGATCATGGGCTAAATCCTGCATTGTATTGCTTTGGCGCACTAGTATGTAGATGAAAGGCTATTAGAAGGCTTCTTCCCCCTCCTTCTCCAAGCATATCCACTCAGCAGGAGGGCATGATTTCTGTACAACACTTGGAAGGGGCCACCAGAGCACCATGATCTGTAGTAAGGCGAGAGGAGGAAGGTATGATTTTCCAAGCAGGGAATATGGCCAGGGGCCAAAGATAGCCATCATACTTGCTGCAGTCAACAGCATGAGCCAGCAGAGGGCATACATTGTATAGTACAGAGGTTCTCAAACTGGGGGTCAGGACCCCTCAGGGGGTCGTGAGGTTATTACATTGGAGGTTGCGAGCTGTCAGCCTCCACCCCAAACCCTGCTTTGCCTCCAGCATTTATAATGGTGTTAAATATATTAAAAAGTGGTTTTAAGTTATGTGTGGGAGGTCGCATTCAGAGGCTTCCTATGTGAAAGGGGTCACCAGTACAAAAGTTTGAGAACCACTGATATAGTATGTGTTCCCCTAGCCAGCCCTGAACCCATCCTATCATACACAAGGATGAGAGTATTGCAGAAGTAAAGCAGGCAAGACGGACATACAGGAGAGAGGAAAAAGTGCAAGAACCCCATTGTCCACCATGTGTGGCATGTGCAAAAGCCAGTCAAAATGGAAGTCTGCTGTCTCCTTGCCCCATCTGCCCAGGAAGGGGGAGAGAAATGGCTGGGTCAAGGCTGATGCACTGCGGGAAGCAAGGTGTGCCACCCTAATGGATATAAAGCATACACCACCCATGTACACTGATAGCCCAACAAGAAATTATGCCTTTGACACTTACTTCCTCTGAAGTCCCTCAGGGGAGCTGCAGCCATACACCAACCCTGACAGTTGTCAGGAGTTTATGCAAAATGCCTAATCTAGACTCCACAATGCCTAATCTAGCATTAAGGGGAAACAGCCCTCAATGACATAATCCATTGTTATTTAAACCCTCTGGTTTTTGCCCTGGAGCTCTCCCTCTCTTTTCTTCTTCTCCAAAGTATTTCTATGAACTGTCTTTCATGGAGCTGTAGTCTTCCTGATATCTGACTCAATAATTAATGTGTAAAGTTATTGCTTGCATGCATGCATAATCTTTCCCTCTCATGAATATGTGAAGGAGGAAAAATTATAAGTTGTCAAGTATTTCCAAAGCCTCTGCCCATGACAGAATGATAGATCCCAATGCTGTATTTAAAACACAGCTGAATAGATAAAAATAGTGTTTAACTTTTATAGTCATTATGAACCACAGTAATTTATTGAACCCTTCAATCAGCAAAAGAAACAAAGGACTGGAAATGGGTGAATGACTCATTTCTTTTCATGTTGTGTACACTGACTTTCCAAAAACTGGATGATCTAACAACTAAATAAAACTGCACTAATGTATTATAGAAATGAAAAACAAAATACTTCACAAACAAAAAAAATTACTGGAGAGAAATAAGGGAATTAAATTGACGTTGGGCTCCTAATTACTAATATCTATGTGACGGGATCCCCGCGGTGCAGCCTGGGACTGTGGGACCACTGTGCCCCCTTAACTCTCCAACCTGGGCTGTCTCTCATAATGCTTTGCTACTGACAAGCAGCAAACCCCTCCAGGTGCTGTTATCACAACTGCATGTGGAGCCCCACACCCAGCTAGATTGCATGAATACTCCCACAGCCACTCATGAATCACACAGAAAAAGGTACCAGCCAACCGCACCCCCCCCAGCTCCCAGCCTTGTACCTCAGGAATATATTGCTTGCACTGCTCAAGAGGAGCAGTGCAAGTCTTTTAACTGGTTCACCACTTCATCAATGGAAAGTGGATACACACCAGCCTTTGTAACCTGAGTAGATTTACCAAACACTTCAGACCAACTCACTGGTAAAGATAAACAGTAAAACAAGTTTATTGACTACAAAAGATAGATTTTAAGTGATAGGTGTGACATTGCACCCTGTAATGCTTTATAGAAATATGCTTATGAATGTAAATATGACATAACTGAAATATGTTTTATGATAGATATGACATGTAACATATCTTTGCAAAGGTTATGTTCTACCGAATGTATTCGTCCTATTTGTATGTATGTATCATTTTTATATCTGAAGTTATGAGCGTTGGCTCTATGCTTGTATTTTAAAAGAATGGCGTCAGCCTGCAAAAAGTTGAATCATTTATACACATGTGACTTGCCCAGGTGACTGCAAACCTCCATCTTATGAAGGGATTTTATACAGGGGGAGAGAGGGGTTTCCACCCACAAGAGAAAGACTATATAAGCCTCTGGAAACCCCTCCAATTTGTCTTCAACTGGCTAAAGAGATAGCCCCTCCACCCCAAAGAATGCCTGAAAGAAACTGGAACAACGGACAGTAACTACAGGGGTGTGAGTGATTGCTGGACCCAGACTAGGAGGAAGTCCAATCTGTAAAAGAAGCTTATTGGAACATCTCTGAGGGTGAGATTGACCTGCATTTAGTTTTTTACTGTATTAGGCTTAGACTTATGTGTTTTTGTTTTATTTTGCTTGGTAATTTACTTTGTTCTGTTTGTTATTACTTGGAACCACTTAAATCTTGCTTTTTATATTTAATAAAATCACTTTTTACTTATTAATTAACCCATAGCAAGTATTAATACCTGGGGGAGCAAACAGCTGTGCATATTTCCCTATCAGTGTTACAGAGGGTGAACAATTTATGAGTTTACCCTGTAGAAACTTTAGAGAGAGTAAAACTGATTTGGGGTTTAGATCCCATTGGGAACTGGGTATCTGAGTGTTGGAGACAGTAGCACTTCTTAAGCTGTTTTCAGTTAAACCTGCAGCTTTTGGGGGACATGGTTCAGACCTAGGTCTGTTTGTAGCAGGCTAGTGTGTCTGGCACAACCAGGCAGGGCACTGAAGTCCTAAGCTGCCAGGGAAAATGGCCTTAGAGATAGTCTCAGCACATCAGGTGGCAGTCCCAAGGGGGTTTCTGTGACCCAACCCGTCACAATAAGCAAAAAGTCAGAATAGTTACCAAAATAAAATAAAAGCATGCAGTCTAAACTCTCAACCCTATTAGACTGGGCAGCATCTAGACTAAGCAGTTTTTCTTACCCCACTGGATATTGCAGTTCATAGTACATAGGTTTCACCCTTGAAACCTGGGCCAGTCTCCTCTCTTGGAGTCTACAGTCTTCTGAGTGTCCTTGTTGCTAGTTGCAGTGTAGGTGCGGGGAGGAGAAAAGGCCAAGCTTGGGGTCACTGTGTTCTGTTTTATACCTTAGTCCATGTACTTGAAGAACACAAATCCAGACATGTCTGATGGGCATTGCTGAGTCACCAGGCAAGGTTGAGCAATTCCCCTGGTGTGGCCTTGTGCAAATGCGTCATTGCATTGTAGCTCTCTTGCTGGACAATGGCTGGTGATGTCTGTTCAGCACTCACCCAGGCGTTGGTTACCTCCCTTGTCATTGTCTCTGGAGATCTAGTACCTGGGCACTTCCCAAACCCCCAGCATATTTTAGTGAAAGCCATACAACACAATTCTTATAGTTTTATATGCATTAAAGATACACATATTTAGATGGAACAATAGGTTTCAGCAGATCATAACCTTTCCCCTGATACTGCACATGGCATGCTTTATATGCAATATCACAATTATATATAGATGAGAACTATGTGGGTTACAGGGTGCTCCCCCGAGGTGTCGAGTGTCACAATATATGAAGGGTGAATGTGAAATAGCTGGGAGGGTAACCATGGACTTCACATTGGAAGTACAGTTTGCTTTTTCGTAAACACTAAGGGTATGTCTACACGGCAATTAAAAACCCATGGCTGGCCTGCGCCAGCTGATTTGGGCTTGTGGAGCCTGGGATAACAGACTGTTTAATTGTGGTATAGACATTTGGGCTCAGGCTGGAGCTTAGGCTTTAGGACCCTGCAAGTTTGGAGGGACCCAGAGCTTGGGCTGGATACCGAGCACCTGCACCACAATTAAAAAGCTCTAGCCCTTGCCCTGTGAGCCTAAGTCAGCTGGCATGGGCCAGCTGCGGGTGTCTAACTGAAGTGTAGACATAACTTCAGCTTTTCTGTTGTGACTGAGTGTATTTGCTTTGCCCAGCAGCCTGACTGGTGAATGTATGTGCATCTTTTGCTTCCTGTTTATCGTGTTATTTTAAAAATTGAAGACAGATACTGAGAAGG
Source organism: Chelonia mydas (assembly GCF_015237465.2). Classification (NCBI taxonomy): domain Eukaryota; kingdom Metazoa; phylum Chordata; order Testudines; family Cheloniidae; genus Chelonia; species Chelonia mydas. The sequence continues at coordinate 99,978,891 of NC_057849.1, read as the reverse complement.
AATTTGGATGCTATTTGAACAGTAGCATATGAGACAGTTTGAGTACATTCTCATGACACAGAACAGTGCAAGGTGTCATTTTTCTACAGATGACAATGAAAACAGTTTGCTGCTACACTGTATATGAATTGGAAATCAAAAAATCAAGATGTGCAATCTGTCATGTAATATTCATATTACAGATTTTAGTTTAAAATAAATCCATCACAGATTCTAACAAACAGCATTACGTTCTCCACAACACACAGAGAGAACAGAATGATATAGGAATTGCCATACTGGTCAAAGTAGTAGTACATCTAGTCCAATATCTCATCTCTGATAGTGGTCAGCACCAGATGCTTCAAAGGAAAGTGTCCAAAACTTTCTTACAAAACCAGGCCCTCCTCCATATGTACCTTCACTCATGGAAGGGCAGAGCTCCCTACTAGTTTTCCTAAGTTATACACACATGCACAAACCCAGTAAAATGTCAGAATTTTAAGTAAGTGACCACATTTAAAAATTCACTACCCATGCATACAATCCTTTTAGAAAATGTTTATCGCTTTAGGTTACAACCACTTTTCACCAGACCACAGAAATTCACCTCTGTGATATAGGGAATCTCTGCAAAATTTCAAATTTTTACCAAAGGGTTACAGATGTGGGGGGAAGACACCATATCTTTCTATAATGGAAGAAGTATATTTCCTTGTCCACCCATTTCATTCCCAAAAGTGGTTGAAACATTTTTACTGTAACAAAGAAAAAAGAGCTTGAGTTGAAAATGAGTTTTCCAATTTTCAGACCCAAGGTAAGTTGAAAAAAAAGTTGTAAGCAGCTTTAAGTGACTCCCTAGAATGCAAATGATCATGCAACCACAATGACAGGTATTGCTATGAACTTGAATGAGAGGTTCACTCTTCTAAAAGGTTTTGAATTAATTGATGCTGTATAATTTCTTTACTGAAATCTATTAACTAAATCTCAGTGCTCCATTTTGATCTAGTAAAACTGGTCTGGTCTGAAATTCAGTTGTGATTAAAATAATCAGTATTTGACAAACATATTTTAGATTAAAGAAATACACATAACATCTTTTGAGAATTCTCTTCTTTTTCACCCCCCATCACCATCCCCAATGCCCCTCTTTGAAGCAGCCAACAGAAACTTTCAAATTGTGAATAAAAATCATCCACATGAGCCTGATGGAATCTTAAGTCAACACAGCCGCTTGGTTGCCCAGCTCTGACCTTCTTGGTTATTTCCACGAAACTAATTAAGGATTAAATGATGTTGTCTTAAAAGCGGTCAAAAAGACATCCTGATAGAAATGTCAATACAGTCAGAACTTTATCAACCTTTGTCCTAGCTCCCTTGATAGCTCATATTAGCAGCTTTAAAAACTCAAATATACAAATAAAAATATATAAAGCAATCTAGTGCACCTTTGTGGTTTTAAAACATTTAATAATTTTGTCAACACTCATCTTTGATCCAGTGAGGTGCTAAGCACTTTAGAGAGGAGTAAACCCTTCCCTAACCCAGATGGTGTTCAGCATCTCCTGGATAAGGCTCTGACTGCTTTGAATAATTCCTCAAGTACATTCATTGTTTTTTCCAGCACCCACCTTGAAGATGCTTATTACCTAATTATTTACCCTGACTGGGGTATGTCAGGCTTTAATTGTAAAATGTACAGCTTGTTAAATCCAATGTAGAGGGGAAAAAAACAACAGAGATTATGAAAGATGAGACTGATTAAAACAGCAGAATACACATTCTGGGCAACAAGGAAATACATTTGCTCCCCTTTTCTAATATTCATTGTCAATAGACATCTCTCTCATTACTTAGAATGTAAGTCTTTTGGGGGGGGCAAGAACCATCTTTTGTTATATATGTGCACAGTGGCTAGCAAAACACAGTCCTGATCCTTGATTTGGGCCTCTAGGCACTCCTGCAATAGCATAATATTAGTAATTGGAAAAAAGCCCATAATCAATTGTTAAATATATTACATAAAAACATCCTTATTTCCTGGTATATTACACATTTAGACTGTTACAAACATTATCATCCCACTCCACGCCTCCCTTCTCACACATTAAGAGAATTTAAAATGGTTCACCATATCATGGTCATAAATTTTCAGCTAACCTACCCCTACTACCTGATGTCTCTGAAAACAAGCACTAGAATGATTTGATTAAACTCTAAACATAATAATTTATTACAGACTGAGGTAAGTGGAGGTAAATACGATTTTAAAGCTATTAGTTGCAAAATTATCCAGTGATATATTTCTCCACCAAATTCACTGCCTTGCTTGCCAATAACAAAATGTAGCATTTGACTGATATACCTGGTTTTATATTGAGTTAAAAATCTTCAGCCTTTTGGAAAGGAGAACAGGTGCTACTCCCTGAATCACTACCAGTCTGAATATCTGCTCACCATTTTGCTTTTAGTTACAAAGATATTGCTGCCAAAAAGAGTAAGAATAGTTTTTATAAGTCTCAGTTGTTCCATTATACCTCTGCTGTTGACCATTACTTGTGTCATGAGAGTTTTCCCAATATGTTCAACAGGAGTAGAACTGACCCCTCCAATCTCTTTTTCATGCTGCCTGACTCAACCCCAGGAGACATTGTTTGAGAGAACACTGAGCAAATCTATCAGAACAGAAGAAGACCTGGAACACAGGAGGCTTTCTAAAAATAAAGTAATATTTTTAAAGGGCTATGACAGGGATCGGCAATTTTTGGCACACAGCCCACCAGGGTAAGCCCCCTGGCGGGCCGGGCCAGTTTGTTTACCTGCTGTGCCTGCAGGTTTGGCTGATCGCAACCCCTACTGGCCGCAGTTCACCACTCCAGGCCAATGGGGGCTGCGGGAAGCTGTGCAGGTTGAGGGATGTGCTGGCCGCCGCTTCCCACAGCCCCCATTGGCCTGGAACGGCAAACCGTGGCCAGGGGGATCTGCGATCGGCTGAACTTGCGGACACGGCAGGTAAACAAAACTGGCCCGGTCTGTGAGGTGGCTTACCCTGGCGGCCTGCGTGCCACAGGTTGCCGATCCCTGGGCTATGAAATAGAAAAGGAGAAAAAAGGAAATAAAATTAAATTTACTTCCCTCAGAGAATATATAAGCCCAGAGAAGTTAACACATTTATACCTAGGGCTTGTCTACACTTACCGGAGGATTGACGCTGCAGCGATCGATGCATCGGTGGTCGGTTTAGCGGGTCTAGTGAAGACCCGCTAAATCGACTGCTGATCGCTCTCCCATCGACTCCTGTACTCCACTGGATCGAGACAAGTAAGGGAGTCATCGCACAGTGTGGACCCCGCAGTAAGTAGATCTAAGCTACATCAATTTGAGTTACGCTATTCACGTAACTCAAATTGCATAGCTTAGATCAACTTTTCCCTTTAGTCAAGACAAGACATAAGTTTAATGTAACATCTTTATAGATTTTATTAGCTCTAAGCACCATATGTAGTCGTTTACACCTGGGGTGAGTATAAAAAAAGCTGCCACCTCAGAATTGCTTGAAATCTGAGCTTTGCTTGAACAGAGGCATTGGTTTAAAAAAAAAAATAAAAAAAAAAAAAATAAAAGCTTACACAATCTATAGTACATACTTTGGCCAATGTAAGCTCTGGTTGCATGAAGCCACTGTAGTTAGTATAAAGAAGAGGAGGACTTGTGGCACCTTAGAGACTAACAAATTTATTTACAGACTAACACGGCTGCTACTCTGAAACCTGCAGTTAGTATACAACTTGTGTGTGTATGTGCATAGTTGGCTCTTTGCATCAGTGCTGCAAGTGCTCACCAGGAGTGCCTGTGTTGATGCACGGAGAGTGAACCCTGGGTAGATAGACCAGTGTGCAATTTCCCATTACACCACTTGGCACTTTTCAGAAATTGTGGCAAAGCACAGTGAGGCAGAAATGAGTCACGCGGCGTGACTGGGCGCCAGAGGTCAAGTTCTCATCATTCAACTTCATTACATGATGCCATTGTGATGTTATTGACATAATCTGGAACCATATAGATCATTGTTGCAACCAAGGTCCTGCAGTGGCAGCAAATCTTATATAAAGGGGGTCAAATGAGGTGTCTAAGACAAGGTTATGATTTGCTGGTTATGATTATGCTGTCTATATGTGTTTATCATGATAGCTGAAGTTATGAATATTGGCTCCATACTGTCTGTATTTCAAACTTATGCCATGCTTCTGGGTGACACCCCAGACAAGTTGGTGTCAGCTCTACCTAGCCTGCTTGATGGCCCATTAAGGACCATCAGCTATACAACTGACCCACTGAGAGAAGGCAGACAAGCCTTGTGACTCAGCAAGGTATGCAGGGACATGCCTATGGACAGAACTCTGAGGTTTTTCCATGCCATGTGATGGGACAGCTTGTCTTTGGAACAAAGAAAGCAGAGACCACATGGCAAGAGAATTTAAAAAGCTGCTGCAGCTCCTCCATCTTGTCTTCAATCCTACTTCATACCTCTGGAGGGACTTTGCTACACTGAAGCTTTGAACCAAGGACTGAAAAACCTATCCCAGCTGTGGATAGACTGCAGGTTCAAATCACGTCTCTGGAGTACATTTCATCACTGCTACAAGCCTGAACCAAGAACTTTGCCATTACTGTATGTAATTGATTCAATTTAACCAATTCTAGCTCTCATCTATATCTTTTTCCTTTTATGAATAAACCTTTAGTTTTAGATTCTAAAGGATTGACAACAGCGTGATTTGTGAGTAAGATCTCATTTGTATATTGACCTGGGTCTGGGGCTTGATCTTTGGGGATCAGGAGAACCTTTTTTCTTTTACTGGTTTTCATAACCATCTGTCCCCATAACGGGTGGCATTGGTGGTGATACTGGGAAATTGGAGTGTCTAAGGGAATTGCTTGTGTGACTTGTGGTTAGCCAGTGGGGTAAAACCAAAGTCCTCTCTGTCTGGCTGGTTTGATTTGCCTTAGAGGTAGAAAAACCCTAGCCTTGGGCTGTAGCTGCCCTGCTTTAAGCAATTTGTCCTGAATTGGCACTCTCAGTTGGGTCCCACCAGAACCAGCATCGTTACAGCCATCCATAACCCATAATATTTGTACCTTTTTAAAAGATCCCACACAACTGCCTGGCACTTCTTACGGTCTGCCATCTCTGAAGCATGGAGCCTACACAGCCCTGCAGTACTGTCATGAGCATTGCAAACAGAGGACAAAACAATCCTCGGGTATTTGCAGAACTGCAAGAAGAACTGCAGGAGAGGGGGACATGACTATTTAATGGAGGAAAGATGGCTGTGGGAGATAGCAAAAACCAATTGATGGTTTTTGGTCGTGTTCATGAAGCAGCTGCAGGACAGTCGCTTCTGGGTCCGAGAAATGAGCCCTGACTTGTGGGATCGTATCATAATGCAGATTTGGGATGAGGAGGAGTGGAGCAGCTGTCTGCTGAGTTCAAACAGCCAGGCATACAGGCTATTTGAAGAGCTCCAAAACAGAGTTATGTGGCCGAGGGAAGCATTGGAAGAGTACTTTAACAGCCAGCCACAGGAATGTAATGTGGTGCAGTGAACTGCACTCTCCCTATGCCTCAAGTTTTGAAGGCTGTGAGGAACTGTGTGCCACTGGGTGTCCATTTATGAACATAACCCTGTCTGTTAATGCACCTATTTTGCATTTCTTGCTGTACCTTGATAATTATTACGTTCCATTTGCCATGGCTCCTATGAGTTCCATTGCCCTGTACAATCACAAGTTATGGGTGCTTTCAGTAACACTTGGCAGTCTGCAGCATATGCTGTGAAGTAATACAGATGCATTAGTTTCCAAAAAGATAGAATTTTATTGAGTACCAAAACTGGTGCCAAAAAACAAATGTGCAATTAAAAAACAGATACAATAAAAACTTCTGAAATAAATTAGTGGAACAGAACTTAAGGGGAAAGACAATTCATGTCCACTTCAGTCCTTTTTGCCTACACATACAGGAACTGAAGCTCTCACAGGTCAGTGTGTGTGAAGCTGTGGTTATCCTCACTGTCCCCTGGTTTGGAGTGGTATCTATGCAGCTTCCAATGCCATGTGAAATGTTGGGAGGTGCTAAAATGGAGTTCTCCATTGACTGCAAAGAGAGGTGAGCCTGTAAGTCAACAAGAGGTTGCAGCATCTTTGTTGCCAGATGAGTCCCATTTATGCCCTGGGGCTTCTCCTGTCTTCTCTTTCCTTCACCATACAGTCTACAATGTTCACCCTCCAGGCCCTCTGTTCATATCTGATGCAGCACAGCAGCAGACAAATTTGACTGTTGACATATGCAAAACTAAGATGATGCAAGGCAATATATGTTGACCTAACTTTGTAGCACAGACCAGGCTTGGGTAAGTTTAAATGTTTAGATTCCCTGGGTACGTATTTCTGCATTCAGTCATCATGCTGAAATGGTTCTCTGAATGTTGGGGCTCAAGAAAGTCTGATATTTGAGAGGGGCTCTTTTTTCCTGGATAGTCATTATATAAAGCTTTACATCTGTAGTAACTATAGAATGAAACTCTAGTTTAACCTGACTTATGCAATGTTGAGAGCTGTGATGCTCTACAAGGAGACTATCACCATCCAAGCAGAATTTGTCTTTTTTTTCCTCCTATGTAGCACTGAATTCAAATATTTTCCCTTCTGGTAAAATAAATCTATCACTCATGAGAAATTGTGCAAACAAACACTTCCCTACTTTTTCTAGTAAGAAAACAAAATTCACAGTACGTAAGAGTATTGAGTTGATACAGACTGCCAAAGCTGCACAACAGCTGAAGCATTAATCCATCTGGTGCCCAGACTATCTCTAATATTAAAAATAATTAGCACATATAATGAACAGTGCGATAGATCACATTAATGCTCACAATACTTCTTGGAGTTAAGTATTTGAGGACAATAGCACCTGTATGCATACTTTATTTTTAAAAAAAATCTAGAAGAAAGTAGAGGAAAGAATTTCCATGGGTCCTCGTGTAACTGGTTAATCAGGGGGTGATTCATTATTGGGACAAACTGCCAAGAGAAATGGTGGATCCTCCATTTATTCATATCTTCAAGTCAAGATTGGATGCCTTTCTAGAAGATACGCTTTTGCCAAAAAAACAAAATATGCTTTAATCAAACACAAGTTACTGGTTCAATATGGAGTAACTGGGTGAAGTGTGATGGTCAGTGATACACAGGAGTTCAGACTAGATGGTCTAATAGCCTTTCTGGCCTTAAACTCCAGGAACTTATGAATGTGCACGTGTATTGTTGGCACTGAAGAATTTTTCCCCTATCATGTTCTTAAAAATGTGGGGTGAAGAAGGGAAACACTGATGAAAAGTGCTATAAGAACTAGATATTGTTTATTAATATTGTTTTCTTCTCTTTTACGCTGCTGTCAATCCGCAATCAGTGGAGAGTTACACTGGGTTTAAACCAGTGTAAGTAAAAAAAAAAAAAAAAAAAAAAAAAGAGAGAGAGAGAGAGAGACTCAGGCCCTATATTTTGTATAGATCTTCATAATAAAACAATGGACTGGCTCCTTATACTGGATTCTATCATGTGGGGTGCTGGGCACCTTGAACTCAAATTTGTGTCTAAGCAGTAAAATCTTTTAACTCTTCCCAAATCTGTTACAGCCTGTACATGAGATCAGCACAATCTCCATCTTTTCAAAACCAAGACATTTTTGCAGGGTTTGATATCTTTTCCCTCCCCTTCATGTTTGGGTTATCCCTATTCAGTCATAACTGGCAATTTCCACAGGGCTAATCTTCCACTTCTGATCATCAGTTTCATTTAAAACAGAGTGAATATTATATGCAGTTTGCAATAAATTTCTGTTTTCTTAGCAGCCTCAGTATGTAACTTCAGGAAAGGTTTCTTACTAAATATGATGCTGGAAGCAAAGCGTGTATGCAGCCTATATCTGAATGCTTCAAGCTATTGTTAGATTACTTGCTGAGGTCAGCAATAGGATTTATTGTTCAGAAAGATCAATATTAATTTTAAAGGCAGAAAGGAAAATACATAATTCACTTAAAGAAAATATAAGCATGTAAAATAAAAAAAGACCTGTCCTTCAAAATACCTTGCTTATACTGTAAAACTTGTCTTGAATAAATGGTAAGTGTTCGGTAGACAGGAAATTTAGTCTTCCACAGGACAAACCAGTCTATTCAATGAGATGAATCAAATGCATCTAAATCATCATTACTGTTGCCCTTTCATTTTAGATACCTTCTGTTTAAACTCTGTATAGTAGCTGCAGTAGAGTTTGGCTTTTTTCTTTGACTCCCTAAGAATACATCACTGACACTTTGCAATGTCTATGAAAAATGTTCAAAGTAAGTGTGCAAGTCTACATAAGTTTGAAGTAGTCACAAAATTCCAGCAGATACCAGAATTGTAACTCAAGGAAACTAAGATATTGATTTTAACTGGTAAGTGTGCGCTCTAGAAGTTCTCCTTACATTTTACATCAGTTATTAGATGACTATCATGATAGAGTTAAGCAGAAAATTTATGCAAGCTACTGAACAGACTAAGAACAATACAATGGAAGTAACCTTAGTGACTGATATCACTACGAAGAAAATAAAGACCCATTTAGTATAAAACTCAGCAACAGAAAATAAATTTAATAACTATCATTATACATTTTAATAATCATAGAATCATGTAGGGCTGGAAGGACCTAGAGAGGTCATGTAGTTCAACCCCCTGCGCTGAGACTGGACCAGTTATACCTAGACCATTCCTGACAGGTGTTTGCCCAACCTGTTCTTAAAAATCTCCAATAATGGGTCAACAGAGGCTGGAACGCTACAAGGAACCCTGTCCCCAGCTCTGCTGGTCCCACACACTTTCCATAACCAGACTCACTCAAAACACATAGCAATGACCACACAACTAAATATTCTGGCCATGCTACTACTGACTATGTGGTCATGGGACGTTCTGTGTGACTCTTCTGATGGTAGTCATAGGCTAGGGAGGGCTAGTTAATGTTCCATCCATTCACCTAACCCTTTAGCATGGATTTTCATCCACAGTGAAAGAAAACATGTTGTTCAGAGAGGCTGTTCTGTGGCTCCTCCTTGGCCAGGCAATTTTTCCTTCTATGCAAGTGAGCTTCCTACAGAGGGGAAAGTGGCACTTCAGCAGCAAGACAGGAAGATACATGTCATATAGTTGCCTGTCTCCCAAAGGTTTTCTTCCATGCATTTGTTTTCCTTGACCCAGCAGCAGGAGGAAAACAAAAACCCCAGGGTAGATACAGCTATATTGAGAGAAGGTGGCTTCTTTCAACATAGTTAAGGCTATACGTTTGTCTACACTACGAAGTTGACATAAGGCAGCTTACGTCAACCAAAATATGGAGGTGTACACAGTGCAATGCTCCTTCCACCGCTTTAAGTCACCTGCGACACCGACCTCATAAAACCATGTTGACAAGAGGTGTACCATTTAAGGCAATGTAGTCAGAGTGACAGTGTTGGTGTAGACACTGCATATGTCTACACTAGAACCGTTATAGTGGCGCAGCTGCAGCACTTCAGTATAGAGACTTACTATGGTGACGGAAGGGACTCTTCCATCACTGCTGTAAATCCACCTCCTCAAGAGGTGGCAGCTAAGTCGATGGAAGCATTCATCAACCTAGCATTGTCTAGAGTGGGGCTTAGGTCGGCTTAACTATGTCTCTCAGAGGTGTGAATTTTTCACACCCCCTGAGTAACACACCTGGGTCTACTTATCTTTCTAGTGTAGACCAGCCCTAATTTTTTTGGGGAGGTGGAGTTCCTACATTGACAGAAAAAACCCTTGTTTAGGTATTGACTTCATCTATACTGTGTGGATATGCCAGCATAGTCTCGGTAGTGTAGATATACTCATTTTAACAACAGCTAATGAAGGAAAAAGAAAAAAATGCAGATGGATAAGTGGACAAAACCTGACAGGAAAGTGTATGGGAACTGAACAGCCAGTCACTACTTCTCCATTGTAATCAGATATCTTTGAATAAATACTCATTTAGAGCATGCCTAGTGAATATATTGACTATATATTAAAATATATTTACTCTGCAAGAATAGTATTAACTAGTCAAAAGGAAACACCCTGGCAGTGCATTCAAAGTACCAATAACCCTTAATCTGATGGTTATGGGTAACAACTTGCCAAATTAGTTTGTAAAATGGAAGTGTTTGAATTTTCTAAAAACAAAAAGCAACTTTAAGGAAATGAATTTATTTGAAAATAAGCTAAACAAGTAAATGCATTTATTTATTGCTTAATAGTTCAGTTTAAGACCAGAGTGAGATTTTATAACCCAGTAATATATTTGTTAAACAGGGAAATAAATAGAAACTATGACAAAGCCTTTCAAGGCTACTATTTTGGGGAGATTTTGGGGGAGGACCCAGAAAAAAGTTATATAAAGGTTAGTCAAACTTCAGAACTAAAACAGTGTCCTTCCAGGGTCAATCAGCTGGAAGTATAATACATACTGAACACTAATACAATAGATATTTGTTGAGATAAGTAACTAATACAGCAAGAGGATAATTCTAACTGAGGTGAAACTTAAAGGCCAAGATTAATATGGATATTGAGGACAATGAAAATTTAATTGCTAGCTGAGTACAGATTCATAGATTTTAAGGACAGAAGGGACCATTATTATGATCATTTAATCTAACCTCCTGCAGTACATTGGTCATAAAATTCACCTATTAATTCCTGCATCAAGCCCCATCTCCTGGTTGAACCAAAGCATATATTTAACACTGACATCCAGTCTTGACATAAGACTTCAAGTGATAGGTAACATCATAAAAATTAGAAATCCTAAGTAGTGGTGTTCAAACAGTACCAAAGGTTAGATTTAACACCACTAAAGAGAGGCAAGTCACAGTTCCTTATATAGAGGGACATTAACAAGTGGTTAGGCATAGTTGTGATTGTCTGACTGTCGCTTGCAATACTGTCTTGAGCAATATATTATAAATTCCTAACAATGTTGCCCTTTCAGTTTGACAAATATTGGTTTCTAATACAGCTCAACTCAAAAGGTCTGTGTCATTCTTCTCCTGGGTTGTACATCAACAGTTACAGCCCCCCAACCTGAAGCAAATACTCACCAGCAACCACACACACCACACCACAGAACCGCTAACCAGGAACCTATCCTTGCAACAAAGCCCGTTGCCAACTGTGTCCACATATCTATTCAGAAGACACCATCATAGGGCCTAATCACATCAGCCACACTATCAGAGGCTAGTTCGCCTGCACATCTACCAATGTGATACATGCCGTCATGTGCCAGCAATGCCCCTCTGCCATGTACATTGGCCAAACTGGACAGCCTCTACATAAAAGAATAAATGGACACAAATCAGATGTCAAGAATTATAACATTCATAAACCAGTTGGAGAACACTTCAATCTCTCTGGTCACTCGATCTGACCTAAAAGTCGCAATATTACAACAAAAAGACTTCAAAAACAGATTCCAACAAGAGACTGCTGAATTGGAATTAATTTTCAAACTGGATACAATTAACTTAGGCTTGAATAGAGACTGGGAGTGGATGTGTCATTACACAAAGTAAAACTATTTCCCCATGTTTACTCCTCCTCCCCCCTCCCCCCCCAGACGTTCTTGTTCACTGCTGGAATGGCCCATCTTGATTATCACTACAAAAGGTTTTCTTTCCCCACCCCCCGCTCTCCTGCTGGTAATAGCTCATCTTAAGTGATCACTCTCCTTACAGTGTGTACGATAACACCCATTTTTTCATGTTCTGTGTGTATATAAATCTCCTCACTGTATTTTCCACTGAATGCATCCGATGAAGTGAGCTGTAGCTCACGAAAGCTTATGCTCAAATAAATGTGTTTGTCTCTAAGGTGCCACAAGTACTCCTTTTCTTTTAACAGTTACATAGCAATTTACAAACATAAAAGACTAGAACAGATAAACAATATAATGCAAGTGCCTAGATAGTACCTCCATAGTTAGGGGTGCATTCTACAATGGGCTTAAAAATGGGGCACAAAATCCCTGTTTTTCCTCTGAAAGTCTTTTGGTGTGAAATTTCTCAGAACATTTCTAGGGCTGTGATAAATGAAGGGTGTCATGGGGGAGGTAGCTCCCTGTTATGGGCACCCAGCCAGCCAGCTATAAAATCCCTCTTTGTAGCTGTTCTCTACTTGCTTTACCTGTAAAGGGTTAAAAGTCTCACTGCAATGCATAGCTAAAAGGAAGTAAGTGGGCACCTGGCCAAAAGAGACAATGGGAAGGCTAGAACTTTTGAAAATTGAAACAAGACTCCCCTTTTATCTGTCTGTTGTTGCTCTCCAGAGAAAGGCAGACAGGGCTGCAACTATGCTGTAAGAAGCTTGGGGCCTGCTATGAAAAAAACCTTAAGTATCATACCTAGAAACTACTCATTTGAAACCCCAGAAATGTAAGAAGATCAGGAAAGGTCTAGGAAGACATGATCAGGTTTATCTCCTTTTATTTCTTTATGGCTTGTGGACTCCCCTGTGCTAATCCCAAATGCTTTTGTTTTGCTTGTAACCTTTAAGGTGGACCTCAAGAAAGTTATTCTTGATGCTTAGTCCTCGTATTTGCTCTTTTTAAATCTAGCAATAGCCTAAGTTCCCAGATGTATTTTCTCCCTTTTGTTTTTTAAATAAAACTTACCATTTAGAACAGAATTGGATTTGTGTGTCCTAAGAGGTTTGTGCATATGTTGTTTAATTAGCTGGTGGCAACAGCTGATTTCCTTTGTTTTTCTTTTTCAGCTCTTCCCTGGAGCGGGGTGAAGGGCCTTGAGGGTACCCCACAGGAAGGAATTCCCAAGTGCTCCTTCCTGGGTTCTCAAAGGGGTTTTGCACTTGGGTGGTGGCAGCATCTACCCATCCACGGTCAGAGAAAAGCTGTAACCTGGGGAGTTTAATATAGGCCTGGAGTGGCCAGTATTAATTTTTAGAATCCTTGCAGGGCCCCCAGCTTCTGCACTCAAACTGCCAGAGTTGTGGAATCAGCCTTGACAAGGGCCTTGGAATATTTTATGCAGTTTTGGTTTGGCTTCAATTCATAATTTGTTTCTGAAATTTTTCCTGGGCAATCCAGCCATTCATTGTTGATCAAGATCTCTATAAAATCTGGAAAAGAAGCGTATACTGAGTAAATTTTTTTGGTGAAAAAAAAAAAAGTGGATTTCAGGTGGGATCTGGCAGTTATTTATCATAGGAGAAAATTGATCAGAAAATGATTGTCAGAGAAAGTTAATGGGAGTCGCCTATAAATCTTGTGCACGGAGCCTGTCATATGAAGGTTCATGTGCAATATATTGTCCTGAAATTTAAGTCAAGGGTTCATGTTCAGTTGCTGCTGATACATAAAATCTTCTTCGTTGGCAACTGCATTTACCCCCACTTCTACGCAATGCCTTTTCTATACTTATGCATAAAAAAAATAGAAAATTTACATACAGACTCAAATGCACAGAAGCAAAGAAATAAAAGGTTATACAGTTTAGATAGATAGATCTTTAGTTATATATAGTTATAATATGCTGATTGGCTATACTTTTCAATTTCTGCTTTGAATTTAAGTCTATTGGATTGAGCCTCACGATGGGTCAAACCTTGGGTTTCATATTATTTGAGGTTTATAAAATTATTTATCTTGTGGTAGCATCTAGGGGTCATGATCAGGGCATGGACACTGTGCTAGGCAGTTTACTAAAGAAGACAGTCATTGCCTCAAAGAATTCATAATCAAAACGTATGATAGAGACAACGAGGGAGAAAGACAGACAGAAGGGAAGGACAAAGTCATAATGAAACACTTCTGTTTTGAACTGTAATCAAGAGTCACAGCATGCCCACAGTCTAGCCACTATCAAAGTGTTTTTCAGGCATTATGGCAGAGGTGAATATTAAGAGATTTGAAGGAAAACAATTTATAATTTATTATTTGTTTAAAAAATAATCACTTACATTGGGGTTTGTGTGGGATAGAACTGGACAAAAATGAGTAAATCCAAGAAAATCCAAGCCATTTTAAAAATAACAAATTCAGATTTGATATAGGGAAGGAAAAAATGTTAGTTTAGATCATGAATACCAACAATTATAATTTAATCTTGGGAGAAAATTTTCCAAAAATATTTGAAAATGTGCAGATAACTCACAGACACTGACCAGGTAAAAGAGAATGAATCTCTCTGGGAATTAGTAATAGGTTATGGAGAATTTCATCTCTAGCAGGGCTGAGCAAATATTTCACAAGAAATAGGTTACTCAATGAATTTAGCCATGTTTACAGCTCACCAAAAGTTCATGAGTAGATCATGATTTCCTTCAATTTATGTTATTTTACCTGACCCTTTTTCAGAGGAGTTCTTTTCTCTATAGACTGAGTGGAAACACTTTGCTATACTCTGATACTTGTAATTAAAACACTGTTGCTTAGTTGTGACCAGTTGTGTTCTGTCAGAAATTGTGTTCTCTGTTTCCTGACTAGATGAGCATAGCTCATCGGAAACTACAGGGGATTTTTAATCTCCTAAAAATTGGAAGCAGTTTAGAGAGAGAGAGAGGAGCAGGACTAAGGAACTTTACAAAACGTATCTGTTCTGGTTCACACTTTTCTAGAAAAATTAGAATGCTGTAGGATTTATTAGACAGGTGCAGAGTTAAAAAGTTGTATTCATAAATTTTAACATTAATAGGTTTAATTTTCACTTATGGCAGTCACACAGAGCAACTGTGCATGCATGCTTCTTGCTGTGAAGTATGTGCTCAGATCCATGGCTGGCTCATTAAATTGCCTCTGGGTTTTGGGAACACTATTCCCAAAGCAGTGTCCCTATTAAATAAATTAAGTGTATTGCATTTAGTGGCATGTGTTATTGACAGCGTAATTTCATGTACAGGGTGCATTCAGGTCCTTGTCTGGCTTATTTAATTGCTAGGACTCTGGGGAGGATTTTGAGGAACTCTGCCACCACAGTACATCAAGCCATGTCCTAGCTTATACCAAATATACCAATTATGGTGCAAATACTTGTGCTTGCAAGCTTAAAATTCACTTTGTCCGTCTTTGTGAAAGTAAAACTCAATCACTCAGAGGTTCAGAGAAAGTGAACTCCAAAAGAGCAAGAGCAAGACCCAACTAAATTCAGTTTTGAATTCAAGTGAAAATGGCAGTCACCATTCAGGTCTACACTAGTGAGCACTGTTTTCATGAAGTCACTTATTGTGAGATCTCATTTGGAACAATTTGGGCTTTAGTTTGACTGGTTATTATTACTTGTATTGCATGAGCATCTAGATGCTCCTCTGATTCCAGAGCCGAACCCCTTGTACCAGATGCTGTACAAATATGCAATAAAGAAGAGCTGAAGAATCTCCCCTGCCCCCCACACACACTTGCAGACCGATCAGGGGAGGAGGATGTTGACAGGGCAGGAGGGGATGTAACACAGTGCCTGAGAGGGGGAGAGAAGATATGAGAGCACATGGTTGGCACGACAGCAGCTAGTACCTCCCCATTTTCCTTTTAGCTGGGGGGACAAGGCTAGCAGATTGGCTCTCACGGTGCATTCCCCCCTCACCTTCCCCCTCAAACACATGCCTATTTAAACTCTCCCAGGCTTTACAAAAGCCTTGTCCCATTTATCTGATGGTATCCCGACTCATAGTTGTATGGCTGAAGGCTAGTACAACACAATCTCCCTACCTCAAAGACTAATGGAAATTATCTCCATGACAGCCCCAAATACCATTACCTGAAAGAACAAGAGTCACAAATTTGCTCTCAAACCTGGTATTTGCTACCAATGGAGTCACTGAGCTAATCTAAGTGAGGAATTATTAATATTTAAATAATCTTTCCCCATGCTAAGTAGGTCCACAAGACACCAATTCTTGAAAATTTACTTTGATGCAACAGCTCATAGTTAAGCATCTATTTTAAGATTTTAGAAAAATTAATTTTAATGAATCCATTTATATGTGTAATATAATGTAGTCTTTCTTCAGCTCCATTATTTTCTTTTGTTTGGTTGCCATCACCACCTCTCATTCTTCAAAGAGTTATTAAAACTTACAATACAAAAAAACCCCTTATCTGCACTTTTTTTTATTCATCTCTTCATCGTCTCCTCCTTTTTTCTGTTTTGGTTTAGCAGATCACTTGAAATGTTATAGAACTGTCACTAGAGGTTCATAATCCAATCACTGTTCATCTGTATCTTCACAAAGAGGTAAGCAGATACCATGATATTGTGATCCAGAATGGGAGCTCTCTAAAAGTAGTTAGATGTCACTGATGAGTGTAGGCCAATGATGGGAGTCAATCAATCATATATGAGAGAACATTATGACCCACAGTTGATATTTATTATCATGATGCAAGCGTTTGAAATCAATGGCACCTAATGTTAAAGTTGCTAGTGAGTCAGCAGCAGAGGTCACAGAAAGGTATGGACAAATATCTCCACATCTAAAAATATGAAATAATAAATGAAGCTAATGCTAAATTTAGTAAATATTTTCCAACTAAAGTGTATTGTCCACTGAGGTGAATGTTGCCTTCAGAGTAACAGCCTCACTTGGATCACACGTATTGATGCAAGAAAAAAAAAAAACTTCTCACAGTAAACAGGAAATAACCTTAAGTATCAGACCAAAACAAGTTGAATTGAATAAAAATATATCATAATACTTCAGCAATAAACTGAAATAATATGCAGTCAGAGATAAAATTTTGAATGGAAGGATCCATGATTTAAAAAAAAAAAAAAAAGACAGGAAGCACATTATGTTTCATTTCACTAATTATAAGCCACAAACAGTTTTCCTATATTTTTGATGGAGACATGAACTGAGGAAAATCAAGCCAGTCAAATCTTGTTTGCTAACCACAATAAATAATTCAGCTGAAGTCCAGTTTGATTTGAATGTTATGAGGAATTAAATCATAACCAGACATAATGTAGGCAAGCACTAATATTTCGTCAAAATGTCCAAGTGTTAATATTCTTCATATATTTGCAACATCCCAAACCTGTATTAATTCCTTTTACTGTCAGAGTTCATTTGAAACTCAGACCAGGGGGATGAGGTGGACGAGGCTTTCTTCTGGCAACTCGCAGAAGTTACTAGATCGCAGGTCCTGGTTCTCATGGGAGACTTCAAACACCCTGATATCTGCTAGGAGAGCCATACAGCAGTGCACAGGCAATCCAGGAAGTTTTTGGAAAATCTAGGGGACAATTTCCTGGTGCAAGTGCTGGAGGAACCAACTAGGGGCAGAGCTCTTCTTGACCCTCTGCTCACAAACTGGGAAGAATTAGTAGGGGAAGCAAAAGTGGATGGGAACCTGGGAGGCAGTGACCATGAAATGGTCGAATTCAGGATCCTAACACAAGGAAGAAGGAGAGCAGCAGAATACAGACCCTGGACTTCAGAAAAGCAGACTTTGACTCCCTCAGGGAACTGATGGGCAAGATCCCCTGGGAGAATATTATGAGGGGGAAAGGAGTCCAGGAGAGCTGGCTGTATTTTAAAGAATCCTTATTGAGGTTACAGGGACAAACCATCCCGATGTGTAGAAAGAATAGTAAATATGGCAGGCGACCAGCTTGGCTTAACAGTGAAATCCTTGCTGCTCTTAAATACAAAAAAGAAGCTTACAAGAAGTGGAAGATTGGACAAATGACCAGGGAGGAGTATAAAAATATTGCTCAGGCTTGCAGGAGTGAAATCAGGAAGGCCAAATCACACCTGGAGTTGCAGCTAGCAAGAGATGTTAAGAGTAACAAGAAGGGTTTCTTCGGGTATGTTAGCAACAAGAAGAAAGTCAAGGAAAGTGTGGGCCCCTTACTGAATGAAGGAGGCAACCTAGTGACAGAGGATGTGGAAAAAGCTAATGTACTCAATGCTTTTTTTGCCTCTGTCTTCACGAACAAGGTCAGCTCCCAGACTACTGCACTGGGCAGCACAGCATGGGGAGGAGGTGACCAGCCCTCTGTGGAGAAAGAAGTGGTTCGGGACTATTTAGAAAAGCTGGACGAGCACAAGTCCATGGGGCCAGATGCGTTGCATCCGAGAGTGCTAAAGGAGTTGGAGGATGTGATTTGCAGAGCTATTGGCCATTATCTTTGAAAACTCATGGCAATCGGGGGAGGTCCCAGATGACTGGAAAAGGGCTAATGTAGTGCCCATCTTTAAAAAAGGGAAGAAGGAGGATCCTGGGAACTACAGGCCAGTCAGCCTCACCTCAGTCCCTGGAAAAATCATGGAGCAGGTCCTCAAGGAATCAATTCTGAAGCACTTAGAGGAGAGGAGAGGAAAGTGATCAGGAACAGTCAGCATGGATTCACCAAGGGCAAGTCATGCCTGACTAATCTAATTGCCTTCTATGACGAGATAACTGGCTGTGTGGATGAAGGGAAAGCAGTGGACATGTTGTTCCTTGACTTTAGCAAAGCTTTTGACACGGTCTCCCACAGTATTCTTGCCAGCAAGTTAAAGAAGTATGGGCTGGATGAATGGACTATAAGGTGGATAGAATGCTGGCTAGATTGTCGGGCTCAACCGGTAGTGATCAATGGCTCCATGTCTAGTTGGCAGCCGGTATCAAGTGGAGCGCCCCAGGGGTCGGTCCTGGGGCCGGTTTTGTTCAATATCTTCATAAGTGATCTGGAGGATTGCGTGGATTGCACCCTCAGCAAGTTTGCAGATGACACTAAACTGGGAGGAGTGGTAGATACGCTGGAGGGTAGGGATAAGATACAGAGGGACCTAGACAAATTGGAGGATTGAGCCAAAAGAAATCTGATGAGGTTCAACAAGGACAAGTGCAGAGTCCTGCACTTAGGATGGAAGAATCAAATGCACCGCTACAGATTACGGACCTAATGGCTCGTCAGCAGTTCTGCAGAAAAGGACCTAGGGGTTACAGTGGATGAGAAGTTGGATATGAGTCAACAGTGTGCCCTTGTTGCCAAGAAGGCCAATGGCATTTTGGGATGTATAAGTAGGGGCATTGCCAGCAGATCGAGGGACAGGATCGTTCCCCTCTATTTGACATTGGTGAGGCCTCATCTGGAGTACTATGTCCAGTTTTGGGCCCCACACTACAAGAAGGATGTGGAAAAATTGGAAAGAGTCCAGCAAAGGGCAACAAAATGGTTAGGGGACTGGAACACATGACTTATGAGGAGAAGCTGAGGGAACTGGGGATGTTTAGTCTTCAGAAGAGAAGAATGAGGGGGGATTTGATAGCTGCTTTCAACTACCTGAAAGGGGGTTCCAAAGAGGCTGGCTCTAGACTGTTCTCAGTGGTAGCAGATGACAGAACAAGGAATAATGGTCTCAAGTTGGAGTGGGGGAGATTTAGGTTGGATATTAGGAAAAACTCTCTCACTATGAGGGTGGTAAAACACTGGAATGCGTTACCTAGGAGGTGGTGGAATCTCCTTCCCTAAAAGTTTTTAAGGTCAGGCTTGACAAAGCCCTGGCTGGGATGATTTAGTCGGGGATCGGTCCTGTTTTGAGCAGGGGGTTGGACTAGATGACCTCCTGAGGTCCCTTCCAAACCTGATATTCTATGAAAGTTAATAAGAAGCAATGAAAAACTGGTGATAGTGTCAAAGTGTTTTGGTCCAGCTATTGCAAGTTATGAAGCAAAGCCTGGGCCTCTGTGCAATGCCTTATGGCAATGTTCTGCTACCCCTACTCACACTGAGTAATATCTTACTTCTCAAGTAGCACATTAAAATCAGTGCAACTGCTTGTGGAGCAAGGTACTACCCAGCATGAGAAAGGACATCAAGACCTTGTCCTAAGTAAATACCCTGCACAGATGCTATCTCCATGATAGCTGGAGCAAATGGAATTATTTCTCTAGTTAGTGGAGTACCGCCCATTGCCTATACTCCCCCACCTAGACATTTTGGCCAGTAGAACCACACAGCCATGGACATACTGGAAACACCTGTTTCCCCTGGCTCTTACACTGAATTTCTCTGCAGTGCCATGCTGAAAATCACCGCTGAGCATTACTTCCACAGCACACACTGGTACAGACCATTAGGCCTGTGCTGCATTTAGGGCCTTTAATGCCCCTTTGACAAAGCTCCGAGCCTATATTGGTGGGTCCCATGCTTCCAGGCGGATTCAGTGGTTTCAGAAGCTCACGAAGGCCCTCAATGTGACCTTCCTTTCTCAGTACAGCAGCAAAGGTCACAGCTTATTGAGCTACTTTCATCACAGGCTAGTATGGGAGGTGGAATACCCACAGTCTCTGTTGATCCTTAGAGCTCAATAGGTGCAGTTCGGCCTCCTGCCTGTTTTCCCTCTCAAGGGGAACTTGAGTCAAAGTCTGTTTTCCCTCTCAAGGGGAACTCTGTAGAGCATGGGGGCAAGGGGGCAACCTGGACCCACCCTCTACTCTGGGTTCCAGCCCAGGAACCCTAATGGTAGCAGCTGTTGGCAGCTTCCCCTTCACCACTGACGCTGCTTTGATTCCCTGGGCCCCTTCCCCATGATCCCCTTTTCCCAGCTTCACCCTTACTTCAGGCTTCAGCAATGCTTCCTCTCCCCCAGCTCCTTTCACCTAGGCTTTCTTGAGGGAACTGGAGGGAGAGCTTTTAAACAGTATGAGTAGGACCATGATTAGTTCCAGCTGTCTCCATTAGCCTAACAGCCTTAACTGACCCTTTGCTGGTTAATTGGAGTCAGGTGCCTACATTAGCCTAATGACCTTAACTGGTTTAATTGGCGTCAGGTGACTTGATTGGCCTGGAGTAGCCTTTGTTTGGCAGTGAATGATTGTTTGACTTATCGTTCACGCCCTCCAGGGAACAGGGACCTGCTCATCCTGAGGCTGATATATTTGCCTTCCACTACTCTTTTATAGCCTTCTGGTCCGAGTCCATCACACCCCCTAGATGACAAAGGATTTTGCCTTGCAAGAGGAAAGACCCAGCAGGGTAAATTTTGTATTAGTTTATTTCTTGTCCTTTATTCAGTGGGCCTGGAGAACAACCGATCACCATCCTCTTTATGAGCTATTAACATATTTGAAGACTGTTATCAGGTCTCTTTTCTTGGAACTAAGAGTTCTCCATTTTTTTCCCCCCCAATCCTTTCCTCACAGGTCAGGTTTTCTAAAGCTTTTACCATTTTTGTTGCTGTTCTTTGGACTCTCCACAATTTCTCTGCATATTTCTGAATGTATAGCACCCGGAACTGGACAGTGTACTCCAGCTGAGGTCTCATCGGTGCCAAGTAGAGTGGCTTATATTGAACACTCCTGTTGAGCCACTCAAGAATGGAACTAGCTTTTTTTGCAGTTTAATCACATGGTTGACTCATTCAACTTGTGTTCCATCATAACTCCCACATCCTTATCAGTCGTATGACTGCCTTGCCAGTTATTCCATATTTTGTAGTTGTGCATTTGATTTTTCCATCTTAAGTATCATATTTTACACTTGTCTTTATTGAATTTCATCTTGTTGATTTCAGACCAATTCTCCAACTTGTTAAGGTTGTTTTGAATTATAATCCTGTCCTCCAAAGTGCTTGCAACCCCTCCCAGCTTGATGTCATCTGCAAATTTTGCAAACATATGCTCCACTCCATTATCCAGGTCATTAATGAAAATATTGATTAATACCAGACCCAGGACAGACCTCTGTAGGACCCCACTAGAAATGTTCCCCCCCCCCATCCCAGTCTGACAGCAAACTGTTGATTACTCCTTGAGTATTTTCTTTCAACCAGTTTTGCATCCACCTTTTGGTAATTACATTTAGATCGCATTTCCCTAGTTTGCTTATGAAAATGTCATGAGAAAGGTGTCAATCCCCTTCCCTCAAAATATATGTCATTTCAATTTGACTAGCTTGGAATTGAAATAATTGTGTTTATGATGAACTGAAACAAAATTTTTTCTTAAAATCAAATTATATGAATATTTCCATGGAAATACTTCTGCCCTCTTAGACATTTAGTTAATATAAAAAGCAAAAAAAAAAAATCTACTGGCACATAAGAATATGTAGCAATGTTCATAAGTGAGTAGGTCAGTGAAGTTACCACTTTACGCACTGCAAATGGCTTTTGAAGTCTAGCTGTGTCAGAGACTTCCGCAAAGTCAATGCTGTTTATATCAAGGGATTTATTTTGGGCCCCTCTCCAGTTTTTCTATTTGTTAATTATTTGTGAACTCAGACAACTTGGTCCAGGTCTGCTTATAGCAAAACATACCTGGTTGGTATCTGGATATACCTCATGACCATATATATTCATACAGTCCTTCTTGCATTATTATAACCCTAACAGCATTCTGAATTGTGTAATATGCACCAAGCAAACAGCAGTACACATTAATTGAAAGGATGTTCCATGCAGATCGGGTGGTACAAAGTTGGAGTGCATAAAGGAGGCAAAAGATGCAGTTCAGTGGGACGTATAAGTAGACCAGGAAAGAAAACCGATTACATTAGCTGCATTTGTAGAAAACAAATTAAATGTAGATGCTGACATCTAAGGGCTTCAATCTCCACTGCTTTGCTATTTGCATAGCCATTTTCTCCTGTATAAAGTTGGTGTAAAATGATATTCTGAAACCATCTGTGAAACTCAAGCGGGGACAGATTTATGAAGGGCGATTAAAGTGACAAGGAATTCCTTTAACTTAATGCAACATGACAGGGGAAGGATTGTATACAAAGCAGTTTATCTGAAGCTAGATGTTTTCTGTCTTTATTAATGTGGACAATAAATAGTCTGATATTGTACCTTTAAAAATTCAATAACAATATTTAAGACAAATGAGGATAACTGCTGCTGTCTGTTTGTCCTTCTTGCCCCTTGCATCTCAGCTGCTAGACCACGGATAAGCAACCTTTGGCATGTGGCCCGCCAGGGAAATACGCTGGTGGACCAGGATGGTTTGTTTACTTGGAGCGTCCGCAGGTTCGGCCAACCGCAGCTCCCACTGGCCACAGCTTGCCGTTCCAGGCCAATGGGGGCTGCAGGAAGCGGCGGTCAGCACATCCCTCGGCCCTCACTGCTTCCCGCAGCTCCCATTGGCTTGGAACAGTGAACCACAGCCAGTGGGAGCTGCGATCAGCCGAACCTGTGGACGCTGCAGGTAAACAAACCGTCCTGGCCAGTCAGCAGATTTCCCTGATGGGCTGCATGCCAAAGGTTGCTGATCCCTGTGCTAGATTAAGCACCTCTTCATATTTTTAATACAGCAGCTTCTTTGATGTAGTATTTACTTTTTTCAGACTGCTTCTGGATTGTGAGAGGTTTTTCACATTAAGTTTTTAATATTAAAACTAGAGAAGTGGGAATCTGGTAAATTTCACAAGGTTTATGATTTAATAAGAGGTAATTAGCTTTGCTAATCATGTCCTGTTTTATTGGTATTCTATGGTTTGATTTAGATGACAGACAGAAGAGGCTGCAGACAGACAATAAAGAAGAGCTTAAACTTAAACACACGCAAAAATAATTCTGAATAGAAATGGCAAAAGCAGTCTGGCTGATAATATTCTGGGTGTTGGACAAATGGAGACTTATAGAACAAGCACAGCATGGGTGAACTCAGACCCCTATTAGGATAGAAAAATTAGGACAGTTTCTTTAAAAGAAATACTTTTAAAATGTTTAGGGAAATGGTTAGGAAATTCAGCCACAAAACTGAATCTGGGCTGTGTACACACCATGCAGGCAATAGTGGAAGGAGAAATGGTGTAGAATGGTTGTTTGCAACAAACTTTGTAAAACTATTCAGGAAATCAGAAGGGTGAATGACTGTCCAAATACAAACAAAGGAGGGTGCATTATTGGTGGTATCAATATATACCCCATAACAAGGTGATCCTGTGTTGCCTGATTTATTGATATTACTGATTTAGTTTCCTCAATTAGCACTCTGAAATCTGGTACGGTCTTGTCCCAATATCAGGCCCTGTATTATCAAAATTACTGTTTAGTTGGGAGCCCCAGTGTGTACGGTAACATTCTCACTTAGGAAATCACACAATATTTATACTAGTTTTATGAATACAGTTTGCAAATTCACAAAACTCTCTAACCCAGCAAGGCAAGTAGAGATAATACAGAATGAGCTGAGCACTCATCTATTTACACCATCCCTTGCAAAACAATCTGAAGCGTTATCATCTTCCCCCTCACCAATCGCCGGTGGTTGTCACCCTGGCATCTCTCAAGAGATGCCTTTCTCCCTCTCAAAGCACACAGGCTGGGATACAACTTCTATAATGTGTTACACTGATGCCACTATGCGTAATGGATATTCAGCACAGGTTTTGTCTTTTTTCCATATTTGTAGTTCCTCACCTTACTTCTCCCATAAGTTATTAATCTTTTTACCTCAGTCTTAAGTCAATTAATTACCATCAGGCCCTCTCAGAGGTCCAGAGAATATTTTTAACTCTTTAATATGACAAAATCTACACCAGTTAACAAAAAAATTATGTCTTTTACCAAATCACATCTCTTATTTGCTTAAAATTTGCATCTCTAAGCTGAGAGAGTGTGTTGCACATTTTGGTCTGATAGGGATGCGCATAAAAACAAGTTGTTATTTTTTTTTGGCATTTGATAAGTTTCACGAGTGTCTAAATTTGAGGCCCTCTTTGAGCTTGAGGTCCAGGCCAAATGGCCCTCTTGGCTCCCCCTCTGATTGGCCCTGGTTACCATGGCATCCTTAGGTCAATTAGGTTCCATGGCATCCTTGTGGTCAGATATCTGCTGAAGTCCTAAACTAAAAATATCCCAAGCTGGTGTAAACTAGCATCTTGTGATTACCTGCTGGCAGTTCAATCATTATAGCATTTTATCTTGTGATCTTCTAGAGTTACTCTGGGTTTGCTACTTATGTTAAGGCTTTTTGAGCCTTTTGCCTTCATTTGTTTGGATCTTATTGTCTTATAGGCATTGAGGCTTGTAGACTCACTACATTACTTATACCTGTGCCTCACCTATCAAATACCTATATCCTCAGGTGTAGCCTATAGAAGAGAATGAAGAGATTAAGCAGAACCTGAAAAAAACTAGCAGACATGGCTGTACCAGAGGAATTACTGCTCACTTGGGGAGATTTCAGCACTGATACAGGATCAAGTCGATCAGACTATGAGTGGATACTGAGCTCACAGAATCCAGAGAAGGCCATACTGCTTGATGTGTTGAGGCAATCAGTGAGTGACTGACAACACTTGATTTAAGACAAGAGAAAGCAATCTTTACACATACCAAAGCGATGGCATAAGCACACAAATAGATTCGTAGCTAACCAGGATGAACCAAAGGAAAATGGTTAAGGATTGTAAGGTTACTATGAGTGAAATGGTTGCATCCCAACAAAAGCTCTTGGTGGTAATGGTCACAACTGGCAAATGGACAGAGCATGAGCTTTTCACCAGTGACACCCACATCAGGATATTGACTCTGCATAGCATGACTGTAGACAGTCACAAGGTTTGCACCAAGAGATACAACACTCCTCTTTCGCTATTCCAATCTGTGTATGTTTAAGAACGTCTTGATCCAAGAAGCTGTGGCTGCACTAAGCTGGGTAGACCACTATCTCATGAAGAATAGTGCGGGAACAAGGAAATGCAGAAAGCAGTATGAAATCTGAGAGAACCCAGAAAGGGGATGGAAAATAACCCTTTGGAAGAATCAGTTGCCACCTACAGAGGCACCAAGCAAGCAGTCAGAAAGGTGAGAAACCTAGCTTTAGATGATCTGTATAAGGAGTTGAACAACTGCCCTCAGCTTGGCAAGAAGATATATGTTTGTACAGATGATAAACAAAAGGAAGGAAGATGGAATGAACACATCAATCATAAAGAATGCAGGGGGCCCACTGTTTGTGATAGAAATGCAGTACATAACCAATGGCGAGAATACTATGAGGGTCTACTTAACTATGAGAACTCTTTAGATGCTACACTACCATTGTGTGAACCAATAATTATGGATGTCGATGATCTGTCAGAGGCAGACATGAAGGGTTCAGTGCTGAAAATGATACCTGGAAACGCAGCAGGCCTGAACAAAGTGATAGAAGAAGTTATCAAAACCTTGAGGGAGGTTGGTGTACACCTGGCTCATGCAAGTCCTGAGCTCAATTTGTAAAGAGAATAAAATCCCAAAAGAATGGAGAAAGCCCATGCTAGTACTGATATACAAACAAAAAGGTGACATACAAAGTACTAAAAAGAAAAGGAGGACTTGTGGCACCTTAGAGACTAACCAATTTATTTGAGCATGAGCTTTCGTGAGCTACAGCTCACTTCTGCTCAAATAAATTGGTTAGTCTCTAAGGTGCCACAAGTCCTCCTTTTCTTTTTGCGAATACAGACTAACACGGCTGTTACTCTGAAACAAAGTACTAAGGAATTAAGTGCTGTCCCACTGCACAAAGCTGTTAATAACAGATGCATTTATTTATTTAGCATGTGCATAGTTGTCTAGCCAAGCGATGGCATCTTCAGTGGCATGATGCAGTTCTTCTAGGCCACCGCTGAACCTAGTCAGCAGGTATTCATCGACACTGTTCATCATCACCTGCGTTGTGCCGCAGCTGCACAAAGGGCTGTCACGAAGGCCCCAGCAATACTGGTTGGCTGCACAGAGACCTTGCCCGGTCTGGAATCTGTTCCACAGGGACTACTGGCAACAGGGCAGGTCAAAACCAGGCAAGCAAATTGTGGGGTCGGCGATGAGGGACAGGTTGGGGATTATAACAGATATCCATTCCTCTCACCAGAGTGATGCCTGGTGAATAATAGATAATGACATTCATCAAATAGTAGAGGCCTCTATAGGAAAGGAGAAGTTTGGTTTTAGAAAATTAAAAGGGACGACAGACGGTTTGTTCATCATTAGACAGCATTCAGCAAAGTACCTAGTGATTGTTGGTGCCTCTGCTA
Source organism: Chelonia mydas (assembly GCF_015237465.2). Taxonomy (NCBI): domain Eukaryota; kingdom Metazoa; phylum Chordata; order Testudines; family Cheloniidae; genus Chelonia; species Chelonia mydas. Next base: position 99,951,835 of record NC_057849.1, on the reverse strand, counting down.
TGATACTATTGGAAACTGGAGGACCTGGTCCGGATGGCGATGGATTTGAATGATGGTTCTATGTCAAAAGTGCAGACAGGCTTTAGAGGTGAAGGTTGGGCTCCATCAGGAATCAGTGCCTTTTCTATTACTATTTATGTTGTGATGTTCCAAATCCGAATGGAAGGTGGTGCAAAGTTGATCTATGCAGAAGATATTGCACTGATGGCTGTTAGTGAGGAAGATTTGGTCCAGGCAATTGATGACTGGAACAGAAAACTAACATACTATGGCTGAAACTGAGTAAAGAAAAGACTGAAGTCATGTGGGTGACTAGTCCAGAACCCAGGCAGATGAATATCAACATTAAGGGCCAGCACGTAAACCAGCTTTTTGTGTTTAAGTACATTGGGGGCTGGTTAGCAGCAAATGGAGAAATCAACAGAGAACTGCAAACAAGGCTGCTCAGAGCGGGAAAAGTCTGGCGCAAGGTAAGTGGAGTGATTTCTAATAAAACAGATGCCCAGACTACTTAAGGGTCAACTATAAAAAACTATGATAAGACCAGCTCATCTCTATGGATCAGAAACATGTGTCACCAAAGAGAAGCACTTGAGAAGACCTGAAGCCATTGAAATGAAATATTTGAGGGCAGTGAGAGGGGTAACTTTATTGGACCACCTGCAAAATAATATCATCAGGAGTGAGACCAAGGCCTGCAGTATGAGAAAGAAGCTGCAAGAGAGCAGGACAAGATGTTATTGGCATGTATGAAGGATAGATAAAGGCAATCCTTCAGGTTTCCCTAAACATGAATTGCAGATAACCACCTTATCTTAACTTTGCCTTACTATACAAACTATATGTGTATGTGTGTATGTGTGTGTGTATATATATATATATATATATATATATATATATATATATATATATAGTAGTGTTAGTTAGTTCATTCTTACCATAAAAAAAAAGTACTTGTATGCACTTATAATAGAAGGCGCACTTCCACAAAGGTCTCTATATGGAACCAAAGCAATCATTTGAGTTTTGCATTATATATATTAAAAAAAACCACACCACAAAACAAAAATATATAAAACAACCAACCATTCGGTATCCAACAAAAGTCAAGTTAAAAAAAATCCCCACCCAAAACCCAACTGTTTTAAAGTTAGTAGTTCAACATGGGCAGCTGCCTCCTCATATCCGGCATGCCCTGGCAGCACCCTGCCTCCATTTTCCACTCTCCTCTTCAGGGCCCTTTTAAGAACTGACTCAATTCCACAATAATTCAAACAGTTCCCTCATGGGGAACAATTTATTGAGTCCACCAGTGCATACAGGTGCTCTAGGCCCAAAGCCCATTCAGTATCTCTCTCAATTAGTCCAAATAATACAAAGCACAAACTCATATCTTCTTTAGCCCAGCTGGCCTTTACAGTCTCTCCCCTGATTCAACGGGGTCTCTCCCAGAACTCCCTGCCTGGAGAGCTTTATCCCACTCTGTGCTGCTTTTTAGCTTTTACCCTGCTGGTTTTGGGCCCTGCTCACTGCAGTCTTCTGGACTTCCCCTTTTACTGCAATTTCCTGATCTTTTTAGGAATCACCTGATTCAACCCAGGTGTGGCTCATCCTGTAATCAGGGCTGGCTTGGCTCTATGCTCTCCAGCCCATGGGCAAGCTCTCTGTTACAGTAAGTTTTGTGGTGTGTAAACCCTAATCCTCCAAAGCAGAAGCCTGAATGTGATGTTATTTTAGCTTTCCATGAAGGAAAAGGGGAGGGACAATTTTAGTTTGTGGCTACAGCTCTATGAGCCTCACCAGTAGAGGTTGTTGAAGGATGTACTGAGTCAGTACAACCCATAACTATCCTGACCACATCATCTTCCTAGCCAGTGTCACCTAATTTTTGGGCTGTGATGACTCCCTCTGGGCTCCCTGGAATAGAGGAGATTGAAGTCACTTTCTGCTGTCAGAATCATATGCCAGAATTTGTGCTTGCAGCAGCTTTGTAAATGGAGAATGTTTGTACATTGATGTTAAATTATGTTACTCAGCATAAAAGTGGGAAAGACAAGCCTTTAAAAGATGGGAAAACTCTAGTCAGACTTCAATCCTCTTGCATAATGGCTATTTTTAAAGACAAATTACTTATTTTTTGGAAGCAACTCAACTCCTTTACATTTTAATTTCTTCAGAACTCTCAGATAAATACTGGTCTTGATGATTTGCTGCCATTTATTTTCTGATGTTGGTCTGTTCCTTTTCCTCCCTCCTCTCCATATTTTTTCTTTTTAAATAAGTATCTCTGACAATTCTTTACCTTCACGCTTGGTAAAAAGTAACACCAAATTACAATGTTAGGATTAAACTAAACTAAATCACTAAAACTAACACCCAATAATATTTTTTCTATTAGTTAAAAATAAAGTTATCTTAACTTGGTAACACCTTTCATCCTAAAGGATCTCAAAATGCTTTGCATTTAGGGCTTTCTGTAATGAAATGCAACCACCCTTGCAGTGAACATGGGCTAACTCATTTTGCACCAAAAACACTACATAGCAGGATTTTTAGGAGAGAAAGTAATTAATGTCTCCAACTGGAATTCTGAGGCAATTAGAAAAGATTAGAATTAACCAGGTTGAAATTTGGCTACAACTAGGGCTGATCAAAAAAACCTTTTTTTGATGGAAAACTGGGCTTTTGATTAAAACTAACATGTTCAAGAAAGCATCTGCTTTCCTTGAAAAAAAAATCTGATTTGTAGTCAGAAAACTAAAAAACCTGAAAAATACTGACTGAACCCTTAATGTTTTTTGAAATTCAAGTTTTAGGTGTTTGATGAAAACTCAAAATTTTCCACAGGGAAAAAACCTAAACAAATATTTTCAGCAATCCTGGGTTTACCACAGCGCCAATGGCTCTGTGGCACCGGGCCCACGCTCAGAAGGGGCCGATAACACCCATTTCCTCCCCACCTGCAGTGCTACAAGAGGCCCTGAGAGTGAGGAGCAGCATCCTGGTTACCACAGTCCCCCGCTTCCAGCCCCAGAGAACACTTACCCCCGTCCCCCGCTGCAGGCCCGGCCAGCCCCAGGGTGGGCAGACCGCCAGTCACCCCCCTTCCCTGGGGTATAATACACTGTACCAGGGCCCTGATACATTGTATCCCCCACGCTGTGCCTAGAGAAAGGCAACGACTTTCCAGCTCTCATCCTCTATCTGCAGGAATCCAGCCCAGGAGCCAAGAGCCCAAGGGACCCCGGGAGCTTTAGTTCCTTGGTCCGCTCTCTGCCTGGAGATCCAGCCCTGGAGCAGGGAAGGAAAAACATTTCCCAGCATTCCCCTGGCAGCTATCAACAGGAATGGGACGGCGAGGGAGTGGGGAAGCTGCCAGGGCTCATGAGACCTGATGCACCGGGCTTGCTGTGAATGGGGAGCTGGCTGCTAGAAGGGGGTGGTGCTGTGAATGGGGAACATCTATGCACAAGGAGTAGAAGGCTTTGGCCCAGATATCACACTCAGAAGACTACCCCAGACTGGATTAGGGATGCTGGTGGCCACGGCTGGCAGCCCCAAAGAAGGAATTGGGTGGAATGAACGGACGATGCACCTCTATCTGAAGCCTCGCAAGGGACGCATGTGGACCCCACCAGGAGAAGTTAAAATGATAAGGAAGGGAGAGAAGGCTGTACTAGAGGATCTGGGCAGCTTTAGGTACCGTATTAGGCACACGGGAGGATGTGACTCAATTTCCACTTCTGAGCCATGGAAGCAGAAATTGTCTTTTCCTTTCCAGATTTATCTAATACTCAGAAAGGGAATCTAGCACCTGCCTTCCAGATTTGAACACCCTCAAAGTTCAGGAGTGCTCAAGTTCAATTTGGGTTGCTATCTGTTACTTCATTTGTCCCAGATCAAATACTGATCCACTGTAATTTGCTGTAGAAAAAGTAGGATAAAATTGAGCGACAAATGCTGGCATCTTCCCAGTGCTCAGTAGGACTGGAATTGCTATTTTCAACAATCATTACCATTTTGTTTTGTTTTTTTTAGTTTTGTTTGTTTAAAAAGAAAATGACAGTAATATTGCACTGGCAAGTTCCTCACAGAAACGAAGAGTGGAACAAAAGAACAGCAAAGACACCTCAACTTTTCCTCATTATGGGGGACAGTCTTACAATCTGGATCCAGATATCCTCCAGTCACGCTAACTGAACTTTATTGCAGTTCTATAACCATTCAGGCACCAGTCCTGCATTCTGTGCACATCCAAAATTCCTACTGAATTCAGACGTGCCTTGCTTTTGTAACCATACCACCGGATATTTTCAGACCTTGTAAGCTAAGCAGGTTTACATTTAGTAATTGGGTGGGAGGCCTCTCAGAAACAGTTACGTGCTGCAGGAGGTGTTGATTGTTCACTAGGTAATGTGAGACCCTTCTGTTTACACTAGTAAACCAGTGCAGCATAGTTTTAGGATGCACTGTGCTCCTAGAGTCTAGAATGAGGTCCTTTGCTTCTATACACAGCCCATTAAAGACAATGAAAAGACTCCCATTGACTTCAACAGGCTTTGGGTGGAATTAGTTATACACGGGGTAACTCCACTGTCTTCATAGGGTCCTGGTCCCACAGCAGAGGGGTGGGGTGTGAGCTTGTTACAGAGCTGCTGCTCAGGGATGGGGAACCTCCTGGTGCCCCAGACTCCGAAATCATCCAGGCTGGACCTTCTGCATGACTATGAGAGGTGCATGGGAATTGGGGGCCCTTGCTGCAGGTGATGGACATCTCAGGTACTTAAAGCCATGTTCTGGAATAGGGAAGCACATAACTGCAGAGTCTGCAGCTTCCTAGGGCCAGTGCTGAGGAATGAGAGTTCCTAGTGCTGTTGCAAGGTTCAAGCATGCTCAGTCTTGGAATTGCCACCCCTCCCGCAGCTAGTAGCTGCAGCTGTCTAAGGCTGGCCTCTGGCAATTGGCGCCATGGCTCTAGCCAGAGAAGTTACAGATAAAGAAACTGGAGTTAACCTCAAGGAACAGAGGTCACCAATAGGAAATGAATGTCAAGGGGAGCTGAGAAAGAGGAAGCAGGTCAGGCTTGCAGGGGGAGAATAGGACCAGTTGGCTGGGGAGCACATCCAAGGTAGAAGGGAAACAAGCATGGGGAGAGGTGTTGGTAACCAGGTAGTGGAATAGCATGTAGATGGGAGCACAGGGAGAAAGGCTGGTAACTTCAGGCTCCCAGGGGACTAAGTGCTCACTGAGCCAGGGTTGGGGAAATGGTGTTTGCAAGTGGTTTGCTCAAATGGCAGGATGGGGGTTGGGGAGGGATTTCTCAGAACTGATCAGATATCTGCTGGCTGTGGAACTTTATTGAGCTGAGGCCAGGACCACATACAGTGACTGGTGACATAGGGTGATACTGGAGACATGGCTGTAGAATGTCTGAATGAGGAAGAAGATAAATCTGTGGGGAGTTTCCCCTGATCATTTTGAAAGTTCTGCTCACTGTGGACACTGGTAAACCCACATAGGTACAGCTCACTGAGAAAACCTGGGGGCTGAGGAAGCTGTGTATGGCAATACAGATGTAAGCAGAGCGAGGATGAGCTTCACCCTGACATCTGGTGGTGAGGTGTGGCAAGTTGTGGAAAAGAACTTCAGGGGCTGATCTCATTTGCATAGGCACACCCACCCCGCCTAGAATGAGGCCATAGCTGCCCAAATGGTCACTTTGGCTGTTGTGGGATCCCCAGTGTCTCTGTTATTGGGGCGGGAAGAATAAATTGTTATTACCCTGATTATGGGAACTGTGCTTGGAACTGTACTTGGCCTTTTGTTATGATGGAGGGACTCACCCTCAACTAAGTAGCACTCGCTAGGCAAGGGACATGGGTTCCTAAACTCTGTGAATTGAGAGAGGCTTGAGACAGGTATTTGTACCTGGTGGTGTGGGCCCCTTTGTGAGGGCCTGAAACACCAATTGCACCTGTGTCTCTCTCCACTGTGGAACGTCAGAGCTAATTTTGGGTCTATTAAGAGTCTTGCTACAGGTATTGTGCTGAATTCACTTTGGCCTTATGGTGCACCAGCACTAAGGCTCCCACTACTATGAGCTGAAATCACTGAGCACTGTGTCAAGTAGTGGGGAGCTGGAAGAACCAGAGTGCAGTGGTGCTGTTCGTGGACAGGCTGGTGGAGTGTTCGTGAGATGGCGAGGTGAGCTGTGCAGAGCGGAGCCGTTTGTGAGACGGCGAGCTGAGCAGAGCTGTTCGTGAGATGGCGAGCTGTGCAGAGCGGAGCCGGTCGTGAGACAGCGGAGCGGAGCAGAGCAGACCCTGTGGGGCAGTCAGCTTCAGGACACGTAAGGTGCCCCTTACCTCTTTCCCCCACACACAGGCACATTTTAGCCAGACTGGGGAGTAACGCTCTGCAGATGAACTTTTGAACTCTGGGACTGGACTTTTTGAACTTTGGGTGATTTGTGGATTGCTGGACTCAAGAGACGTTTGGGTTCTGGGACTCAAGAACCTGAGGGAAAGGATGTGGCCCAATTTGCTGGGGTGGGTCTTTGCTCATGGTTTGGTTAATGAACACTAGTTGTGGTGTTTCCCCAATTTAATGCTGATGTCGTTTACCTCATGTTATTAAAGATTCTCTGCTACACCGAGAGTCTGTGCTTGCGAGAGGGGAAGTATTGCCTCTTTGAGGCGCCCAGGGAGTGTGTAAGATTTCCCAGGTCACTGGGTGGGGGCTCGAGCCAGTTTTGCATTTGCTTTGATGAGAGGGAACCCCTGTGTACTGAACCCGGCCCTTGCTGCTATCAACTTGGCCTGGCAGAAGGGTTGCACAGATAGTCTTGCAGAGGTGTGTGATCAAAATGAAAAATGTCTCTGAGATTTAGTACCAGGTATACTATGGTGTCAATGGCACCACCACACCAGCCTCACACTCAGAAGGAACCCATAACAACTAAATGGGGCCCCAAAAATAAGTTTGGCACCAAGCTCACAAAAGGTTAATCCGGCCCTGATTTTCACACCTGTTCTAGTGAGGACTTCAGGATTAACACCTCTACTCCCGTTATTGCTGTAGTTTAGGAATCTATTAATTGTTCTTCAGTCATGCTAACCGAAATCAGATTCGGGGATGGAGCTGAACCTTTTCCTGAATGTTTGCTGCCATTGTTATAAAGGAAGGTGAACCATTTACATGATGGGTTTCAGAGTAGCAGCCATGTTAGTCTGTATTCGCAAAAATAAAAGGAGTACTAGCTAGTGGCACCTTAGAGACTAACAAATTTATTTAAGCATAAACTTTCGTGAGCTACAGCTCACTTCATCGGAGCTGTAGCTCATGAAAGCTTATGCTCAAATAAATTTGTTAGTCTCTAAGGTGCCACTAGTACTCCTTTTCTTTTTGCATTTACATGATGGAATTCTCTGGCTTGTTAGCTAGACGTAGAATTTGTTGAAGTGGTAAACCTTGTACTCTCTTAAGGAGAAACTATTAAGTTATTATAAGAAATGGTTTGGGGGTAGTGAAAGCAGGAAAATTAATATGCCTTTTCAAAGCAATGATTAAGCAGGAGGAAGATGAAGATATAGAGTAAAATCCTGCTCTGGGTAGTGCTATGAATGGGAGAAGAGTCACTACCCTGCGTGTCTGCTGCATCTAGAATTTTGCTGGCCTAGAATGCTGGAGGGATGCATGGTGTGGTTCACCCGTGGCTGCTCCACGGAAAAGGCCACAGCATATGTGCTAACTGGCTAGGGAACACGGAGATTGGTGTGGCCACACCTCTCCTCTTCAGAGCAAGTTAGGTATCCTGCTCGCTGCTGTACAAGAGGAAGGAGTGAAGAGGTTCTTCCTATAACTTCTTTTCTTAATGCCATATCAACACACTACAGGGCCGGATATGGCCAATATAGCTCTAGAAAACCTGATGGTTAGTTCTATAAAGTAAGAAGATGTTCAGTACAAGGACTTATATTCGGACAACACCAGCAGGCATTCCAGGTCACAAATATTCTCTATTCATTTTATTCATAATGCGGTAAAATGTTATAATATGTAGTATATCCATTACATCCCCTTGTGATGACGATGGCATAGATATGCACTGCCTTGCACGTAGATTTAACAGACTGATCTGACTTCATTTTTCCAGTGCTGGTAATTTCATGTACAAAATCATACTTGCACTTAAAAATACTAAGCTGTGCACATCCAATTGCCAACTTTGCTTTTGCACATGCAAGTTTCCTCATATAATTGTTAACCAAATTGATTCCACAAAATAGACAAGTGCATGTGGAAACAAATTTTGAAAAAATGATCCTTTATTTCCCTTGTTTAGATGTAAAATAGAACCAAACAGTTTTATACCATGTTGAATACATTTATTATTTTCCATGAGCTGCAGTAATTAATTGGAATCTAGCTAATGTGTTTGTGCACACACTCACTCGCTCTTTTTTTGTTTGTTTGTTTTTTTGCTTTTTGCTTTTCATTCCTTTTGGAATGCCTTGTACTATGTGAGCCAACCAAAAATACCTCAGGCATTTCTTCATCAGGTGAGCCACCCACCAGATGGACAGCACTTAAAACGAGTGTAAAGCCTCTTTTAATTTGAATACCTGGTATGGCACAAGGGGTACACATAAACCTACCTTTGAGCAATTCTTCCTCTTATCCTAAAGGATATTTCAGTCTTAGGGTTATTTCACTCTTGTATCTTTGAAACTATTCAGGATGTTTATAAATCCTGACATCAAGCCAGGTAGAGCTTCTTAAGTGAGCCGAAGCAGGATCAAGCATTTATACAAACCTAATGCACTATTATTTTTTTAAATTAAGCTTAGGGAGATCTTCTCCAACAGGAAGCACTCATGTTAGTGTCCTACTTGTAAGAGTCTCATTCACAAATCATAGCTTTCAGAGTGGTAGCTGTGTTAGTCTGTATCAGCAAAAAGAACGAGGAGTACTTGTGGCACCTTAGAGCCTAACAAATGTATTTGAGCATAAGCTTTTGTGGGCTAAAGCCCCCTTCATCAGATGCATGCAATGGAAAATACAGTAGGAAGATATATATATACAGAGAACATGGAAAAAATGGGGGTTGCCATACCAACTCTAATGAGACTAATCGATTAAGGTGGCCTATTATCAGCAGGAGAAAAAAAACTTTTGTAGTGATAATCAGGATGGCCCATTTCAAACAATTGACAAGAAGATGTGAGTAACAGTAGGGAGGAAATTAGCATGGGGAAATAGTTTTTAGTTTGTGTAATGACTCATCCACTCCCAGTCTTTATTCAAGCCTAATTTTATGGTATCCAGTTTGCAAATTAATTCCAGTTCTGCAGTTTCTCATTGGAGTCTGTTTTTGAAGTTTTTTTTGTTGAATAATTGCGACTTTTAGGTCTGTAATTGAGTGTCCTGGGAGGTTGAGGTATTCTCTGACTGGTTTTTGAATGTTATAATTCTTGATGTCTGATTTGTGTCCATTTATTCTTTTGCATAGAGACTGTCTGGTTTGGCCAATGTACATGACAGAGGGGCATTGCTGGCACATGATGGCATATATCATATTGGTAGATGTGCAGGTGAATGAGCCTCTGATAGTGTGGCTGATGTGATTAGGTCCTATGATGATGTCCCTTGAATAGATATGTGGACAGAGTTGGCAACAGGCTTTGTTGCAAGGATAGGTTCCTGGGTTAGTGTTTTTGTTGTATGGTGTGTGGTTGCTGGTGAGTATTTGCTTCAGGTTGGGGGGCTGTCTGTAAGCGAGGACTGGCCTGTCTCCCAAGATCTGTGAGAGTGAGGGATCGTCCTTCAGGATAGGTTGTAGATCCTTGATGATGCGCTGGAGAGGTTTTAGTTGGGGCTGAAGGTGACGGCTAGTGGCATTCTGTTACTTTCTTTGTTGGGCCTGTCCTGTAGTAGGTGACTTCTGGGTACTCTTCTGGCTCTGTCAATCTGTTTCTTCACTTCAGCAGGTGGGTATTGTAGTTGTAAGAATGCTTGATAGACTTCTTGTAGGTGTTTGTCTCTGTCTGAGGGGTTGTATTGTAGAGCTTGGCTGTAGACAATGGATCGTGTGGTATGGTCTGGATGAAAGCTGGAGGCATGTAGGTAAGTATAGCGGTCAGTAGGTTTCTGGTATAGGGTGGTGTTTATGTGACCATCGCTTATTAGCACCGTAGTGTCCAGGAAGTGGCTCTCTTGTGTGGACTGGTCCAGGCTCAAGTTGATGGTGGGATGGAAATTGCTGAAATCATGGTGGAATTCCTCAAGAGCTTCTTTTCCATGGGTCCAGATGATGAAGATGTCATCAATGTAGCGCAATTAGAGTAGGGACATTAGGGGACAAGAGCTGAGTAAACGTTGTTCTAAGTCCGCCATAAAAATGTTGGCATACTGTGGGGCCATGCGGGTACCCATAGCAGTGCCGCTGACTTGAAGGTATACATTGTCCCCAAATGTGAAATAGTTGTGGGTGAGGACAAAGTCACAAAGTTCAGTCACTGGGTTTGCCGTGACATTATAGGGGATACTGTTCCTGACAGCTTGTAGTCCATCTGTGTGTGGAATGTTGGTGTAGAGGGCGTCTACATCCATAGTGGCTAGGATGGTGTTTTCAGGAAGATCACCGATGGATTGTAGTGTCCTCAGGAAGTCAATGGTGTCTCTAAGATATCTGGAAGTGCTGGTAGCGTAGGGCCTGAGGAGGGAGTCTACATAGCCAGACAATCCTGCTGTCAGGGTGCCAATGCCTGAGATGATGAGGTGTCCAGGACTTCCAGGTTTATGGATCTTGGGTAGCAGATAGAATACCCCTTCTCGGGATTCTAGGGGTGTGTCTGTGCGGATTTGTTCTTGTGCTTTTTCAGGGAGTTTCTTGAGCAGATGGTGTAGTTTGTTTTGGTAACCCTCAGTGGGATCAGAGGGTAATGGCCTGTAGAATGTGGTGTTAGAGAGCTGCCTAGCAGCCTCTCATTCATATTCTGACCTATTCATGATGACGACAGCACTTCCTTTCTCAGCCTTTTTGATTATGATGTCAGAGTTGTTCCTGAGGCTGTGGATGGCATTGTGTTCTGCATGGCTGAGGTTATGGGGCAAGTGGTGCTGCTTTTCCACAATTTCAGCCCATGTTGAAAGCTGAAAGCTTATGCTCAAATACATTTGTTAGTCTCTAAGGTGCCATAAGTACTCCTAAATCATTATAGCACATTCTGTGCGAAAGGAAAGAAACTCCATTGCAAGCCTCCCACAAGCTAAAAACATTGGTGTAACAATGTTTTTAGGTTGTGGGAGGCTTGCAATGAAATACAGTTTTTAATTAAACATTCTCAACAATATACTCCTCTTCTAGACTGCAAGCACCCACCATCCATCAAAGATGTTGAAGTATTCCACAGCTATATTCAGCTCACTATCAAATCAAATGGAAGAGACAGACTAGTCAAGGATTCAGAAGGCAGTCTAACAGAAATTAGTGTCAGTCCACTCTTTGATTAGGTAATGGCAATTATGATATTTATAGCAAGTCACTACAGGGAAATGTTCCAAAACTGCAAGTCTGGCTTCCAAGTATAGCACTTGCAGCATCCACTTATGTGAATCTTTGCCTTGAGTTTTTGAGTACCAACTATGTTCTTTCAAATGTAAACAGCACAGATTACAGAGGCTATAATGCCAGCATAAGACTGTGGGCTATTATACTGTATTAACACAGTACTGATTTTTCAAAAGCCCCTAAGTCAAATTGTGTTTAGGCACTTTTGAAAATGTTACCCATAGTGTACAAGTGCACAATACCATGCCAAACTTAGACTGTACATCTGTGCCATATGTCAAATAAGTGTTGACACTTTCTTTTACATCAAAGCTGTGTCAAATACAATACATATTGGTTTTTGTCATATGTTTTGTATTGTGCTCTGCAGCTCTCTGCCTGGTTTTGACAGGACGCCATGGTTCAGCTAACTGTTGAGCAGTGTGCGCAAATGAGAGAGCCAATCATGGCACAAGACCTGCTGGTAATCATGGAACAATCAACATTTAGGAAACAACAATTGTGGAGTCTCCTACTGATTTTAACTGCCTGATATGAGTTAAGAATAGTTTATCAGGGCTAGATTACAGAATAAACTGTGTTCAGAAGCCAGCTGTTGAAAGAAGAGTGTAGCTGTAGGCATGTCAGTCCCAAGATATTAGAGGGACAAGTTAGGTGAGGTAATTGTGACAGGATCCCTGGGATGCAGCCTGGGTCTGTGGGTCCGCTGTACTCCCTTAACTCTCTCCAGCCTGGGCTATCTTTCACAATGCCTTGCTAGTGCCCAGCAGCAAACCCCTCCAGGTGCTGTTATCACTCAGCACAACAACGTGTGGAGCCCCACAGCCAGCAAGATTGAATGAATGCTCCCAGAGCCACTCATGAATCACACAGAGAAAGGCATCAGAGCCAAATCCCCCCAACTCCTAGCACTGTACCTCAGGAATATACCGTCTTGCACTGCTCAAGATGAGTAGTGCACATTTATTAATTGGTTCACCACGTCATCAGTGGAAAGTGGAAATACACCAGCCTTTGCAAAACCTGAGCGGATTTGCCAGACACTTCATGCAAACTCACTGGTAAAGATAAACAGTTAAACAAATTTATTGACTATAAAAATAGATTTTAAGGGATATTAAGTTATAGGCAAAAAGTCAGAGTTAGTTACCAAAAGAAATAAAATATAAACACGCAGTCTAAACTCTCAACCCTATTAGGCTGGGCAACATCTAGATTAAGCAGTTTTTCTCACCCCCACTGGATATAGCAGTCCTTAATATACAGATTTGTCCCTTAAATCTGGGCCAGTATCGTCTTTTGGAGTCTTCAGTCTTCTTGTCAATGTCTTTGTTTCTTGCAGCATAGGTGGGTGAAGGAGAAAGGCACCTGCATGTGGCCACTGTGTCTGTTTTATAGCCTCAGTCCCATGTGCTTGGGGAGCACAAGTCCAGGCATGTCTGGGGGCATTGCTGAGTCTCCAGGCAAGGTTGAGCAATTCCGCTGGTGTGACCTCATGCCCGTGAGTCATTGAATTGTTGCTCCCTTGCTGGACAATGGCTGTTGATGGGTTGTTTAACACCCCATCCGGGTGTTGGCTACTTTCCTTGCTGTTGCCTCTGGGGAGCTAATATCCTCCTGATTCCCCAACTTACAGCATGTTTTAGTGACCACTATACAACACAGTTCTCATAACTTCATATGCGTTAATGATACACATATATGGATAGAGAAATGACTTTCAGCAGATCATAACCTTTCTCCAGTACCTTACAAGGCATGCTTTATATGCAAGATCATGATTATATAAAAATGAGGAATATGGGGGTTCCAGGATGCTCCCCAAAGGTATAGAATGTCACAGTAATATTAGGGTGACCATATTTCACCTAAACTGAAAATGGGACACCGGGTAATCAGCAACACCAGTCATCTTGGGCCAGCCGCACGCAGGGCTGGCCCAAGCTGCTTGGTGTCGCTTTTCGCCCAAGCCCTTCTGCCTGGGGCTGACAGCCCGAGCCCCACCTTGCGGGACTGACAGCCTGAGACTTTATTAGTCTGGGATTTTTGTTTATCTGGTAATACCCAAGCAAAGAGGGCAAAAGTACAAACATTACCTTTATTTATTCTTTAATAAGGATCTGAATGCAGAAGTAGGTTTAGAATAGAATAAATCCCATGGTTCAGGCACAGAACGGGAGTTCAAAGTGGTTCAGGTTCAACTCGCTGGTCTTACCACAGTTATTCTTTGTGAACTTTTGCAAGATATTTATTCTTTCTATTCCTGTCTGTAAAATCCGGATAATGGTACTTTCCTACCTCATAGAGGCATGGTCAGATTTAATTCATGTTCAGACACTACAAGAATGAGTGCCATAGAAATGCCCATAAATTAACTATATTATGCAGAGCTCCACAATTTCACCAAATGTATAAATTTGTTTTTTAATGTTAAACATGTTATGATGTTATAAAAACATTTGTATCCCATCAAGCTGAATGTATTAAATTGAGTACGTTAAGATACTGTGATAAGTTTCTATTTCTGTATCACTGTCGGCATGGATAAAATTGTGGAAAAAATTGTAAATACATTGAGCCAGATCCTCAACTGGTGTAAATCAGCATAATTCCACTGATTGCAATGGCGTTACAACTCTCGACTTTCACCAACTGAGGATCTAGCCTATATTTTCATGTGGCAATCACTTTGCCTCATTTGCAACAATACTTGCAAGCATCAATGCAGATCACCTATTCAAAGTTCAAAAGAGTCAATTCCATAACTGCATCTGCTTCCAGTGTAGTATAAATCTGTTCATATCATTGTGTGTATGGAGATGATTCAGAAAATGCTATGCCCTGTAAAACTCATTGGAAGTTGCAGAACATCTTAAATGAATTGAACCTTTGGTGATACATGTGTCAGAGTTGTGAAAGGCTGTTATTGTTATTTGCGGTACTAGCATTTAATATTTATGCAATGTTACTACTGAGAAGCCCCAATCAGGATCAGATCTTCATTGTGGTAGGTGTTGTTCCTACCCTGGAAAGTTGCTACAGTATATCATCATAGCTTTAAAGTATACAACTCACTGACCATTAACCCTAAACTTTTATTTCAGAATATGCGGGTTTGTATTCTGCTAAAAAAAAGGGCCTGATCTCCATTGATTTTCAACTTTTGAAAATGGGTTTTGAAAATGTAACTGATATAATTATTTTTTATTTTATTTTGTACTCCTGAATAAGAAAACTAATTTTTCAGCCATCCAATTCAGTATAAAGGCAAGAGGGAGACTTTTGCAGTTATAAAGACAAACAGCCTCTTTCACCACGCATTTAAAGTAAATAAACATAATTACAGAACAGGGATTAAAATGGTAAAAGATAATATCAAGAGGAAGCTTAGGTGTTTGTCTTTGGGTGACTACCAGGATGGTTGCCCTCATGCACGATGACTGACTAGAGAAAACAGATTATAAAGAAGCTCTCCTCTGCTTTCCTCAGAAATAAGCTAATTCCCTTATTGCTTTCAGTTCTCTTCTGTGAGGTTTTTAAAATTATTTTTGACACTTGTTTTTAACCTTAGAGAGAAGCTCAGAGTGCTCCCCAGTATAAAGTTATGAAAGTCATTAGTCTTGTTCTAGAAAGCTGATAGGGATAAGCTGCCTCCTTTAGTGCTGACATTCCTTACGACATGGAGTTTCATTTTTTAATGTGTTCTCCTTTAACTCAGACACTGATTGCCTTGTACAATAATGTTCTTTAAAAGTGCAACCTCTTATTATGAAAAGCATTACCCTGGCACTGAGAAACTTTGCCAAAAATAAAAAAATGCTACTGTGAATAAAACATTAGAGGTGTTACTGAGTCTGTGTGAATAAGGCCAGCTAGAGACTAAATCCTCTGTGACATAACTCTGCAAGGGAGGTATTTGAGAGACTGAGTTTTAGAAAAAAGAAAAGGAGTACTTGTGGCACCTTAGAGACTAACCAATTTATTTGAGCATAAGCTTTCGTGAGCTACAGCTCACTTCATCGGATGCATACTTAAAGTGGAAAATGCAGTGAGGATGAGATAAACACCCATTTTTTCATGGTCTGTGTGTATAAAAACATCCTCACTGCATTTTCCACTTTAATTATGCATCCGATGAAGTGAGCTGTAGCTCACGAAAGCTTATGCTCAAATAAATTGGTTAGTCTCTAAGGTGCCACAAGTCCTCCTTTTCTTTTTGCGAATACAGACTAACACGGCTGCTACTCTGAAACCTGAGTTTTAGAAGTTAGTGCTAGTAAGTCTAAATTCCAATACTATCATTTGCTTTTTTTCTTCTTTTATATCTGAGAGGATCTATTGGAGTTGAAAACAATCAGGCTGATGTAACTGAGAGGATATCTAATTACCAGGGCAAAATTTTGACCTGCCCTTACAGTAGCATGCAAGGATGTAGAGGGTGTGAAATGCCCCTTTACTCCTTAGCACAAGTTATCTGTATCACAGGTCAGAGCACAGATGGGAGAGAATCATGGAGTTGCTGCTCCCCCACATATCTACAGAAGTAGGCAAGAAGTGGACTGACACCGGTGAGGAATAATTGTGGTCTTTGGTCTGCTCTCCCAACATGCCAGCCAGTTCTCCAGTAGCAGTTTGCTTCCCCCTAGAGTGAGTGGGAAGCCAGGAAGGGAGCTGTGACTCAGAGTCATAGTTCTTTCCCTGGTCTGCTCCTGGGACAGAGCAGGGCAGATTGAAATGTTACAATCTAATTGTACATCAGTGTTACTGAGTCTAATTATCAAACTGTGGTTTATTAATTTTCCTTCTTAACTCCTTTTTCCTTCCTTGGTGTCTTTAGGGAAAAAGAGGGAGATCCTGATTTATTTACTCCAGATGCTTAAAAGTTTTTCTTTTATTGTGCTTCTTTTTCTCTTTCTTTCATTCTCTTATTGTGATGATAGGAATCCTTATAATTAAATAAAAGCTTAAATTCTGAAAATTCTGAATGTGTCAGGCATATGAGATGCCTCAGCGCTGCTGAATTCTCTTATCTTGTACAGCTGATGCCCTCTCTATTACTGCTCACTCAAGAAAATAACTTGCACTATGTTTGAATAATAAAAATGGCAGTTTGCTATAACTAAGTTGTGTGTGTGTGTTTGTGTGTGTGTGTTTTTGTGTGTGCACGCTTAGCCCAAAACTTAGACCTGTTGGAATTAAAAAAACAAAATCAAAGCTCCTTTGATAAAGCCGCCTACACTGTATGTAAACATGTTTTTTTAATATACATACTAAATATATAGGCCCACTGAATCATCCAACTAGCAATGAGTTATAAAAGTAATCTTGGATGAGTTTTATGGTCTATGTTTAATTGATTACAAATAAATCCACATGAGCCCAAGATCACCACCCCTCATTGCAGGTTACCACTTCCTAGGGAAAAATCTCCCTGAAATGTATGAGTGTTGCAATATAAGCTGTAGCAGTGTGGGCTGTTCCTAAGACAAACAGATAATCATCCTTCCCTAGTTGAGGAGCCTTCTCACTTAACTGAAAAACTGACAGCTGAGAGACGACCAACAGGAATCACATTCAGGGCAGCTACATGGCAGCCCAGATAATCACCCCTAGGCTACCACTCTGGTCCAAAGCATGTCATAATAGGCATAGTCATATCACAATTGTCTATAATAAATAAAACATAAGACTTTGAATTTGCTTTTCATTCAAAAATTGCAAAACACTTCAGCAAACATTATTGGTTTAATCCCTGTGAGATATAATATCCCAATTTTATAGGAGGGGAAACCGATAAGAGAAAACAAGCATCTTCCCTCAATGAAAAGAGACTGTGACCTCACTCCCACTAAGGAACATTTATATTCCCTTACATAGGTAATTCTTGTGGAAGGGATGATTTTTGCCCATTTTTTTCCAGCTACTATAAATAAAATGATATGATACAGATGATACACAATACACATATTTTTTTAAAAACCTGCAGAATATTAGTCTCGGACAAAGTAATGTCAAGCCAATGTACTTTCTCTTTATATGGGGTTATGAGAGGCTTTTTTCCTTCCCTTCCCTTTCTTTCTTTTTTTTCTTGGACTGGCCCATACTGTGTGTGCCCTTTACACAAGATTTTAAAAATTCAAAGTTGAATTTCTGGAAGATTTATGATTTTTATTTTCAAATCAGAAAGTTTTGCAAAATAAGCTAAAACCTCAAGGTGGCCAGCCAAAGCTTTTATGGAATGTTTCTTCAATGCCTCCTCAGCCAGTAACTGAGTTTACTTTGGCAATTACTGAAGTGAAGAATTATAAAACATTTCTAACTTACATTTCATATTTATCATGAGAATACCACTTAGAAAGTAGTTGAACAATCTTAAGAATCCAACCTCATGACAAAATGTCTCATGTTTAAACATTCTCCACCTGAAACTCTCAGTACACATCAGTATTTGATATAAAAGGTGAAAGGGGTATGAATTACAATTTTCTGCTTCCTGTTTTCTACATGTTATGGCTAAGGAGTAAATTATCTGTGTGGTACAAGTGGTATTAAGAATAACCATAATATTTTGTCCTCATTTAGCACCTCTTACCAAAAATATTAAAGTGTTTTATAACAAGTGGTTTAGTATCATGATCCCCACTGACTAACAGAGAAACTGGGGCACAGAGAGTGGATTCTCCAAGGACACACAGCGAGTGGCACTGTAACAAACAGCAGCTACATCTCCTGAATCCCAGCCCCCTCTTCTAACCCAGAGATAAACTGTTTTACTAAACAAAATTCTCATTAAATTATAATATTGTATGCATAATTTCCTACATACTGCAGTGCACATTTATTCTTTTTCTCCTTGTATCCGAGCTAAGAGAGAAACATTACAAGAAAGGGACCAAAATAGTAATGTACAGACACCATGAACAAAGACAAGGATTTTTAAAGGTGCCTAAGGGATTTAGGTGCCCCAGTCCAATTGAAATTCAATGGGAAATGGGTGCCTAACTCTTTTTGATTCCACTGAAAATCCCAGTCAGGATATCTATGATATCAGGAGCAAGATTAAAAAATCCAGTTTGAAAAGGGACAGATTGAGAAACCAACAAAAAATTAAAATTGAATATTCTTAAAACTCAACCCGGTCTCAAGAAGAAATTTACTCAAAAAACTAAATTGTTTGTAAGGTATCACATTCCAGGAAAACCGTGTCCTTTAAATCACATACTGATACCAATAAGGGGTTGGGAAAGCAGCCCCGCTACATTAAAGATGTTTGAGCAGGTCCTCTAGCAAAATAACGTTTAAATTTCAGGAATAGTTTACCACATGATATGGGCAATCCCACGGTTACATCCATAAAACCTCCTTACAGGCTCCATATTCCCATGCACCTTCTAGCATCTAGTTCTTTCTTGCTATTCTATTCTATCTATATGCTTACATGCCCCTCTTCAGTGCAGTATCTGAGCACCTCACAATCAATCATTAATGGATTTTTATGCTCACAACACCCCTGTGAGGTAGGGAAGTATTATTACCCCAGTTTACAGACTGGAAACTGAGGTCACGATAGGCCCGAGTTTTGGGACCCTACCATCACATAGGGTCCTAAAGCCTGAGCTTCAGCCCAAGCCCAAATGTCTACACGACAGTTAAACAGCCCCTTGGCCCCAGCCCTATGACCTCAAGTCAGCTGGCATGGGCCTGCTGTGGGTTTTTAATTGCAGTATAGACATTCCTTCTGTTAACTGACTGCACATGTGTAATATATTAGTAATATTCAAAACTCCTAACCAGGGCTGGCTCTACCGTTTTTGCCACCAAGCAGTGAAAAAACCTGTCACCGCCGAATTGCCGCCACAGATGGCAGGGGAGAGAGAAGCTGCCGCCAAATTGCCGCCGCAGCAGAAACTCTGCCGCCCCTTTCTGACGGCCGCCCCAAGCACCTGCTTGGAACGCTGGTGCCTGGAGCCGGCCCTGCTCCTAACCCAGCCAAATGGAAACATTTTTTCCCAGCACGACTAAAGGCACTTCCTCTTGTGACAGCTATTTCTCTGCTAAAAGGTCAACATTCTGCCAGCCTAGCCTGATAAAAAGCAGCTGATAATTCCTAGTTCTTGTAGAAGATAACTAGTTGTGCACAAGGACTGTTATTAACAGCGATACATTTGTGAAAGAAAAACATAGGCAAATGTCAATGTGGCACTGCTAACTTGGGTGAATAGCTTATGACCTTTGTTTGACCCTGATTATTGCAGACAGTATTAGGGAAAGAAGCAATCATAAATTAAATGACATTTAAGGTTTGAGTAATAATTCAAAAACAGCATTAGTCCTTTTCCAGCAAATGCTATAGAGGGCAGACTTCATAACAACTTCAATTACCAATTCTAAAAAAAGTCTATATCATATTTGCCATTCTAGTCTCTTGAGAGCAGAATCATATTTCATATTCTGATAAGTCAAAATGAATGGAATCCATTCTGTTTTAGATGATTTTTCCCTCTTGCATGTTATTTATGTTTATATTGTCCCAACTGCATACCTGAAACTCCATACTTAATTTTATAAAAGTCTGTTAATAAATAATGGTTTTAGTCAAAGCTTTTGAAAAGGCAACTGAAAAGTGAGCAGGCAATTAGAAAATGGCTATCAAGAACAACTATTATATAGGGCTCAATCCTGCAGTCCCTGGGACAGATCCTCTGCCGGTGCATATCTGAGTATGTCTATCAAAGTCAATAGAGTTATACCAATTTACACAAGCTGAGGACGTGACACTTTCATTCAGTGGGAGTTTTCTCCAAGCAGAGGGTGCAAGAATAGGCCCATACTCCAAATATATCCTCACCAAAGAACTAATAGCAGTGATCTTGAAATCTCCTCTACAAAAACTGAACACACTGAAGTAAATGAAATATAGTATAATGCAGCAGATGCCAGAAAAAACAGGTACTCTTTCTCCTATTCTCCCTTCACCCTACCATATAAATCATGCAGACATGACTCATGCACAACGAGGAAAGTTCAAGCTCTTTAAAACAAGAAATATATGAATAGAAAAATTTTAATCAGGAGTAGATTATGAGGGCACGACAAAGATTCTAACAAACTTCACCTACCTCTTCCGGAGCAAGGTAAATTAGAGCTTCCTTGGCATTTCTTAGAGCTGTCCGCAGCTGACAATGGACAAGAACGTGGATGTTCACACTTCTTTCCAGTCCATCCTTTTTTACAATCACATCTTCCACAATTACACTGTCCATGACCTTTACAATGAAAAGAATTAAAGTCTTCTAAGTCAGTCACAATCAAGGCAATAGATACATTAAAGTCTAATGATAATAAGCACAGTCTCTAATTTCTAAAACTCAATTTTTATTAAATAATTACCATGGAAGAAGGTTCAATGTAATCAAGTCATTGCACCTAAAAATCAATATTTCCTGTATGATAATAATAATGGATGCCACGCTGTTTGTGTTATATAGTTTCTAGACCATTGAATCATTTTTCCTTTCTTAGAAAATACTGTAGCTCTGATCTATAGTATAAATCTTCATACACAAGACTGTTAACCAAAGAGGTAAAGACACTCAAATGTATGTTCTGACAACAACGCAAACCCTTAGCAACAAGGCAACCATAAGACAACTTTCACACTCAACACAACACCACTCTCCACGCTTTATCTCACTACCGTCAGAATACTCTGTCTTACCAGCACACACCTTCTGTTCTGCACTCACTTTCAGTTCAACACTACTGTGACCCACAATGCACATACAAACACATTGTAAATCACACTGCAGTGCAAGACCCTTACTCTGAACTTCCAATTTACTGACAATTGCAATATTATATACCATGTCACACAGAAAAAGAATATGAAGTTCATGGCATACTCAACATTTCATCCCTTATCAAAACCACACATTTCTACAGTATATTTAAATAATTATTTTCAAAAAGTAGATCTACTTTATGATATATTCTGCTTTAAAAAACTGACATGCAAATTATGTAATGCTGAATACAATTTGCCCTGGCCTATATCAACCACTCATTTGTGATCAGCATCATGGGCTATCTGAAAGCCTGGAGGGAAGGACCAAGACTGAAGATCCAATTAAATCTCCTCTGCACATCCAGCAGAGAAAGTTCTAACTTGATCTCTAGCTTCTTCCACCAATCACTTAAAGGGGCAGACGCCTGACAGAACAAAATATTCTAAGCATTGGGTGAAGAAAGCTTGAGCATCAGAGTGACAGGGTGTATAAACCCCACACTGGTCGGGCGGGGGGTTAACCAATCACTTTTGGCAGCAGAGGCCACGCCCTCTTGCCTCTGCTGCACATGCTACCGATAAAAGGAACAGATAAATAGCAACTGGTCAGTTCAGTCGGGGCTGGCTGAAGAGGAGGATGGACGGGAGCAGCCGTCTCCTGCTGAAGAACCATCAGCTCCTCAGACTGCAGATGATAGTAGTACAGGGGACCTCTGCCCCCAGCTACGGAGGCCAACAGAGACACCAAGCTGCTGCCCGTGGAGGACAAGCCCTCAGGAGACTCAAAGGTAGGAAGTGACCCAGGAATGTGTTGGGAGCTGACACTTGAATTCTCAATAAGGATATCACTGGCTTCATAGGGCCCTGGGTCGGAATCCAGAGGAGTAGGATAGGCCCAGGTTCCCTTACCCCCATCCTGCACTTGCCACTAGGTGTTACCACTGGGGATCACTGATACAGACTGTTGGTTTGCTCTGCCCCACCCCAAGGGCCTCAGATTTCTTATTGTCAGCCCCAGCCAGGAGGCTAAGAGCTCCAGACTGTTTGTCTGTTCTGCTTCCCCCCCACCCCCAGGAGTGGAGCCAGAAGTAGTACAGCACAGAGGATTATTTGCCATGAGACCTGATGTCCTGGCAAGAAGAGGAGACTCAGTGGGCCGTGTCTGATATGATGTCATGATTTGAAAAGGGGACAACCCCCTCGTTACACACTGCAGCCCCGTGACAATCAGCAAAATCTTTCTTCAGCAGCAGAGTAAAGTTTGAAAGAGGGCATAAATGCTTTTTTCATTAGACTAGCTCCCTAGCCAGCTCTGCTCCCAAGAACCTCAGCCAGTCACCACCCACTGCTTTAAGTCCAACCCACTCTTCTTTTGTCCACGGTCCCATCCTGGTTTTCTTCTTGCAAACTATAAGCACATATGTTTTATAGATCCTGTCTGACTACATTGAAATATTCACACTTGCAAATACTATAAGTCTAAAATTTATGCACTTACTAGTTCATATGCAGAAAACTGGAGGAGGCGGGGGGCACGGAGCTCCCTAAGCTTCCAGGAAGGCCAGCAGACCAGTTGCTGTTCTGCAGGTGCACAGGAGGTGATTTTTCTTTATGTTTGTTAATTGTTTTTCATTTAAAAATGCCAAAGGCCGCTCTTCGGTCCTTTGTTGTTTTTGTGCACCTGCTGGCAGGCTGGGCATTGGCCATATGCCCCTGTGACCCAGATGTGCATCTCTGAAAGGCTAATTCACTTATTGACTCTCTCCTGATAAAACAGCTGTGTATGCGCGAACAAGACAGCAGCACATAGTCTATACGTGAATATGGATGTTTTCCTATGGGAAGGCTCATTTTGTTGTTGGTTTTTGCTTTCTATATCAGGATGTTAACATGATTATCTTTAAAGGAGGACAGTCCCTTGACAATGTGAATACCTCTAAGTGAAGATCATGCAGTTAGATACCAAACAGCATTAAACTCTTTAAAAGAGGACATCCAGTTGGCAACCTGAAGTACTGTAAATTGCCAATCACCCCCAGGCAATGTGAAATCTCTGAAGGGAGCTACCCTTCTGTGATGTTAAGCCTTAGCAGCGGGGCTCCCAATTCCAATGGTATAAAGTCTTTGAAATGACTGTTGGCATTTCATTCAGTCAGAGTAAAATTCTTATCTGCAACAGGGTTTCTATGATTCCAGTCCACTAATCTGGACAGGAAAGGTTTCCTGCCTTTATCAATTAGGCAGCAGAACAACACGAGAAACTTTTGAACCAGCTCAGTTCCCTTTATTGTCTATCAGGTTTGCCATTTTGCCTGAATTTTCCCCAATCTAAATAAACCCCAGTAGATTTTGTACTAAAACACTGAAAAAAAACTTGTTAAAACCTAAAAGAGTAACATTTTGAAATGAAACATAGCACATATGCTTTGTGATTCACTTTGTAAGCGCTGTTTTTCTGCAGACATAAAACAGTAAATATATTGTCCAAAATTAACAGCTTGAATTTTTTAAGTGCTTTCCCACATTATGGGTTTTGGCAATGACTTACACAGATGCAAAGTACCCTCGTTTGAACTGGGGTAAGTCACACTACTGAAAGTCAGTTTACACTGGTGCACTGTGTCTAAGCTAGGGGTTTGCACAATTTGTGTAAACAAGGCCTTGAATATAAGAACACAAATGCAAAACCCGTAATCTAGTTAGGCATAACCCTCTTTATGTATTTACCTTAGCTACTGATACGCTTTTACAAATCATTTGCTTTTTTCTACAAGTGGAATATAACAAAGGTTCAATCAAATCAATCCCACTGCGGTAAAAGTCAATTGATGCTGATAGTAGTAAGTTTTAAAAATGGACAATATCCTGAATTCAATTGTCCTGTTTTCTGTTTACGTGTTAAACACTTAGAGCTGATCAAAATTTCAACCAAAAAAGTGGGAAGAAAAAAAGTCATAAAACATTTTCAGAAATACAGATCTTTTTTTCTCCTTTTCTGACCAGTTCTAGTCCCAACATTCTTTTTCAAACATAGTTGTGGTTAAAAAACCTGGATCTTCATATTTATCATTAGTAGAGAAGAAAGGACCTGAGGGTTAATTTCACCATCTCAGTTTCAGCCTCCTCTTACTGTTTTAGGCTCCTTCTATGATCTTTTGATTTGGGATCAATCATGCTGGGAGGTGGGACTATAAACTTTTCAGAAGCTATTTTTAAAAATTATTTTGTTCTTGTGTGGTTCCAAATTTTTTTCTTAATTAGGTCAAGTCAGATTTCCAGAGAACACTGCAATATTAGTGTCAGACTGTAATCTGTCAAGTCCCTTTGAAGATGCATTCAGTTGCTTTTGCAAGATGTGTGCTTCTGTAGAGTGCCTTGGTGCACAAAACGCATGCAATGTTTTAGTCAAAGTCCTTCTCATGCTTAGTGCTAATTTCATCGTATTTATGGTAGTCGGATAAAAATGAAGATACATCATCTTCCCCAGAGTTCCACCAAGTGTCACTGGGAAGCTGGGGCATCAGTTCTTTTTCACTCAACATACCATGAGGATGTTGGTAGCTGAGGAAGAATTTTTGAACCTCCAGAAATGAGCTAGGATTGAGTTAGATGTTAATCTTTTTCAACAACAATTAAAATAATGTGCTGAGCACCCATACAGCTGAAGTTCTAGATGACTGCTCCTCAGAAATGCTCTCATCTTTTCCCATTTTATTTTCTTATCTTAGCAAATAGCAAAGACCTTCTTGTTATACCCTGCATTCTTGAATGGCATCTTGAGTATCTTGGATCCAATATTCTGAGGGGCAGCAAGGTACAGTTCAGGGGTAGAATCAACATCATTTAATAAGAACACACATTTCCTGTATTGATGCTATAGTCACTACCATACCACTTTTTTATGTTCTACCAACCACCTTGCATTTATAACAAATGTGGATTCTTTTAGTTTTTCCTTTATTTCCCCCACACTGTCTTCATTTTCAAGTTTCAATCTGTGTGGTAGAGTATATCCACAATTAACAGCTTCAGTCATTCTTCAAATTGTTCAGTTTGTGCTATGTTGAACACAATGTACTTAGCATAACACAAATGAGTGCTTACAGTTGGGCTCCTTAGTTCATATTTAGAAAAACTGGTCAAAAAGTATGTTTTGTGGAAAAAATAAAGATGAAAGATTTTTCATTTCATTTAAATGTTTCACAAAATAGCATGGTTTTTTATTTAAAAAAAATTTACTTACTTCCGATAAAATAATTAGAGTCTGAGCCCTAGTGTCAGCTGAGCAAAAATTACACTAAAGAAACAGAATGAGGAGTAAGAGCAAGCCAACTGGACATTCCTTCTTCCAAAATTAAATTCAGACATCTTGTTTACATTTACATATGCCCCTTACCTGAACAGAAGTCATCAGAATATCTGTCATACACTGCCTTGCAGTTTCTTTCATCGCACTCACAGGTATCTCCATGAATATCTCCCCAGTCACCAGTTGGGTCCACATCATGGCATGTGCATTCACCACATATACACGTGCCTAAGAAAAAAAACAGAGCAGAAATGGGCCTACCAATGGGCATGAATAAGAATCAGTGTGGAAACTGAAACTTGCTATTTTGCCTTCACAAAAGCTTTGTGAGCACAGGGTCATCATTTCCAATGTTCATTAGTTAAAAATGTATGCAGTGGCTTCCATTGTCTCCAGCTATCTTACTTCATAAAGGAGCTTAATTGCTTCTTCCATTTAGTCTGAATGAAGGTCATCTAGTACATCCATCAGTTTCAGCGAGGTCTGTGATTGCCCACAGTTCAAAGTCAAGTTTGCTGGCAGCCACCAGCACTCTCCACTACAATAATATGATGTATTTGAAGAGAACTGGGCTGGATGAATCAATATTATGGACACTTTTACCGTTCATTCAGTGAAGAGAATGTTAAACTCTTAGAGTGGATAAATTATTTAATGATGGTGTAATCCCCAAACAGTAAATTTTTAGAGTAACTTTTCATCAGCTGCCCTAGATATTTAGTATATATCAAAATATGTAAATTGGGAACATTGATCAAAAACCCATTAATAAAGTGAGTGGAAATAGCTTTATAAAGTCAAGGCATCCTGAAGTTTCATGTGGACAAAATCATAAATACGTGAAAGTTAAAAAGAATTCTGGAAATAGTATTGGGCAGGTAGTTCGCTTGTGCATCCTGCAGAAGTTTGCAGCTATTAAGGGTACCAGTTACACTCATTTGCACTGCTCCAGTATAAGGATAAAGAAATGCTTGCTAGGTAAGACATCTTAAAATTCCCTTTGGTAAGATATCACTATTACAGTGCAAATAAAACATCTAATTTGACACATAATGTTTCTATATTTATTTTTTCCTGTATTACACAAGTTTTTTTTATAGTTAAAGCCCAAACATTAAATGAGCCTACATTATTTCTGTATTTGAGCCAAGCTTTCAATTTCCCCATAATTAAGATGAGAGAGTTTTCTAAATGCTCTCAGGCTAATTAGGTGCTCATACTATAGCAGGTTTTGTCAGTAGAGATATATTTAAGAAAGGTATCTTTGAGACTTGCACTTTTGCTCTTCTGTAATAGTTCTGGACTGCAGCCAAAGGAATAACATTCTCACTTTGAACTATTTGTTCACTGAAGCCAAGTATAGCAGCTGGTGAATACAAATCTCATTTTTTTCATTATTTCTTCCCAAATTGGCAAAATTAAATGGAAATTATGGATGAAATTCACGTGATTGGACTTTGTGCAAAGAACTATATGTAGTTAAAAAAATTGATCTTCCAAGGCCATGAGCAGGCCCTCTTTGGCTGCTGTTCCAGGTTATGAGATGAAATAATGACCACTGTTCTTTCATAGCCCATATTCAGGGGTTTTGGGAACTCAGGATGAGTTATCTGCCCATTACCCGTCCAGTGCAGTCTCATTGTAGGAGCAAGAGGTGAAAAGGGCTTCCCATTCTTGGGTCAATTTCATCTTATAAATACATATTTTACATAGGCATATTCACACATATATGTATATAATAGGAAATATGTGTATGCATATACACAAACATATTCATACATGCACACATAAGTGTATGTTTATGTGTACACACATACACACAGATGCCAAATTTTAAAGATTCATGTCGAGAAGTGAAAGGAGAGCAAAACCAAAAACTATTTCCAAAAATTATGACCTTTGTCCTAGTGCAGAATAAATGCACATATAAAATATGTGAATGACACACCTCTATTGCTGCAGATTTTGCCATCTGGAGATGTGCATCTTTTCTTGATCTCCCATGGGGTGATGTCACACTGGAATTCACATTTATCTCCATGCCAACCAGCCTCACAGTAACAGTTTCCACAGTAACACTTTCCATGGCCTTAACCCAAAGCAAATTTTATACAGTGAGAAAAAGACAAGTTTTTAAAAGAGCATTAACAATCTAACCAGTTTTACTAATTTTCCTCTTCATCCTTGCAGTGTTATGATCACAACTAAAGCAGCTGACAGATTTGATTTCTGAATAAAATAAAATTTCTACAAAAGCAATTAATTATGTTATATTGATATACCTCCATAAACCTATTTTACAAATGTTCTTCATTTGCAATACATAAATCAATAAATAATAATAAAATTAAATTTAAACTTATTTTTTAAGCAGTCATTAAACTTAATTCTTGAGTATGGATGGGTAAATTTGGTAGATCGTGAATGTAACAGAAAAAGTTAAGAGCAACTTTAAATACACTACTGTGGCTCAATCTCTCTCATGAACTGCAGAGTACTGTGCACTTGCAACTTCTAAACAACAGGAGCTGAGGGAGCTCGGCCCCTTGCAAGATTCACTCCAGGGGGTTCTGTGCCAGTGGAGGGCTCCACCTGTGCTGAGCAGCTTGCAGGACTATGGCTTTTGTTTGTATCTGTTTTAAACAGGGAAATTATGGACAGAGACAAATCAGCTCTTAAAAATTAAGAGCTAGCTGGAAGATCAATCCCTTCCATGAATCAAAACAAACCTTTAACAAATTCACCTAATATCCCTCCCCCACCTTCAAAATCCTGAACAGGTCCTGCCTTTGGTCATTTGGGGCTTAATCCTACAAACTCTACTTAAGCCCTCTGACCTAATCCACCAAAGCACCTAACTTTCAGCAGGTGACTAGTGCAGTGACTTCAGTGGGACTACCCAAGTGTTTAACATTAAGCACGTGGGACTCTTCATGGGCTTATAGTTAAGTACATAGTTAAGTGCTTTGGTGAGCAGAGCCAGGACCTTGCAGGGTCAAGTCCTTTCTCACTTTACCCTGAGTGTCAGACTCAACAGCCCCAGCAGTCTCTGCAAGAACTGGATCACCTGTTGTCCTCAAATATCTCATGTTCATTTACTATCAACAGTGCAAATTTTGAATTGTGAAATGTAAATTTTACAGTCAAACATGACATTTCCACAGCTGTCAACCAATAAGGGAAAAGAAACAGTTCTGTGTGACTTATGTAACTAACCAAGCCAGAGCAAATTTTGCATTTCAAATATTCACAATGAATTGTTCATGAAAGCAGATCAAGAATTATTTCCGAACAAATTTGTGAATAATTTCTAAAACTAAATACATTTGAGAACTAGGCAATTTTTTGCAGACACTTCACACTGGTAGAAAGGAAGCTAAATTTGTGAACTAAATTGTTATACATTTTTTGACCATCTCTATCTTTGACTAAAGAGGGCTCATGGAACGATTCCACATCATTGGCTACAGACTGCACCCCCTGCCAATCATCTTGTGACTGTGTGCCACTAGAGCACAGATGAATAGGCGAGCGAGTGTGGATGGCGCAACACAAACCATCACCATTGAAAACAAGTCATGCATGTGTTCTGATGACAGGGTAAAGTTTTATTAACTGTCTTACGGCTGTTGAGGCACAGAGGCTGAGACATAAACAGCAGCAGTCTTGGCAGGCATAATTTGTAATCCCTTCCTTGGCATCAGACTACCTAAGCACTTTATTTGGAAAGGACTGCCACTCGTGCAGTGGTCTTTTTAGCCACAACTATGCTCACAAGATGTAAAACCATTGTCAGCATCATCTTTGGTCAAGAAGGATAACAACCACTTTTGACCTCTTCTTGTCTCCCTCATACTCATAGATACCCAGAACTAGTATGAACTACATAATTTAATCTACAATTATCTTGGAGTGGATCTATGGTTCCTGACTGAAGACAATGCTGTTCTATGAGGACACAACAACAAATTGCAGGATCAGAGTTTAGTTAGCTATCATATGGTCCATGTTAAAAATCAGGCCGTATCTTTGCTGAAACTGAATATGAAATCCCTATGGCTAATGCCCCTGTGATGGGGCCTCTGCCCCACACTAGCCCATAAAGGGTTAATAGAACCCTAGGGAGGCTGCACAACAGACAGCCAATGGGAGAGGACCCTAGGGAGAAAGCCAATTGGAGAGGGCTATGAGGAGCAGCCAATCAGGGCCAGGCAGGCCCATGTAAGAAGAGCTGCAGGGCAGAGCAGGCCAGTCACTCCCTGGAGCTCAGGGAGGGAGGAGGACTGGCTGCCTTGCAGGCAGAGGGCAGCTAGCATCTTGGACAGAGCAGTGCTGGGCAGGATCAGGGGAGTGAGAGTGAGCTCCTGGCTGACTGCTGACATGCTAGGGCCCTGAGACAAGGGTGGAGAAGGTGCTGGGGCTGCGGGGAAGTGGTCCAGGGAAGTAGACTGTGGGGTTGTAGGGGGTGCAGCATGTGGCTGACATCTACATGGTCCCTGGGCCGGGACCCAGAGTAGTGGGAGGGCCTGGGTCCCCCCCTGCCACTCACCATCGAGGAAGTGGCTGAACAGTGGACTGCCATTTCCCTGGAAAGGGGAGAGAACAGAGTGTGACATAGCCAGAGGGCTGTGTCCTGAAGAGGATGCTGTATCCTTTGGGACAACATGCATCTTGGAGCAGAAGTGACAATGGTGGGAGCAATCACTCCATTCCATTAGTCAGCCACTACCCACCACAAAGCCGGGCTGCCCGCGGACAGTTACATGCTGACCCGCGACAGTCTGCCTTCCTCATGGGGTGTGTGAGGCTAGACCAAAAGTTGAATGGCAGATAGAAACCTTGCACCTGACAAAAATAAGAAACCAAGAACTTTCTGGCTTGGCAGCTGGAATGTCAGTACCATGTGTCCAAAATTGACAGACAATGACAACCTACAATTCACAAGCAGCATAAGGAAGTCAGCTTTGGTAGACTGTGAGCTGAACAAACTCAATGTTGACATTGCAGCACTCCAGGAAACAAGACTTGCAGATGCTGGTTCTGTCCAAGAGGCCAATTACACCTTCTTTTGTCAAGGTAAAACCAGCAAAGAAAATCCTCTGCACGGTGTCAGTTTGGCTTTGAGAAACAAGTGAGTAAAGCTCCTAGAAACTCCCATTGATAAGTCAGAGCGTATCATTTCACTTAGACTTCAGACAA
This sequence comes from Chelonia mydas, assembly GCF_015237465.2. Lineage (NCBI taxonomy): Eukaryota > Metazoa > Chordata > Testudines > Cheloniidae > Chelonia > Chelonia mydas. The sequence goes on along the minus strand of NC_057849.1, from coordinate 99,920,971 downwards.
CCATCGGCTCTGTGAGCATCATTAGTGCCTATGCACCAACACTCAAATCTAGCCCTGAGGAGAAGGATACATTTTACAACTCTTTGCATCAAGTTGTCAGAAGAATACCATCAACTGAGCAACTTTTCCTTCCTGGTGACTTTAATGCAAGAGTTGGTGCAGACAACAACTCATGGCCAGATTGTCTAGGACATTTTGGCATTGGCAAGATGAGTGAGAACGGCCAATGACTTCTTGAATTCTGCACCCAAAACCAAATGTGCATTACCAATTCATATTTTACAGGAAAAGATCACCACAAAGTGTCCTGGCGACATCCACAATCACGCCACTGGCACCAATTAGACCTTGTTATCGTCAGGAGGAAAGACCTAGTACTTAGTACAGAACACTTGCACGTTCACAGCGCTGATTGTGACACTGAACACTTCTTGATTATTAGCAAAGTCAAGATTACAGCCAAGAAACTACATAGAGCAAAACCTAGGAGCAAGCCCAAAATCAATGCTGTTAATACCAAAAAAACAGAGGAAATGCCAGGAGTTTGTGCAGGCTTTTGAACTTAGCATGCATGGGAAATCATTACCAGAGAAGGCAGAGGAATTTTGGGAGGATTTAAGAACAACAATCCATGAAACAGCTTTGGCTACATTTGGTGAAAGAGACCATCAAAAAAGGACTGGTTTGAAGAAAATGAAGTGGAACTATTACCTCTCATCAATATTAAGAACACAGCCTATCTGGAACACAACAAGAAGCCAACAGAGAGCACCAAAAAGTGAGACTTCAACATACAAAAACCAAGATGCAGTGAGCAAGCAGATGCTGTGCAAATCATTACTGGATCAAGCTCTGTGAAGAGATACAGACAGCCTCAGACACAGGAAATCTCAAAGTCATGTATGATGGCCTGAAGAAAGCTCTAGATACCACTGTCAACAAAGTTGCCACTCTCAAATCGCACAGTGGTGAAATCATTACAGATAAAAGCAAGCAGTTGTCCCATTGGGTTGAACACTGGTCAGAGCTATACACACAAAAAAGAAACATCACCAGTGAATCACTGGACCAAATGCCAATTCTACAGGTCATGCCAGAGCTAGATGTGGAGCCCACTGTAGAAGAGCTAAGCAAGGCCATTGATTTGCTATCAAGTGACAAGGCTCCTGGAAAAGACGGCATCCCAGAGGAAATCCTCAAGTGCAGGAAAGACAGCCTATTACTATATCTTCATCAGCTGCTACTTAAATGCTGGAAAGAGAGTCAGGTACCACAAGAGATTTGTGATGCAAACATCACCACTTTGTATAAAAATAAAGGTGAAAAGGGTGACTGCAACAACTACAGGGATATCTCGCTACTAAGCGTAGCATCCTATCTTTTCTAGTATTCAACAGGCACATCAACATAAAATTGGAGTTTTACAGAGATAAATCTAGTCCCCAGTTGGATTATGGCATCACTGAATGAAACAAGGGTAGGGAATAGGAAAAAACTTTATCATGAGACACCGCACTGATGAGAAAGGATACACAGAAAAATGCAACAGGAGAGTTTAATGGGGTTTTGTAAAACGTCAAATGTTATCAAATGTAATAAAGTGTGGCATTTTCTCTTCACACTTGGTAAAATAAAATATATATTGAATCACTGACATATATCCCTCCCCAGCTTTTACTTGGATCAATTATTTGATAAATTTGGCCAGCATTCCCAGGATATGGTTTCTTCAGAGGATCATATTACTATCATCATTTTAAAAACCAACTTATTCTGTACAACTAAAGTTCTTTTCTCTCCCAAGAGCAGCATGGAGAGTTAAACAAATAGAAATTATTTTGGTCTTTATACACACATGGATAAATACAGATAGTAATACATATTTTACACACACTCACCAATGTAAAATTGCAGTATTATGGGGATGAATCGGGTCCCCTTGTGTATGTGGGTGTGTGTTACTCCTTTCTAATCCCACTTGTCTCAATACTGTATTTCTCTATTTTTAATGTATCAGCTCAGTCTCTCCCTCTTTCTTCCATCCTCGTACAGATCCACTTCCATGTACCTCACTCGTTAGAAAATTAGCAGCTTTGTGGTGCTATGCACCCTGGCTCCTGCTTCTCTTCACAAAAGGAGACAGTGGCTCAGGGCTGCTATGTTCCACAGCTTATTGTTCAGGCCACTTGCTCATTTGAAATTTCTACTCACCATTCACAGTGGTATTCATGCTATTTATCTCTGTCTCTCAATGCATGCATGCAATAAAGTCATTTTATAATTCCAATAAGTAAAAATCTGAAATACTGTATTACTCCATTGCATGTCTCAACCACCTTTGACTGATCTTCTTATTGTGCTTATTTACTAATGCACTTACCTGTACAGATCTCTCCTGTTTCATCATCTATGCATTCTCGGTCATCACACTCACAAAATTTACCATAGATCAGTCCATTCCCGTCCGAATTCTCACACTTGCATCTGCCACATTGACATATGCCTGTAAACATTAAAAAAAACACTCTTGTGATTATAGTTCATAGAAAGAATAGTTGTTGCTGTTTTAATTAATCCAACAGTGGTTTTATATACCTTATTGCTGAGCTCACTCAAAACTTAAGATAACCCAGGGGGTCAGGGGAGTCCATCTGAAGTGTAAATAGATGTTTTTAACTGTCTAACTCTACAAAGAATCAAGAACCATAACAAGAAGTATCATACTTCTCTAGAACCCTGTAAAATTCACCTCCAGGGCTGTCTGTCAACAGCTACCCCAAAGACATCATGAAATCCACAAACATGAATGCAACAGTGGAAGACATTCTCTTTCTCTCATGAAGGAAGAACGCTGAATTCTACGCTGCCAGTTTCTCATGGAACCTGACTTTGTCCAGCTCAGTGGCCATATGGCAACAGACAAACATGACATGATAATTGAGATCCTAGAAATAATATTGGAAGAATTCCCTCAGTATATTTAGAGAGTCCCACAACATCCTAATTGCCCATACGCTCAGAGTTTAGCCGATCGCCATATTTGGGGTCAGGAAGGAATTTTCCTCCAGGGCAGATTGGAAGAGGCCCTGGAGGTTTTTCACCTTCCTCTGTAGCATGGGGCATGGGTCACTTGCTGGAGGATTCTCTGCTCCTTCAAGTCTTTAAACCATGATTTGAGGACTTCAATAGCTCAGACATAGGTGAGAGGTTTTTCGCAGGAGTGGGTGGGTGAGATTCTGTGGCCTGCGTTGTGCAGGAGGTCGGACCAGATGATCATAATGGTCCCTTCTGACCTTAGTATCTATGAATCTCCTACATAATCATAATTTAGAGAATGTGGTGCCAGCGTAGTGAGATGGAGAAAAACCCAAGAAATCAGTCTGAACTAATTTTGGGGGAGCACCACCTGCAGTAAGAACTCATGCGCAGATGTCAGGGAAGAGGACTCAACTTTAGATAGTAATTATCACAGCAATACCTTGAATTTGCCAACTGACTAGCTAATTGCAGTGAAAATGTGAAACAAACAGTAAGTACTTTACCAATATGTAATTAGAAATGTCTAATAAAACTGTGAGCTTTTTCTGCAAGGATGTACATTCCAGGGATATTTGATATAAGACTGAAGGATTGATCCCTCACTCACTGATCTTAAACTTTTCTGCGACATTCCTTGGTTACGAGGGAAGGTTCCTTGACCCATTAATGTAGTTTTCACTAGGCTTGGCAAACCGGTCAATTGACAGTTCAAATAATGTCAAATGACTAGTCAATTGATTGCCTATTATTTGGTCATGGTCAAATATTGTAAAATATTGCAGCAAGAATACCCTGATGTAGATGGCAATCTGTCTTTTGATGGCATCATGGTGCCATTCTTTCATTTTTTTAGATCTTAATTTCATTGTTTTGCATTTTTCTGAGTTAAAATAACTTACTTAAGCAACTTAGTTTTTGTCATTAGGCATAAGTATCTAAGCCTAAGCCTAGTGGAGACCATAAAGTCTTTTTTTAACTGATGTTATTGTTCTAATAAATTAGTGCTTCAAAATATTTTACTGTTTTTTACATTTTCTGGCAACATTTGACCTATATCTGACTGGTCAGCTGGCCAATTATTTCTGAACTGGTCAAATGCCCAACACTATTTTTCACTATTTCATTGCCACCTGTATACAAAGGGCTCATTTTTCCCCTTCAGATATTGACTGGGGACCTTCAAACTCTGGATTAGTTAATGCATTTGAAGGACTGCTGGTTACATCCATGATAATATCTTCATGTTCCCAGACTATGTCTTCCTCCATACAGCATAGACTTCTAGAGACACATTTCCCCTGTTTGTGATGGATCTCATAAAGCAGGACATAGTTCCATTGAAAGTGAACAGATTTATTAACATGCATGTTATTCGTAAGCTGACACAGCAATACAGCTTGACAAATAGTGCAAAAATTGTCTGAAAGGGCTTAAATAACAAAACAAAACAAAAACCTGTGGAACTAGCATAACATCTGCTGATCATCACGCTGAGGACTCTGCTCATATGTTATATCCTTTGCCTTTTCCCTGCTGGTGCATTGAGACCACAGCTCATCATGCTGGACAATACTGTCTTATTGCCTCCTTGTACTCCCCCATCTGTCTGTATACATCCATCTGTTGTCTCTTGTCTTAAATTGTAAGCTCGCTGGGGCAGACACTGTCTTTTTGTTCTGTGTTTGTACAATTCCTAGCATAATGGGACCCTAGTTTATGACTAGGCTCCTAAGTGCTATGATAATAAAAATAATAATCGTATTCGTGTATTTAGACTATAAGCTTTTTTGGACAGTGACTTTATCTTATTCTATGTTTGTACGTTCCCTGTCCCAGTAGGACCCTGTTCTTGGTTAGCCCCTAGGCCAGAGGTTCCCAAACTTGTTCCGCCGCTTGTGCAGGGAGAGCCCCTGGCGGGCCGGGCCGGTTTGTTTACCGGCCGCGTCCGCAGGTTCGGCCGATCGCCGCTCCCAGTGGCCGCGGTTCGCTGCTCCAGGCCAATGGGGGCTGCTGGAAGTGGCGGCCAGTACGTCCCTCGGCCCGCGCCACTTCCAGCAGCTCCCATTGGCCTGGAGCAGCGAACCGCGGCCACTGGGAGCCGCAAACGGCCGAACCTGCGGACGCAGCAGGTAAACAAACCAGCGCGGCCCGCCAGGGGCTTTCCCTGCACAAGCAGCGGAACAAGTTTGGGAACCACTGCCCTTGGCACTACCAGAATGAACATAAGAAAATCAGCAATTTGCATTCCTAAGTCATCTAGGAGTTCGCTTCAGCTGTGTTCATGCCTCTTGTGTAGTTGCTTTCCACAAAAATTCAGTAGATGAGATTACTGGAATAAAAAACTGGTATCCAAAGCAGCACATGTAAGCTAATAATACATAATACTATTGCAGATATCAATTTTTAAATTCAGATTTGTATTTATAATGGAAATTAGACTGAGTGTCATACTCATTCAGACCGGGAATAGAAACCTGCCATGCAACCTATATGTCCAAGCTAAACAACTTAAATTTAAAAACAATGACAAGAACTTGATTACAAATAAACTACAGATCTAAAATTATTTGCTGAAGTTACTTTGCGAGCATTGTTAGGTAACGAAAAACTTCAAGAAAACTCCAATTTCTCAGTAGATGATTCACAAACAGAAAAGGAGAGAAAATGTATTCATTAAAAGTTATTCAACCAGCTTTATGTACAATTGTGTGCATGCATTAATAGAAAATACATTGGGCAGTTGGGCTCCTATCATCATGCTAGGCTTGTGTTTTTGAAAAAATATATATATATTTCTTTCTGCTTCAGATCTGAACCCTAGAGTCTAAGAATAAAGCAATGAAGGCCAACTCCCTGTTTGAAAGACCTGGTGCCTAACTGGGCAAGTACTTGCAATAAATACATGATGATTTACTTGTTACTTCAGTGTCACACATATATCAGATACCTGTTCCAGGTGCTAGGCAATCTGACAATAATTTAAAAACATAGTCCTTAACTAAACAAAATGATAGTAGCAGCCCAGTGGCCAAACCCACACAACACTAATCATCGCCAGTAAACAAAAGACATTACAAAACAAAAACATTCCTGCTTCAAATCCCACAACCTATTCCAAACCATTCCAATCTCAGCCACCTCAAATGGCTGCTCAACTAGTTGGGCTTTTCAGTGAATCCCAGAAATGAACAGACTCAGGCCATCTCCAGCCAAGAGATGCGGGAGAGTGAATTCAAAAGGAAAGAGGCCCTCATGGAGAAAGTGCTACTAGCAGCATCCTCTCTTTTAACCTGCAGGGGCTCCAGCGCATGCATTTCAGCTGATCACAACTGATAATGTCTTATATTGAGAGCCAGATCCTCATTTAGATCTTTATCAAAAACAGTATGTTAAACTCCACCCAGAAAGAAACAGGTAGGCAGTGCAGATCTTGGAACATCTCACAGAAGAACGCTCTGCTTAACATTTACACATATACGTGAGTTATTTGTGTGTCTAATTTAAACACGTGTGTATGTTTTATGTTTCCACAATTGCTCGAGCCACCTCTGATAATCGTAGAATCATAGAATATCAGGGTTGGAAGGGACCTCAGGAGGTCATCTAGTCCAACCCCCTGCTCAAAGCAGGACCGATCCCCAATTAAATCATCCCAGCCAGGGCCTTGTCAAGCCTGACCTTAAAAACTTCTAAGGAAGGAGATTCCACCACCTCCCTAGGTAACGCATTCCAGTGTTTCACCACCCTCCCAGTGAAAAAGTTTTTCCTAATATCCAACCTAAATCTCTCCCACTGCAACTTGAGACCATTACTCCTTGTTCTGTCATCTGCTACCACTGAGAACAGTCTAGAGCCATCCTCTTTGGAACCCCCTTTCAGGTAGTTGAAAGCAGCTATCAAATCCCCCCCTCATTGTTCTCTTCCGTAGACTAAACATCCCCAGTTCCCTCAGCCTCTCCTCATAACTCATGTGTTCCAGTCCCCTAATCTGGGTCTATATGATGTTTAGCATAGAGGGAGCTGTGTGGATGTAACTTTATGCCAAGATGTGGTCCTTCTCTTGTCCAAAGTGGTAACTCAGTTACTTTGTTTATGTACTTTCTCTCTCTCTCTCTCTCTCTCTGTGACACATTAGATCATGGCTCATTTCTGGTGTAAGACTTGATAATGATCCTCTATTGTTCAACACTTCCCTTTGCCCATCAGTATCTCAATATCTGACAAGCTGTCAGAGAGTGTTTCACTACTGCATTGAAGAGAATACCAAAACATGACAAAATATAAACTGACTTTATAGAACAAACCTAGGTCCAGTAACCAGATACCTTTCCCAAAGAGAATTCCACAAATCAGGGTTTTACTGTCATGTTTTAAGGTGCACCACTTGAAGGAGGTGGAGGAAACTAAAGTTTTTTGTATAAACGGAAAAGCAAAAGGAAAGAGAGTCCAGCTCTGGTTACAAGAAAACCTAGTCTTTAATGAGAACTTTGCCTCCACATGAACTGCCTCCCTTTTTATAATTGAGCTCTCAGTCTTACCCTAAAGCAGCTGATTGAGTCTTCACCAACCAGTCCTGCCTTAATTCCTCTCCTGCCTATAGTCAAGTAACAAGTATCATATCAAAAATGGATTAGATTCAACTCAGATAATTCCTGGTACTTTTGCGATCTATTTTTTTTGCAGTCTCCAGCAACCACACAACAAAAACACTAATCCAGGAACATATCCTTGCAACAAAGCCCGTTGCCAACTCTGTCCACATATTTATTCAAGTGACACCATCATAGAACTTAATCACATCAGCCATGCCATCAGCGGCTCGTTCACCTGCACATTTACCAATGTGATATATGCCATCATGTGCCAGCAATGCCCCTCTGCCATGTACATTGGCCAAACCGGACAGTCTTGATGCAAAAGAATAAATGGACACAAATCTGACATCAGGAATCATAACATTCAAAAACCAGTTGGAGAACACTTCAACCTCTCTGGCCACTCAGTAAAAGATTTAAGGGTGGCAATTTTGCAACAGAAAATCTTCAAAAACAGACTCCAATGAGAAAATGCTGGGCTTGAATTAATATGCAAACTCGATACCATAAACTTGGGTTTGAATAGAGACTGGGAGTGGCTGGGTCATTACACATTGAATCTATTTCCCCATGTTAAGTATCCTCACACCTTCTTGTCAACTGTCTAAATGGGCCATCTTGATTATCACTACAAAAGTTTTTTTCTCCTGCTGATAATAGCTCATCTAAACTAATTAGCCTCTCACAGTTTGTATGGCAACTTCCAATTTATCTGTATATATATATATATATATATATATATATATATATATATATATATATATATATATATCTTCTTACTATATGTTCCATTCTATGCATCCGATGAAGTGAGCTGTAGCCCACGAAAGTTTATGCTCTAATAAATTTGTTAGTCTCCAAGGTGCCACAAGTACTCCTGTTCTTTTTGCAGTCTATGCTATCTCCAGCAAAGGAATGACAATGCTTAGTCATTAGTTTAGTGCCAAGATGACACAATGAGTAAGAGAACTATCCTGTAAGTATAAAGCTACATACGTGTATGGGCTTCAATGTAAATTAAAATACTGGAAATGTTGGGCAAAAGTGTGAACTTGGTAACTCCTCCCACTGCCAGATTCACATAGACATTTGTGAATGTTAATCAGCAGAATCTGATTTCAGTTCAGATTGCCTGCAAATGTCCACCAAAATTTTAAGGCTGTGCAGCTGGACCTTCAAGACAGTTGTATCTTCCCCTGTTTATCTACTTGGTAATTCCCACTGAGGTTAGCACGAATCATAAAACTTAAACAAAGGATAAAAAGAGTTACAACAGCTCGTACAAGGGTTTTGGCTGGAGGTTCCCTAACCAAAATGACATGGCAAATGTTTTGGGACAGTAATATTTAATAATCAATGTCAAAGCTTCTGTATAAATTTCCAGAAAGGATGTTTGCAAATGCCCCCTTTGCATCTGACCAAAACAAAAAAATCTAAGCCCCCTCTCAGTGTTAATGTTGTTATCACATCCTTTTGATGAGTAAAACATCTGGCACAGCTGGAGTCTTCATCAATTTAATATAGTTATGGATGAGCCAGAATTCTAAAGAAAGCATTTTGAGTACACTTTACAGGTAATTTAAAAGTCATAAAAATATTTTCACATAAATCCTTCTAAAAAGTTTAAACGAGCATTGCATATCGTGTCTAGCAATCTGCATACTACAGTTTAGGTTACATTTTTTTCCACTGATTTTTCTGGATGAAGAAGTCATTCAGAACAGCTGGAGTCCATGTCAATTTCAAAGGAAAGACTCAGCCTGCTGACTTATTTTCATTGTGTTATCTGACTTCCATTACACACACATATGCTGACGAATAGAATTTCACAGAAGTTTAGCATGTCTCCTTAAGTATACTAATCAATCTTTAAAACCATATTCTGTGAAGTTTTAATTAAACCATGTCAAATGTCATCGTGATATACAAGGTAACACAGAAAGAATTTTAACCATTAAGGAAAATCTCTTACCTGCATTAGAACAGATAATATCTTGAGAATTCTTACACATTTCATTGCTCTTCTTCCGTGTAAGATTGCAAATAGTTGGGTACTGACAAGCATCACCATACCAGCCTTCATCACATTTGCATTTCCCACAGTCACACTTTCCATGGCCTAGGAATTTAAGGAAACAGTATCAAAATCACTTATCATTCAAACTCATCTTTTCTAATCTACTTTTTTAAAAAGCTACAGTTGCATCAAAAAAGTTTAAAGTTGACATCCTTAACAGATTCTCTTTAAGTCACTTTTGCACAGTTATAAACATGACTTCTATTCTAAAAGCTAGAAAAAGTTTAAATTAATTTTGAAGAGAGATTTTAAAAGTATGTAACTTTAGTTTCAGAGTACATTATTTTGATAGTCCTGAATGGCTATTTTTAAAAAGGATTACAGAATTAGACTACTAGTACATAAACAATATTTATAGCTTGAAAATCTTTTTTTTTTTTTTAGTATTTTAATTGCTAACCATTATTATCTCAATGAAATGATAGCGAGAGCTTGTGATAATGTTTAAAGACAATGGGATGCATATTCATGAGTAGCGTGAATATCATTGCTTGGTAGATTAGCACTGCAAGAGCTTCAAGGACCAATCCAACTGCTTCTTCCATCAATAGATGGCATGGTGTATATCAGTGGAGATCTGTACACTACATGTCTTTTGCAATGTCTCTCACGGCAAAGATATGCATATGAACCATGAGCAAAGTGTGTCATTTCGACTACTTTCTCTTTACACAAGGTCCAATAGGTTTTTACAAATCCTTTAAATGTCTTAAATGATTTCTGACCAGATCACTGATTGCTCTGTTCATTTATGATGCAGTTGAATCATTGTATTCCAAATTAATCATTAAGCATAAATTACAGTCAGTTAATTTCCAGTTTCCTCTTTACACTTTTAGACTATGTATGATCTTTCGTAAACCATTCTATCAAGAACAACATATGGCTTCAAACAGTTGCACACAAAGGGCATCTATCTAATTGGCAGGTGAGCATTCTAAATGTGTCACTTAATTTCTCATCAATAAAATCTTACCACAGTTGATTTTAAATATGCCAATTTGTCTGCGGTCAGAAACAACAACATTAAAGTACAACACACCTTCTGCTGATATAGTGGAATTTAAATAAGCTATTGTAAATAAATTGCTTTCATGATGTAAAACCAGTTTGTTTGCTAATTAAATACATTTTGTATTTGCTGTCTCCGGTGGTCCAGAGACACAGTTCAGTAATTAAAGGACATGTTAAAGAACATCATTATTCAGTTCTTTTTAAATAAATAAATCAAGCAAATAAATAAAAAAACTTTGCTAAAGACTTGTCTCATGACTTGTTCATATGATCTCTGTTTGCACATGAAAAAGGTGAATGCCAGAAGAAAGAGAGTGGGGGACGCAATATTTATATAACATTTTCCTGCTTCAGTGATGGTTAATGGCATAACCCACACTGGTAAAGGAAGATAAGCCCTAGTGCAGCTAAATCAAAACAAAATAAAACAAACAACTAAAAGCCATTTCCTTCTCTGTTTTAAAGAATACTCCGGACAGCAGCTAAGGTTTCTTCCATCCCAGCTTCCCTGCTGATTTACTGGCTCAATCTCTGCTAGTAAAGAAAAGAAGCTCCAATAAAAAGGAGAAATACTTTTTTTCGCTGTTGTTCCTTTAACTAAAAAATACAGCAACTCAGTGGCAACTGCTGCATACTCTCCCTTACTTGGTCTGGCAGCACTGATCTTTCTCAGTCATCGCAGATAGGCACTAATCAACATACATTAGTGCACAAAGGAGAAAACCTAAGAGTGTGACTGTACATGTATATGCATGTCTCTTTTAGAAAAACAAACAATTGAAAATATTTTGATAATCACACTTAAACATGAAAAAATCTGAGTGTGACATCCTTAAGTTAGCCTCTCTCTTTTTCTGTTTATTATGGGCCAGTTCGCCAGTCTGTGATCTAGACCAGAGTAAGAGGGGTAAGACTGGAAGAGTGTATTTGTATATGCATGTCTCATTTATTGTATTTATTGTATTTGTTGAGCACTAACAGGACACAAAAATATAGTCCTCATTCCCAAGAGTTTACAGTCTAAAACAGGGATCAGCAACCTTTGGCACGTGGCCCATCAAGGAAATCCGCTGGCGGGCCGGGACAGTTTGTTTACCTGCAGTGTCCTCAGGTTCGGCCGATCGCAGCTCCCACTGGCCGTGGTTCGCCGTTCCAGGCCAATGGGGGCTGCGGGAAGCAGCAGCCAGCACATCCCTCGGCCCATGCTGCTTCCCACAGCCCCCATTGGCCTGGAACGGCGAACCGCAGCCAGTGGGAGCTGCGATCGGCCGAACCTGAGGACACTGCAGGTAAACAAACCATCCCAGCCTGCCAGCAGCTTTTCCTGCTGGGCCACGTTCCAAAGGTTGCCGATCCCTGGTCTAAAAGAAAGCTACAGAACAGATCTGGTCTTGTGGATAAGGCACCAAATTGGAATTCAGTAGATTGGGTTCATTTCCTGGTTCTGCCACAGACTGTCTACATGACTTTGGTCAAGTCACTAAGATCCTGCAGTTGTAAAAGTGGGGATTAATAATACTCCCATTTCTCATAAAGGTGTTGGGAGGACAAATTTATTAATGTCTGTGAGATTCTCAGATACTACAGATGATCAGAGCCATCTAGAAAAGAAAATAAAACAATAAGGAACCATTAGGAAAGCGAAAATAAAAACAAAAATATCAGATAATGCCACTATATTAATCCCTGGTATGCATTCACCTTGAATACTGCATGCAGTTCTGGTCTCTCCAGCTAAAAAAAGATATATTAGAACTCGAAAAAGTACATAGAAGGGCAACAAAAATGACTAGGGGTATGGTACAGCTTCCAAATGAGGAGAGATTAAAAAAACTTCCAAATGAGGAGAGACAGTTCGTCTTAGAAAAGAGGTGACTTAGGAGGATATGATAGAGGTCTATAAAATAATAAATGATGTGGAGAAAGTGAATAAGGAAGTGCTATTTACCCGTCACATAACATAAGAACTAGGGGTCACCCAATGAAATTAATAAGCAGCAGGTTTAAAACAAACATAAGGAAGTACTTCTTTACACAATACACAGTCAACCTGTGCAACTCATTGTCATGGGATGTTGTGAAGGGTAAAAGTATACTTGGGTTAAAAAAAGAATTAAGTTCAGGGACGATAGATCTATCAATGGCTATTAGCCAAGATGGTCAGGGAGGCAACCTGAGGTTCTGAGTGCCCTAAACCTCTGTCTGCCAACAGCTGGGACTGGACAATAGCAGATGGATCACTTGATAATTACCCTGTTCTGTTCATTCTCTCGGAAGATTCAGGCACTGGCCACTGTCAGAAGACAGGATACTGGGCTAGATGGACAATTGGTCTGACCCAGTTTGGCCATTCTTGTATAAGGAATTGTGCTGTCTTTTAAATCATTTTTCTTATATTTTTCTGAGGCACTCTCCATCAGGCCCTGAGTTTAAAGCTGTACTGAGAAGTTGACCTTGCAGTGCACCAAGTTCTTAAATAAATCTCTTGGTTCACTAAGCAACTACATTAGATATATTGCCTCTGGTGGAATTTCAATCTACATTTCGAGGAATAACCTGCAATGACAAGGTGGGGGGGGAAAGGTTATAGGCATATTCTACTACTGGACATTTGAGATCCAGCTTATTCCAAGACAAATCATCTTCAAAACAAACAAATAAAAAACAATTCCCAAAAAATCTCCCAGTCTTTCAGACGGAGGTAATTTTTTCCAATTTTTTTACTTCTAGGATTTCACTCACTTTTGATAACTAAAAACTTAGCCATTATTTGTGATAACACAGTCTAGAGGCAGTACCCAATGCTTTAATTTTTAAATGAAATCAATTTCAAGCAGGCAGGTGAAAGGACTTAGCATCAGGATTCCTTCCTACAACACAAAGTCAGGCATCAGAAAAATCAGCAGCGGCCATGGTAACTGAATTGGGCTCATTATTACTAATTTTTTATCAACTACTGAGTGATCCATGAAGTGCGTTTCAAAATTTGAAACACACTTCATGGAGCACATGAAGAAATAGGATGAGTTAGTTGTTATGGATCCCTCTTTAAATTGGGCCACTAGACAGAAGGATGATATGGAAGCAAAGGGAGAAATCTAGAGGATGGGAGAATTTAAAAAATATTGTCCTCCAATTATGATCCATACTGACACAGCACAAATGGAGTTTTTAAATCTTCTCAGTTGGATGGCTTTGATATATTGCTTCTTTTATATAGCTCCTGGGCCAGACTCTGATCTTTTACTCCATACAAATCCAGAGTAATTTAACTGATGTCAATGGGAATTATTCCAGATTGATGCCAGTGTAAATACGATAAGAACCTAGTTTGTTTTGTTTATTGACATCAGAGATGAACATTAATATTTTTCATACTATGTTCCTCCATTCAGCCATTTGCAAACCAGAATATGCAAGAATGACCCAAGTGTACCTCAGAAAACATTGTTCCATGTTACTTCAAAAGGAGATGTTCTAATATCCATACCAGTTCAGAAGTTGTTTTAGTTTCTCAGTCTTTGAAACTCACCCATTTTTTGTGGTTCTTTTTTGAAATTTCTAATTTTTTCTATATCTTTTTCAAAAATGTATTGAAAATATTATCAAATTTTAAAGTTTACTGGGTTTTCAGTAAATGAAAGAATTCAATGACCATGTCCATAAATATCTTTTAAAAGATATTTTAAAAGACTCAATTTTTCACAAAATAGTTTTGGTTCTTTTTGATAAAAAAAACCATTTTTGGACAAAAGAAAAATCTAACCCCCCACCAAACCAAATTAAAAACAAGGGGAAGAATCTGCTCTAAATGTTGATGCCACAAATATAGCACAGAGATGTTCTGAAATTTTTGCTGTTACATACCAGGTGTGAAATACTGGCCGCACTGAAGTCAATGACAAAACTCCCATTGAGTTCAATAAGGATAAGAGGTGGGCAAAACAAAATTGTCTGTAATTTTTTTCCAGCAAAAAAATTCAGATTCAGTAACTAATTTGTGTTGGTTTTGCCACATTGGTGCAGTTAAAAAAACAAAGACAATTAAAAAAACCAAACCTTTTTGCTGCCACATGTTCAAAATGAAACATTTAAATTTTTCAATTAAAAAAAAAACTTTTCCCAATTTCTTATAATTTTATTAAAAAACAATCATGAGCATTTTAAAACGGTCAAAATCTAAACAAACCATTTTGTTTGACCTAAAGCAATTATTCTTCCTACTTTTTCAGAATTGTTAGCAAACAGGAGATCCATTATCCACATAGCTCACCCAGAACTTTCCAAAGAACAGAAATGAATGCAGAAATTTTAGAAAAACAAACATTTGAAAATATTTTGATAATGGCTCTTAAAGTTGAAAAAAATCTGAGTGTGAAGTCCTTAAGTTAGCCTCTCTCTTTTTCTGTTTATTATGGGTCAGTTCGCCAGTCTGTGAACTAGACCAGAGTAAGAGAGGTAAGACATTTCGTGATGCACCTGGCAGCAGCCAGAGAGGGAGACTGAGGGCATGTCTACACTACAAAATAAAATCGACTTTATGTAATTTGACCTCAAGCCTCCGAATTAATTAAGTCGATTGTGCGTGACTACACCATGCTCGTTGTGTCAGTGGAGTGCGTCCTCCCTAGCAGTGCTGGCATTGATGCACAAAGCAGTGCATCATGGGTAGCTATCCCAAAGTGCAACTTGCTGCAGTGTGTTTTGGGAAGTTGGTCCAATGCTTCGTGGGACCAAAACATTGTCGCAGGGGAGAATGGGAACATTGCATTGGCCTCCCATGATGCACTGCCCTCCCTCCCTCAGATCAATGGCAAACATCCCAGTGGTTTTCATGCCTTATTTTGAAACCACCACGTGTACGCCATAGCTGAAGAAGCATGGAGCCTGCTCAGTTGTGCACTCTTGCTGGGAGCATCTCAAACACCTCGCACCTTCTCCTGCAGTATTTCCAGAGCCAAGATAGGGGCCGCTGCGCAATGTCCTGCAAGCAGCCCTGCTGCAAACCATTGAAAAAAACTATTCACAGTTGCTGCTGGCAGTCTCAGAGCAGCTGCACATGGTTGAGCGCCATTTCTGGTCCCATGAAACAAAAGCTCTGACTGGTGGGACTGCATCATTTTGCAGGTATGGGATGACGAGCAGTGGCTGCAGAACTTTTGAATGCCTAAGACCACTTTCCAGGAACTTTGTGCAGAATTTTCCCCTGCCCTGCAGTTCAGCAACACAAAAATGAGAGCTGCTCTGACAGTGGAGAAGCAAGTGGCGATCGCTGTCTGGAAGCTTGTAACACCAGACAGGTGTCAGAGTAGCAGCCGTGTTCGTCTGTATTCGCAAAAAGAAAAGGAGGACTTGTGGCACCTTAGAGACTAACCAATTTATTTGAGCATAAGCTTTCGTGAGCTACAGCTCACTTCATCGGATGCATACTGTGGAAAATACAGTGAGGAGATTTATATACACAGAGAACATGAAAAAATAGGTGTTATCATACACACTGTAAGGAGAGTGATCACTTAAGATGAGCTATTACCGGCAGGAGAGTGGGGGGGGGAAACCTTTTGTAGTGATAATCAAGGTGGGCCACTTCCAGCAGTTAACAAGAACATCTGAGGAACAGTGTGTGGGGGGGGGGGGAATAAACATGGGGAAATAGTTTTACTTTGTGTAATGACCCATCCACTCCCAGTCTCTATTCAAGCCTAAGTTAATTGTATCCAGTTTGAAAATTAATTCCAGTTCAGCAGTCTCTCGTTGGAGTCTGTTTTTGAAGTCTTTTTGTTGTAATATTGCGACTTTTAGGTCTGTAATCGAGTGACCAGAGAGATTGAAGTGTTCTCCGACTGGTTTATGAATGTTATAATTCTTGACGTCTGATTTGTGTCCATTTATTCTTTTGCATCAAGACTGTCCAGTTTGACCAATGTACATGGCAGAGAGGCATTGCTGGCACATGATGGAATATATCACATTGGTAGATGTGCAGGTGAACGAGCCTCTGATAGTGTGGCCGATGTGATTAGGCCCTATGATGGTGTCCTCTGAATAGATATGTGGACACAGTTGGCAACGGGCTTTGTTGCAAGGATAGGTTCCTGGGTTAGTGGTTCTGTTGTTTGGTGTGTGGTTGCTGGTGAGTATTTGCTTCAGGTTGAGGGGCTGTCTGTAGGCAAGGACTGGCCTGTCTCCCAAGATTTGTGAGAGTGATGGGTCATCCTTCAGGATAGGTTGTAGATCCTTGATGATGCGTTGGAGAAGTTTTAGTTGGGGGCTGAAGGTGATGGCTAGTGGCATTCTGCTATTTTCTTTGTTGGGCCTGTCCTGTAGTAGGTGACTTCTGGGTACTCTTCTGGCTCTGTCAATCTGTTTCTTCACTTCAGCAGGTGGGTACTGTAATTGTAAGAATGCTTGATAGAGATCTTGTAGGTGTTTGTCTTTGTCTGACGGGTTGGAGCAAATGCAGTTGTATTGTAGAGCTTGGCTGTGGACGATGGATCGTGTGGTGTGGTCTGGGTGAAAGCCGGAGGCATGTAGGTAGGAATTGCGGTCAGTAGGTTTCCGGTATAGGGTGGTGTTTATGTGACCATCACTTATTAGCACCGTAGTGTCCAGGAAGTGGCTCTCTTGTGTGGACTGGTCCAGGCTGAGGTTGATGGTGGGATGGAAATTGTTGAAATCATGGTGGAATTCCTCAAGGGCTTCTTTTCCATGGGTCCAGATGATGAAGATGTCATCAATATAGCACAAGTAGAGTAGGGGCATTAAGGGATGAGAGCTGAGGAAGCATTGTTCTAAGTCAGCCATAAAAATGTTGGCATACTGTGGGGCCATGCGGGTACCCATAGCAGTGCCGCTGATTTGAAGGTATACATTGTCCCCAAATGTGAAATAGTTATGGGTGAGAACAAAGTCACAAAGTTCAGCCACCAGGTTTGCCGTGACATTATCGGGGATACTGTTCCTGACGGCTTGTAGTCCATCTGTGTGTGGAATGTTGGTGTAGAGGGCTTCTACATCCATAGTGGCCAGGATGGTGTTTTCAGGAAAATCACCGATGGACTGTAGTTTCCTCAGGAAGTCAGTGGTGTCTCGAAGGTAGCTGGGAGTGCTGGTAGAGTAGGGCCTGAGGAGGGAGTCTACATAGCCAGACAATCCTGCTGTCAGGGTGCCAATGCCTGAGATGATGGGGCGTCCAGGATTTCCAGGTTTATGGATCTTGGGTAGCAGATAGAATACCCCTGGTCGGGGTTCTAGGGGTGTGTCTGTGCGGATTTGTTCCTATGCTTTTTCAGGGAGTTTCTTGAGCAGATGGTGTAGTTTCTTTTGGTAACCCTCAGTGGGATCATAGTGTAATGGCTTGTAGAAAGTGGTGTTGGAGAGCTACCTAGCAGCCTCTTGTTCATATTCCGACCTATTCATGATGACGACAGCACCTCCTTTGTCAGCCTTTTTGATTATGATGTCACTTTTTGATTATTATGACAGTTACTGGTCAGTGGGGAATCAATTTGCAGTACGTAAATCAGTGGTGGGCAACCTGCAGCCTGCGGGCCACACTCAGCCCGTCAGGGTAATCTGCTGGCAGGCTGTGAGACAGTGTTTAAATTGACCATCCACAGGCATGGCCGCCTGCAGCTCCCAGTGGCCACGGTTCACCGTTCCCAGGCAATGGGAGCTGTGGGAAGCAGCGTGGGCCGCAGGGACGTGCTGACCGCCACTTCCCACAGCTCCCATTGGCGTGGAACAGCGAACCGCGGCCACTGGGAGAACGCTGTCTTGCGGCCTGCCAGACCGTAGGTTGCCCATCACTGAGGTAGATCAACAGTGGGAGCTGCTGTGCTCCAAGTGTTCAGGGCCATTAATCAACTTCTGCTATGAAAGGTAGTGAGTCTGGGAAATGTGCAGGACGTACTGGATGGTTTTACCACGATGGGGTTCCCTAACTGCGCTGGGGAACAGATAACCACATCTTGGCACCAGACCACCCTGCCAAAGAGTACATAAACTGAAAGTGATACTTTTCAATGGTGTTGCAAGCGCTGGTGGGTCACAGGAGGCCTTTCACCGACATCAATATGGGATGGTCGGAAAAGGTGCATGGCCCACGCATCTTTAGGAACTCCAGTCTTTAGGAACTCCAGAAAGCTGCAAGCAGGAACTTTCTTTCCAGACTGCAAAATGAACACTGATGATGTTGAGATGCCAATCGTAATCCTGGGGGACCCAGCCTACCCCTTGCTCCCATGGCTCATGAAGCTGTACTCCGGCCATCTGGACAGCAGTAAGGAACGGTTCAACTACAGACAGAAAAAGTGCAGAATGATGGTTGAATGTGCCTTTGGCCATTTAAACGGGCACTGGAGAAGTTTACTAACAAGGTTGGACCTTAGTGAAGAAAACATCCCCATGGTTATAGCTGCCTGCTGTGAGCTCCATAATGTCTGTGAGGCAAAGGGAGAATAGTTTCTGCTGGGGTGAGGCATGGAGGTAGATGGGTAGGTAGCTCTCTTTGAGCAGCCAAATATGAGGCAATAATGCTGTGCTGTTGTTTAAGAATTGGGGGGGAGCGTTTTTCACTCCCAAATTCTGGAATTTCACATGGGGTACCTCCAAAAGGGTGGGAGAAAAACAAAGGAAGCCCACCCCAGTCCTGTATCAGCCACCTGAACTACATGCCAAGCACATTAAAGACACATTAGTGGCAGAATTTGGTGGTGAGGGAGCGGGGGGTCTACATGCTCTATTGTTTGTTGTACGAGCACTTTTAATGAAAACTTCCACTGTTTCCTCTAGGCAACCCTATATGATATCATCTCCTGAGGATAACAGATGCGGAAAGGAAGGAGATGCTGCAAGGTCTGTGTATAGACTTGGTCCTTATGCTGCTATGCTGTGTACTGCAATGATGCCAGCAGAATGAATCCAGGAGTTGCATGGGAAAGTGTCCTACCATGGTGGAAGAAATAAGGCTCTCCGCCCCAGAAACCTTCTGCAAAGGATTGCAGAGTACCTCCATGAAAGTTTTCTAGAGATCTCCCTGGAGGATTCCCGGGCTATCCCAGTCTACATAAACAGTCTTTTCCACAGGCCACCCTCTGCGTAGCTGGAGTGGCCTCTTGGAAGTAGAGACCTACTGCACCTCGCTTTTTCTTCATAGTAAACTTGCAATAAAACTGAATGTGTGCGCCCGTTAAAGTTTAACTGGAATTTGATTGGAACTTTATACTCACCAGAGGTGTCTTCCCCAGCATCACAGTCAGCTACCATGATATCCTGCGACCCACAGGGCTCCAAGGTTAAAAATATTTCCTGGCTCTCGGGGAGAATGGATCCACCGCTTGCCTGTCTCCCATTCTCCTCCTCCTTTTCCTCATCCACCATATTGTCCTCCTTCTTGTCCCTAGACTCACATATCTGAGAGGTGTCCACGTTGCTTTTGGTAGTACTGGTAGGGTCACCCTCAAGAATCACATGCAGCTCTTTGTAGAACTGGCACTTGTGGGGGTCAGAACCAGAACGACTGTTTGCCTCTCTTGCCTTCTGGTACACTTGGCAAAGTTCTTCTATTTTCACATGGTACTGCTCTGTGTCCCTCGTGCAGCCCTTCTCCCCCATGACCCAATGCAATCTTGGCATAGATGTCAGCGTTTCTTCTGCTGGATCAGAGCTCTGCCTGTATAGAATCTTCTCCCACACAACAATAAGATCCACCACCTCCTGTGCAGACCAGGCTGGAGCACGTTTGGGGCATGGAATCTCCATGATCAGCTGTGCTGGCATGCTCCCAATGCTAATCAAACAGGAAATGGGAATTCAAAAGTTCCCGGGGCTTTAGCAGGGGAGGTGCTGTTTCCTACATACCTGGCTGCAGTGCAGCTGAATTGAGAACGATCTCCAGAGTGATCACAGATGAACATTGTGGGACACCAACAGGAGGCCAATTAAGTCAAATTACACAACGCTGCATCTGCACTACCTCGCTGTCGACCCATGAAAATCGAATTAAGTGCTACACCTCTCGCAGAGATGGAGTACAGAAGTCAACATTAGAGGTGACTTGGGTCAGCGTAAAGGACCAGTAGTGTAGACGAATACATTAACAGGTCAACTCAAGGTGGCTTCCATCGACCTTACTCTGTAGTGTAGTCCAGGCCTGAGACTCACAATCTCTTGCTGTTCCAGGGTGGGCCTATGCTGTGCCAGGTGAAATGCAGCTTTTGCCTTTTCTTTTCGGCCATGTTTTAGTGACTTAATTTTCTCCACTAAAGCTATACAAAATGTATTTTAACAGGCTAAAACACTAACAGAAAGTGACATTATTAAATGGATTGGTTAAAAAAGGCTGTCTTTTTATTACAATAAATAATTAATATTATTAATTATTATTATTAATCCACAATGGTTTGTTCCTGAAATATGGAGTCCTTTAATTTTAAGACACCTAAAATTAGGGGAATTCAAACACTTGAAGCCAGCACAGAGTGATAGGGACTAGAAATTCATATCTTCAAACAGCTCAGTGGTGTATATCAAGCGGCACAGTAGTCCCAGCGTCTAACAGATGGGCAATAACAACAACAATAAATAACCACCATTATAAATAGCATTAATTGTTGACTCTATTAGCAGTATTAACAGAGGCATTGAGGATTAAACAGGATGGAAGCTGAATTACCTTCTTTCCGCTATACCAGGGGTGGGGAAACCTACAACCCGTTTCACTTCATCCGGCCCATGGCAAGTCTCCCTGGACCTCGGCGCTGCACCCAGGGCTGGAGCCGCGAGCACCATCTCGCCCCACTGCAGGGGGAAGCTGGGGTTGCCAGGTCATTAAAACTCCAGTCAGCTCCATGCAGCTCCTGGAAGTGACCGGCATGTCCCTGCGGCCCCTAGGAGCAGGGGTGATCAGGGAAGTTCCAAGCGCTGCCCCCGCTCCAAGCACTGGCTCCACAGCTCCCATTGGCTGGGAACCATGGCCAATAGGAGCTGCAGGGGCAGTGCCTGCAGGTGCAGCCAATGCGCACCTTGCAGAGCTTCCTGGCCCTTCCACTTCGGGGCCAAACATGGCAGCCACTTCTGGGAACAGCAGGGAGCCAGGGCAGGCAGAGAACCTGCCTTAGCCCTGCTGCTTTGCCAACTGGGAGCCGCCTGAGTTAAGTGATGCCCCAAACTCCCAGCCCCAGGTTGGAACCCCCTCCCACACCCAAACTCGCTCCCGGAGCCCACACCCCAAACCTCCTTCTGCACCCCAATCCCCTGCCCTGTACTCCAAACCCCTTGGCCCCAGGCCAGAGCCCCCTCCTGAACCCCAAACCCCTCATCCCCAGCCCCACCTGAGAGCCCGCACCCCCAGTCAGAGCCCTCATCTCCTCCCACACCCCAAGCTCCTGCCTCAGCGTGGAGCCCCCTCCCGCACCCTGAACCCCTCATTTCTGGCCCCACCCTGGAGCCTAGGGGAAGCCCTGAGCCTCCGTGTCCCCACATGGGGCTGTGTGTGGCCCGCGACTGACTTTGTCTGTGGGTCAGTGGCCCCTGATAGAAAAAAGGTTCCCCATCCCTGTGCTATACCATTCAATAAAGCTCCAAATGGAGAATCAGTCAGAACAAATCTAAAAATATTAAGATATGCCCTCAGGAAATAAATTAAAAAATCAGTACTGCCAATGTTATTTTGTTATCAGATTTTAAACTGTTATGATAAATGACAGAAAAGTTAAATGATGATAGTTTTTATATATAATATACTTCTATACACACATTCATACATACGCACACATATATGCACATACATATGCACATATATAAGCATACACACAATATCATCTAAATATTTCTTACAAGTGATATCCCTTTTATTCATCATATTGCTGTAAGGAGTAAGTACTTTGCTAGTTTCTATATAAATTATGGTCAGTGTGATTGATAGCAGCAATTTCAAAATCACCTAATCACATACCGCTATACAAAATTATTTCACTTGAAAAGATCGTTGTTCTAGAAGAGCCAGCCCTTGTTACATATTAGCTGTTACCAAATAATATTATTTTAAGAAACTGCTTAAGGCTAACATCAATGCTGTACATTGTATGTAACGTTTAGTGCTCGTTTTAGGGGAAAACATCCAGTATTTGCTGTTTTATTATAGTAATAGCAGAGGGAAGATCTGGATCACATAATATATTCTAAATCAGTAGCTTTAGAAACAGTAACACACTAAAAAGTCAAATTACTGATAAAAAAAGTCAAAATGTTGCCCTCTGGAGGATATTTCTGACATTAAAAATATTGTACAAGATTTGGTAGAAACAAAACTTCATCATTGTAGGATAAAACTATCAGAATTTGCATAATATATTGTCTTACTTAGTTTCCTTAAATGAGTGCAAATAAAGGAGGAATGGTTTTCACTACTGAGATTTTAATTATCCTCTTTTTATCCCAAAAGACTCAGCTACATCTGTATGTAGAGATAGAATAGCAAATAATGCATAATTTTACATTTAGCTTGGGAGTATTAAAAATATAGTTACCATGAACTGACGGTTTTATTTCAACTGCACAGACTGTTTTTTTTAAATTACAGCAAATTTATATATTTTTTTAAAACACATAGATAAATAAATGTATTTTTAAAATATTTTTAAAACCAAGGTATTTGTCATCATCATAAATAAATTGGGAAGTTTGAGATTGAAACATATTTCCAATCAACCTACGTGTCCTCCCAAATCAATTCATGTTACCCTTGCTCTAAGAGGTTCTTCCCAAAAATCAGGGACGTTTTTCCAGGGCTACTCTTCAGCTTCTGCTCCAGGCTGCAGGGGCAGGGCTGCTGGGAACATATCCACTCCCCCTTCAGCACAGGCAGGGCAACTGGGATCCTCATAGCCCCTCTCAGGCCTGTAAGTGTGGGAGGGCTTTGGGGTCCGTCACTCTCCCCTCAGGTTTGCAGGAGTGGTGGAGAGAACGACCATGAGCAACTTCCCCTCTCCTTCAGACCTGAAAGGGAGCAGGTACTTCCCCACCCTTCGCAGGCCTGTTGGGGAAAGGAAGCTGGGCAGAGCCACAAGGATCTTCACCCCTCCTCTCAGGCCTTGGCGGACAAGGGACTCAGACACTTGGCTCTCGGAAGGGAGGGCCACCAGGGTCTACATATTGGTAAGTGGGGAGTGAGTTAATAGAGCTGTCCCATTTTACATTCATGCCCTCAGGCATAAGAAGGGTGTGTGTCTGTGAGGGGCCATCTAATTGTCACATTTCCGGTCTGGTTGGTATATGTTTCTTCTCTAAGCAAAGTGTGGAGTCAGATTGCAGCAGAGAACAAGTCGAGAGTACAGAGCAGAGTTCCTGTTCCCAGCATAAAGAAAAGGAGGACTTGTGGCACCTTAGAGACTAACAAATTTATTTGAGGATAAGCTTTTGTGAGCTACAGCTCACTTCATCGGATGCATTCCACATTTCTTTTGGCTTTGACTGAAGTACCTTCCTTCCTCTCTTTGGCACCTCCAAGGCTCTGTATGGGATTGGTAGCCTGCTAACCAGACTGCTCCAGCTCTGCTGGGGGCTGGAGGGGAATCAGGACCAACAACAATGGCTTGCTGGAGGCAGGAGTGAAAGGGAAGCAACTTTCTCATCAGTTCTTGTTTGACCTGGGCTCTGAGACTCTCTGCTACATTTTTTCCCTTCAGAATAGACGTACCTTGAGATATCAGAACAGAGTTTTCATATGCTTAAGCATACACAGCTTGAGTTCTGCTATGGCTTTACATGGCCACTTCCCTGACAGAGGGTTGCAGAAGTGCACCACACTGGCAGCAGTGGCCGAACATATTCTGCCTGCAGTGCTTTGGCCGAGCATGCTCAGGAACAGCTCTTCCACTGCCTATTTGGAGGAACAAGATGCACTGCCAAGTGCCAGCCACGAATTTCAATCTGTGAATAGAGGAATTGGTCCATGGCATCACCTTCACTCCATACAGTCTTGCCCTACTGGGACATGTGATGTCACTGAGTGCACTAACTCGCTGCACCTGGGGTTCAAGCAGCACAAGCACCAGGATTCTGGCTGTCACCATACAGTTGCCCAAAGGCAGAGAAAGGTTTCCCTGCACTTTCTCACTCTTTTTACCTGCACACTATGCAAGAGCATCCAAAAGCTGGCTTCCAAACACCAAGCACTATACTTTGCCAACTTTGCTTACTACTGCCATAAGTGTAAAACATGAGAAACTCAATGTGTGTACGCATGTGCAGACCCTTGCACGCAGAACTTTATGCACAGAACTTTACATAGGCTCCAGAATGGAAATTGGTAATGAAACTTTCATTTCCCAGTAACCAGTTTTGACAACTGACGCTTGCCACCTCTTGATGGATATCTGCTACCACCTCCTGATGGATTTTATAGTTTCATAGAGTTTAAGGCCAGAAGCAACCAGTAGATCATAGATTCATAGATTCCAAGGCCAGGAGGGACTATTGTGATCATCTAGTCTGATCTCCTGTATAACACAGGCCATAGAACTTTTCCAAAATAATTCCCAGGGCACATCTTTTAGAAAAACATCCTACCTTGATTAAAAAACTGCAAGTAATGGAGACTCCACCACAACATTTGGCAAATTGTTCCAATGGTTAATTATGCTCACGGTTATCAATGTGATATAATATGATCTAGTTTGATCTCCTGTATATCAAAGGCCATTACATTTCACCCAGTTACCCCTACACTGAGCCCAATAACTTGAGTAAAACTAAGATTGATGTGATCAATTCACCTCTCACACCTTTTTGATAAGCTTTAAATTTCCACCAGTATTTCCACATCCTTCTTGAAGTGTGGACGCTAGAACTGGACACAGTATTCTTGTAGCAGTCTTACCAATGTTGTGTACAGAAATAAGATCACATCCGTACTTCTACTTGATCATCCCCATTTTGTACATCTCCATTTTATACCTCCAAGGATCAGGTTAGCCCTTTTTGCCACAATATTCACGGAGAACTCATGTTAAGTTATCTACAATGATTAAGGCTAAGATTTTGTCATGGTTATTTTTAGTAAAAGTCATGGACAGTCACGGGCAATAAACAAAAATTCATGGAAGCCAGGACCTGTCTGTGACTGTTGCTGCTGCCGCTCCATAGTTTCCCCTGGAAGCTGCAGTCCCCCTTCTCTCCTCCCCCCCCACCCCCACCTGCCCACAGTGCCTGAGAGCTGCAGGGTGACCATATTTCCCAAAGAGAAAATGGGACACCCCCAGCTGCTTTCCCAAGGCATCTCCCTCCCCGCCTTGCGCGAGGCTGTCACCCGTTGCTGGAACCCTGAGGAGGGCTCCCTCAGGAGTCTGTCACCTGTCACAGGAACCCTGCCAGGGCCCCACTGGCTGCCTGCTCCAGAATCCCGCAGCCCCTGGGGCTGAAGCAGAGAACGTCAAGGAGGTCTCTGGAAGTCACGGGTTCCATGACTTCCATGACCTCCGTGACATAAAAGTAGTCCTAATGAAGATCCCCAAATCCTTCTCTGAGTCACTGCTTTCCAAGACACAGTCTCCCATCCTGTAGGTATCGCCTGCATTCTTATTCCTAGGTGTATTACCTTGCATTTGGCTATATCAAAATACCAAATTTAGTAGTTGCATTCCAGTCCTTTTCAGACAGGTGTCCACAACTCAAAACCCCCATCACAGCTGGCACTTCGACAGCAGATGCACCAAGGATTGGATGAGCATGGAGACTGGACTACCCTCTCGCCTAGAAGTGGAGATTTTAAAGTGGGGTTGAGATATTCTGGTGGGACAGAGTGCTGAAGCATACACAGAGGCTGCCAAAGCCGAGCATTTTCAGTAGACAAATATAGACCTTGAGTATCCAGGGCTGTCAATCTGGATTGACATGATCAACAGAGTCACTTTAAAAAACATCTAGAAAAAATAAATAACCAGGATTGAAGTGTGAGAGTATTGATACATGACTATTTTTCAAGTGAGAAAAAACATGTGGAATTTGAATTAGAAGGAGGACATTGAGAATGATCCAAAGGGAGAAAACTGATAGTTATAATTCATTTTGGACTTCAGTAAGGAATACATGTAGATAAAATTGTTACAGACTACACCATTTTTTGATACAATCACATCTGAAAAGTCAAAAAGGCACCAGACCTTGCCTATAACAGACATTGTCCATTTTCCTTTTAACGAGAGACTTATTGAAGACCACTGCAATTTAAATGCTTTCTTAAGAACTATGGGACAAATTCTGTCCTACTAGACCCCTATTTAACTCCACTGACCATAATAGATGCCCATCAGGACACAATATGGCCTTGTGTTTCTTTATTTTGGGGTATACAGCAGAAATACATTTTATTAAGCTTTGCTAACATTGTCAACTCTATGTAGTAGAGATATTACTAATATAGAAGACCTCAAATTGAAAAACTACTACAAAGAAAAAGTAGTGGGGGTCTGTAAAGGCAGAATTTGTCCCCTAAGTTTCAAGAAAGTATTTAAGTTGTAGTTGTCCGCAGTAAGTCTCTTGTTAAAAGGAAAATGGATTATGTTAGATATAGGTAAGGTATGGTTCCTTTTTGACTTTGCAAATGTGATTGTATCAAGAATTTCCTTATTTTCTGTATTGTGACTACACATATGTGACAAACAAAGTTCTGGGCTCAGTGCAGCTCAGATTTGCCTACACAGTTAGCTGGTCCATGGGCCTCCTAGGCTATGAAGTCTTTGGGGTTGCTACGTATTCTTGCTACCCAACATTTCCACATTGGAACTAATCTTGTAATGCTGAATCCCACAGCTGCCAAAAGCTAACTTCTCCTTAGAATGCAGTCACAGATTCCACACAAACCACATGACACCTGACAGTTCCTTTTATTGGAAGAATGTCCTGTGATTCTCAGTTCATCTCCTATTGTCCTAACAATGTAACTACATAAAGAACCTGCAGCCTTGACTCCAGTCAATATTCATGACACATACATACAACAGAAAGACACACACATTCCCCACTGGAGTCTTATACCTATCACCACTGTGGTTAGAGATATGGTTGTACTTTCTGTTTTTGTTTGGATTTTGGGGCTTTGTTTGTTGTATAGTGAATTTGTTCTGTGGGTGAACATGCATTACATTTGACATCTCTGCTTGGATATAGATTAAATGATGATCTAATCGTTCACTTCCTGGGGAGGGGGAGTTTGAAGTGTTTTTGGTAGTAATGTTAACATATAGGATAGCAAACTTAACTGTCTCACAAGGGAGTTTTAGTTTATGGATTTCCCAGGTTTTTTGGGGGGGAAAAGTTATGTAGAAAATTATGTTATGATTAGAGCTGGCTGAATGTTTTCTGACACAACATTTGTCCACCATCACAAAATTCTAATCTGTCAGAACTGAAATATTCATGGTAATGTGTTGATTTCGTTGAAATTTCTTTTTGAAAGAAATCAAGATGAAGCATGTCATTAAGGTTGAAACATTCTGTTTCATCCTTACTGGAATGTAACATTTTGATTTTGAAACAATGTTTTGTTTTCTAATTTACTTTATTTTGTATTTTATAAAATATGATATAAAAATGAAAAACAAATAAAACTGATACAAATTCGAATAGAATATAATTTAAAATAAAGAAATTAAAATGCATTCAGAATCTAAACAAATGTTTTGATTGATCAGAAATAAAATACTGAATCAAAAAATTAATTTAACAAGAAATTTAATTTTTCCCCTTTTTGTTCAGATTCTGAATAAAAACAAATTTTGAAATTTTCTGAATTTCCCATGGAACAGAAATTCCAAATTTTGACCAGTTTTAGTTATGACAGATGGCAGACACAAATATATGTGGATTAGACATAGCACTGTAAATGATCTGAGGCCTACTGGCCTTTTAGAAATTTGAGCCCATTTCCACACAGTATTGCCCTTTCTCCTGCTGCAGCTGCATAAACAATACAACTGCAGCATTCAAATGAACTAGAGAAGAATGCCAATGACTGGCTGAATTACTTCTGATGTCACAATAACATTACTTCAGAATACGCTGGCCCTAAGTATAATCAAAATAATTAGAGACAATATTGCTAATAATTTTTCTTAGTTACATCTTAGTTTCTTCAAATGTAGCCTATTCAACAGAGAGAATGAGAATTTTTGGTTTTCTGGGAACTGTGGTTGTTCAGATAGACAGTCTACAAAGGAAATAGTAATCCCAAAAATCTTATTAAAGTACTTTTAGATTTTATCCCACAAACTATTTAAGCAGATTTATTTGTAAATCCTCAGAAAATCTTTACTCACCAATTACTATGTTCTGTAAATTTGGGGAAGATACATTGAATTCTTCATTAAAACAACCCATAGAGGTTTAATTACAAATCTCAATAACTATGCAGCCACTCTGGCATCCCCATAATAAGAAATACCAAATATAGGATTTGAAAACTAACTGAAATAGAAGGAAAAATATCTCTCTCTCTCTCTCTCTCTCACACACACACACACTTTTTATACTTGCCTCTCAAAAGCACTTATTTTTTTCCTCCAGTACCTGTATTTCAAAAGATATAAAATGTAATCAAGTTGGAAAATACTGTCAATAAGTTACATTTCTGTTTTTTGTCTCTGGACTTGAATACAAATCTTCTCTAAAGTGAAGTTACTAAACTGTAATAAAAATCAATTGGATATTCTGAATGACTAGGAATCCAGAAAGCTACACTAAATTGATTCAATTCCAGTTTCTTACACTGGAGGTGGCACAAGTTGATACAATTTTAAATGTGATTCATGCTGTTTAGACAGATGACATAAATATCTCAGGAAGACAGAGATAAATTAGCTTTATCCATCAAAACAGTTTAGAGTCAAAGCTTGAGTTAACAATTCAATGGTTCTGTAAAAGATCTTTTACCTTATTAATGAATGATTTCTAATTTTTAAAGGTTATTTTTGAACAGCTTGAAGTAGGAAATTCTTTTAGCAGACAAGGCTACTTTTAAAATGTTTTTTTTTTTTGGTAGGGGAGATCTCTTTTTAGTATACTTTTTCTTGCTGCACAGACAATTATGTACACATATTCCCACACAGTAAAAATAAATTACACCCTTAGGCCCAAATAATCCCTTTTCATCAAGCAACCTGTAGAAGGGGGAAAGGAAGGGGACAACTTTACATCTGTCACTGTGTAGAGAACCTAATACTGCTGCCTTATGAGGCAAAGAGAAGAATGGCCTCAGAGGGCTAGGCTTCCCCTGACCCAGACTCGTCCATGTTCTGCCCCGAAGCCCAGCCCTTTCTCCCCCTCTACCCTGAAGCTGGTGGGGGCTCTCTCAACTCCAGCTGGCCTGGGCCCACCGACGGTCAGTAGCGGCCTGGAGCAGCTCTGGTGCCAGCCTGATGCTGGGGCCAGCTGGTGACTTGGCATGGTTCTGGGGCCAGCACTGTGGGTACCAGCCAGCATGGCTGGAGTGGGCAGACCAGCACTGCTGGGGGGAGGCCAGGGTGTCTCAGGCGGGCGGGCTGAGGCTCCTCCAGCTGCGGAGTGGAGGCCGGTGTGTCTCAGGGCTCCAGCGGGTGTGGGGGTGGAGCCTCAAATGAAAGGAGCTGATTGGCTCTCCAGTCTGGATGCTGTGCATCACCTCTTTCTTCATGAGTGCAGGATAAAAGCTGCAGATCAAAAATTTATACAACTCAGCGTGGCATTAATTTCCAGGTGGTGTTGCTCAATATTCTGCATGTCTGTAACTGGATCATGCTGCCTAAACTACTCCCTGACTCCATCCCACCATCTAGCCAGCCACAACACACATTCCCTACACCCCAATATCACTTGGAGCTCTAAGGTACCTATTTATAAAGATGTGTTGTTGAGGACTTACAAGGCTTAGGGAAGGTTTCAGAGTAACAGCCGTGTTAGTCTGTATTCTCAAAAAGAAAAGGAGTCTCTAAGGTGCCACAAGTACTCCTTTTCTTTTTAAGGCTTAGGGAAGAATTCTGTGGCTGCTCTGCTTTCCTGCTTCTGTGGTTTTTTTACCCCCTTCAACATTCTTACTGCACTTTGATCCTCTTGATACCATGGGTTAAAGGGGAGATTAGGACCCTAAGCATTAAAAAGGCATCAATTTTAAAATTATCTGTTTTTCCCAAAATACATAACAGTAATTTATACTCCCAAATCATAAGATGTTCCTTAATTAATGCCATATAGATTCATTTATACCATGGGAATATTTGGGGATACATAGTGATTTGGATTATATACTCACTCAGGGGATTAAAAGGTGTAATATCCCCTTTGTGTCCCTTCATGGGCGACTCAGACCCTGAGTGTGGATATCCTGAAGTAAGCAGTTGCTGTGTGCCTTCTATTCTCCCCCTATCCCACTCCATTCCTTAGAACAGTTGGGTAAGGTGCATGGGGGAGAAAAAAGACCACCCAATGTGCTGTCCAGAAAATAAATTCCTGAATTGACGCTGCTCATTATCATAGATTCCAAGGCCAGAAATGACCATTGTCACCATCTCATCTAATCTGTATAACACAGGCCACAAAACTTCCCCAAAATAATTCTTAGAGCATATCTTTTAGAAAAACATCCACTCTTGATTTTAAAATTGTCAGTGACAGAGAATCCAGCACAACCTTTAGTAAGTTGTTCCAATGGTTAATTATTCTCATTGTTAAAAATGAACACCTTATTTCCAGTCTGAATTTGTCTAGCTTCAACTTCCAGCCGTTGGATTGTGTCATACCTTTCTCTGCTAGATTGAAGAGCCCATTATTAAATATTTGTTCCCCGTGTAGGTACTTACAGACTGTAAGCAAGTCACTCCTTAAACTTCTCTTTGTTAAATTAAACAGATTGAGCTCCTTCAGTCTATCACTATAGGGCATGTTTTCTAATCATTAATCATTCTCCTGGCTCTTCTCTGAACCCTCTCCAATTTATCAGTATCTTTTTTGAATTGTGGACACCAGAACTGGACACACTATTCCAGAAGTGGTTAAACCAGTGCCAAAAACAGAGGTAAAATAACTTCTCTACCCCTACTCGAGATTCCCTGTATATGCATCCAAGAATTGCATTCGATTTTTTGGCTCAGAGAGTTCATGTTTAGCTGAATATCCACCTGACCAAATCTTTTTCAGAGTCACTGCTTCCCAGGATAGAGTCCCCCATCCTATAAGTATTGCCTACATCATTTGTTCCTAGTTGTGTTCATTTACATTTAGCCATATTAAAATGCATATTGTTTGCTTGCACTCAGTTTACCGAGCAACCCAGATCCTTCTGTTTCAGTGACTTGTTCTCTTTATTATTTACCACTCCCCCAATTTTTGTGTCATCTGCAAATTTTATTAGTGGTGGTTTTATGTTTTCTTCCAGATCATTGATAAACATGTTAATTAGTGTAGGGCCAAGAACTAATCCCTGCAGGATCACACTAGAAACACACTTGTTTGATGATGATTCCCTATCTACAATTAAATTTTAAGTCTTATCAGTTAGCCGGCTGTTAATCTATTTAAAGTGTGCCAAATTTTATATCTTTCTAGTGTTTATCAACTTTATCAACCAAACTAGTAATCCCATAAAAATATCCAGTTAGTTTGAAAGGATCTATTTTTCAAAACCCCATGCTAATTGGAATTAATTATATTACCCTCCTTTAATTCTTTATTAATCGAGTCCCATATCAGCCATTCAGCCAGCTCTTAAAACTCTTGGATGCAAGTTATCTGGACCTGCTGATTTTAAAATGTCCAACTTTAGTAGCTGTTCTTTAACAGCCTCATGAGATACTAGGGGAAGTGGAAAACTGTTATCATATGGTATGACTACATCATCTGTTGTTTCCCAAATACAGAACAGAAATATTTATTTAACACTTCTGCCTTTTCTGCATTATCATTGAAAATTCCACCATTTCCATCTAATAATTGACCAGTACCATTGTTAGGATTCTTTTTGGTCCTAATATACTTTAAAAAACCCTTCTCCTTGTCTTTAACTCAGCCAGCCATGAATTTCTCCTTGTGTCCCTAGCTGTCATTTTACTAATATAAAATTGATTTGAAAACAGCAAGGCATTCAAGTACTGATGGACTTTTATGAGCACCTCTAAATAGTGGACTATTAACTTCCAGTGTAGACTTGTGGATTTATTTAATATTACATACAAAAAACCTGTGTTAGAAAAATGTTATTTAGATGGCAAAACAAAGCACTCAAAAGTTTTCAAATGCCAGATTTAGAATTGTCCACACAACCTAAATGCTGCCCCACTCTGCGTCAAATCTTTGCAGTGAATGAGGCAGGGAAGGTCCTGGAAAAATACTATGTGATCATACAGTTTAAGGCTGTATCCTAATGCGTATGTACAAGGTGGCTGAATTCAGGTTGCACAGGAAACCATAAATCTGTCATTTCCTAACTTGTGAGTTTTTGCCTTTACAACCCAAAGGACCTTGTTTTAACATAAGTCTTCGTAAGTAATTTCCTAGAGTTTTTTTAAGTTGAAAAACCATAACAGCACCCCCTTCATCCATCATCAGCGAATGTTTTAACCCTGAACCTTCAGCACCTGAGCACATGCAGGTATAGGGCTAGCAATATTAGCTATTAGCAGGATGTTATCCCATGGGGGGTGGGGAAGGGAGATGGATCACTGGGATCAGGTGATGGCATTGATTGGCATAGGGGTAGCCCAATCTGATTCTCCCTCTGTCTTTCCTTCCCCCATGGAAGGAGCAGCTCCTGATCCATGTGGTGCCCACTGAGTGGGGGGTAAATAGACCTCTGGGACCATGTGAAAGGTTCAGTAGGGGAGAGCAGTTTGACTCCCTCTCTCTCCTCCACATGTTTAGTAGTTAGCAGGTGTTCCCAGTACAGTGCCTGCTGCTGCTTCGGCAGCAGCATGAACCCAGCACTTTGTATGTTCATGTTCTTAGTTATTATTTTGGTAGGCTGCCAAGAAAATGTCCTGGGAAATATATATGAGAGAAAGGAAATGACAATTTTAACTGTTTATATCTAAGCAACGCTGGACAGAATTTCATGGAACGAAGAAAAAATATTTCTGTTAGCTTTAGGGCATTTCCCTTGCTGAATATTAAAGACTTGCTGCAAACAATGAAGGTGTAAGAACTTCTCAGACAGAAGGTCCTCAAGTGGCCTTTATAACAGAGAAAGTGGTAGGCAGCCTAAATATAGTGGACTTTTTCTCACTCCCGGTGTAACCAGTAAGCTGTGTGAGTTGGAAAAGGGCAACTAGGAATAGTTTTCTTGTAGCACAGGCACATGGGATGGAAGGGGAGCACAAGTATAGAGAATGGGAATAGTCAGAGCAATACGTTTGCTATTAATGATGGTTGCCTGGTTGTGGCACATTTAAATAGTCATGACTGGGATGCGACAACCAACAGTGCAGAAAGACAGCACTTAGGACATCTATAGGTGGCTAAAATGAAAGATTTGTCAACAAAAAATATCCAAGTTTGGAAGCCAAGCATTGATAGCCAAATTGGAAGGTTAGCCAAAGAATGTAGTGTATCACGTTTTGCAGAATACACCAGACAAGGTACCATACTACCCATAGGAGTGCCCACATGTACCATGACAGTGCATAATACAGAATGAATTTCATGGACCCTTTCCAGGTCCAAAATTACCTTATAATCAATGTCTATTCAAAATGGCAGGAGGTATTTTGTATGTCTTCTGTCATACAAGTAACCGCGCATAACCCTGAATTACTCTGCATTATATTTGCAAGAACTGGTATCCCAGAGCAGATCAGCAGTAACAGTCTACATATTACAGAATCAGATTTTCAGGAATTAATTAAGTGAAATGGAATCATGCATGTAACCACAGTTTTCCACAACCGTCTTCAATGACTTGGCTGAACAGTTTGTTCAAATGTGAAAAACAGGATTACAATCTATAAAAAACAGAAAAGGACACTTTGAAAAGAAATTGACCTACTTATTATTTTCATTCAGAAATGCTCCACACAGCATCTGTTTAATTTATTTTTTAGGGGGCAATATAACCTTCATTTTTGACATGTATTCCAAAACCAAACCTTCTAGGATCGGTTTATAAGAAGCAAGTTAAACAAGCTAGTAGACCACATTCCTGCTGCATACATTTAGGGATGACGGTACTACGGAGAACAAAACTGAGTCCTAGGTACCATTTATATCACACTTTTGTCCAGAGTTGCATGCAACAAAGGTCAAAGATGACAAAATCTAGCACACACATTTATATCAGCCGGATGTGGCAGAGCCAATACCTAATTCTAACCAACTTGTTGCACACAGACTCCTTTATTACAAGACCACCACCATCAACTGGGATGCAACACAAACCTAGTGATTTATACTAATTCTCCCTTGGATTGGGAAATGGAGAAAAAATAAACTACTGATATTCCAGAATGGCTACAGACTCCACAGTTCATCAGGGTCAAGAATTACATCTGAAGAGTCAAGAAGAGACCATCCAGGGACTTTTTCAAACAAATACTATCCAATTAAGCATACATACCTACCTATCGTAGAGATTACTTTTAGTTAAATAATTTTAGACTACAACATGTACCATCTATTCAATGTAGTATTAAACTTGCTATGCAGTATGTGAAGAAATGTTATAGCATTATATACTATTTCTTTATTAATCTTAGTGCCAAGTAAAGTTAGTGATTTTATAGGAGGAAATAATTGTATTAGAATGAGTAACAGTTTTATTTAATGGTTCCACTATCTAAATAGCAAGTTAAAGGATGTTCTTGCATATTGTCCTTCCTACTTGTTAATGAACATAATTTAAGATAAACTCTGTGGGTGCCTCACACAGCAGCTTTTCAACAAAAAAGCATAAAGATGCTACAAGTTTCCTCAAATTTAAATTGTGATAATATTTTTCAACCTCCTAGTTCACAGCAAAGTTAGAACATTACTTATGGTCCATATATCTTAGCTGTGTTGAAATTCTGAATTTTCCACACTAGGATGTGTCCACAGTGGGAAAATTGGTACCCGATTTTCAGCAAGAGCACTGCTGCACTCTTGCAACCAATGGTATATGTGTAGTGCAGGTAATACTCAGGTTGTGGTAACTAAAGCCCCAAAGTTATTAGTTATTACTATTCAAGAATTGCCCAGGAAAGAAGGCCTTTTGGAAAAAAAAGAACAGAGGACTAAGAGAATAAAAACCCAAGACCTAATGACTAGATTTCTTCAATAGCATGAGGAAACTCAGAGTTGCTGCAGCCTTGTGCAAGAGTATATCCCCAGTGCATCTACAGAGACTTCCCCTCCCCGCTACATCTGTGAATAAGTAAACAAATTAAAATCATATTCCACGTATATCAAGCATTGATATTATAGGATATGTCAGATACAGTAGTAAAATAGGGACCTTCATGGAATCTAGTATTATAATTAAAATGTGTATAAAGGGGAAGTCAATTATAAGAGATACAGCTTTGGGCAAAATATTGTAATCTTTAATGACAGGGTTTACTTTGTGGGCAAACCTGTTAGGAAAGAAAGGGGTTGTATTCATATTAAAGTTATAAAAGGAAGAAGTACAGTGACTTTGCACTGTATAATAGACTGTTAAAGCAAGTTTAAAGAGTGTCAAAAAATATGGAGAGACTTTGTGTAAATTATATGAACTTTAAACTGGTCATTGCAGCAGCTATCACAGCCTTGATTGGAAAACTGCTGCTTGAGCAAGCATAACTGCAAAGTTGGCGAAAGAAGGCACTGCCAAGGGGCCCAGGGACAGTGACTTGCAGAGGTAAGTTACTGACCGCAGCAAACCAGTTGCTGTGCCAGGAAGATCAAAGATCAAGACTTATGACCTAATTTGTCTTACGGAAGATGTACTGCACAAAGATACTGGAAAATTCCAGTCCCGGTTGCAATATCTCAAAATTTGATGTCTCATTCGCTCATTGCATGGTGAGAAAGGACAACTCTCATTTTGTTGGACATTTTGGATCTTCAGCAGAAGTATGGGTCACCATCTGATTGGTCTGCCCCAGCACTTCCAAGAAGAGGAACCAAGTTGGACCACCCAGAAGAAATAGGTAAAACACCCTGTTCCCTTCAGCACATCACTTCCTGAAACCCAAAGACTCCTGGAAGGGAGAAGACGGAGGTCCTGGGTCAGCCACCTGGGAGTCCTTCTGGTGACACCAAGTACCTGTCTCAGATAGGTACCTTTAACTGTCTCTTTCTATTTTCCAGCAATTCGGGTTACCCGCTAGCACACTTAGAAAAGACTACCATCATGTCCGTTCTTTGCTCCAACTGTGGTGCCATGTCAACGCCTGCTGTGAATGACAACTGAGCTGAAAGCTGACACCTGAGCAAAGATCTGGTGATAAGTAATACACAGACTTTCTCTTGGATGACAACCCAAATCAGTCAATTGACCATTTCCTGAAACTGGAACCAAATTATAAAGGAAACGTACATGCTGAGGTATGTGTTCTAAAGATTGTCACAGAGTTACTGTGTGTGTGCTTGTTTTGTAACAGGTTCTAAAGTAGCTTTAAAACTGAACAAGTCACGCTTGTTAAACAAGACTGTAGAAAATGGTACAAGTGTCTGCTGTCATTAATGATTTCATACTGCCTTTTAAGTTCTAGGTATATACAGATATAATAATGAGACCAAGTGTGCAAGCTTTTTGAACTTCACTCAGTCTATACTGTCTGTCATAAAGGTATGAGTTTATTTTAGGTAGTTCGGACTGTTAGGTCCTGGGGCTAGTATCATTCACTGGGAAATAGGTTACAAGGGTTGACTACTGTAGCTCCATTGGGAAGGAGACCTTGATGAATCGGCATGTAATTACTGTGATCCAGTTTGGGATTGTTTTTCCTCTGTTGCATTAGCAACAGCAGAGTTGATAACCAATTGGCACAAGTGAAGCCCTATTCTGAGGGACTCAATCAAAACTAAACAAAGTCACCTCCACGAGATAGTAATTGAGTATAAGTGTTATTTCCTATTAGAATACAAGAATATAATAATGGCCCTACTGGGTCAGACCAAAGGTCCCTCTAGCCCAGTATCCTGTCTTCTGACAGTGACCAATGCCAGGTGCCCCAAAGGGAATGAACAGAACAGGTAGTCATAAAGTGATCCATCCCTCTGTTACCCTTTCCCAGCTTCTGGCAAATAGAGGCTAGGGACACCATTCCTGCCCACCCTGGTTATGTGATTTGATTTTGAAAATTTGAATGGTTATATCGGCCACATTTCTAGTTTGTGTTAGCCAAATCATAGTCCAATACCATTTTTGCCTTCTTACATCCTATACTATTTGTGCTGTTGTTAAAGATACAGTAGTCAATAAAACTTTACAAAACTAAGCTCAACTCTTGAGTCCTCGTCTTTAGTTAAGCAATCAAAATTAAAAGAACCCCAAGAAAGGTAGTATGGGTAATCAACTAAGCAGTTGCTCAATTAAGTTTTGTTTTATACATTATCTTTCCTACAAAGTGCTCAGGTGTTTTTAGTATCCGTAGTTTTTTGTGACACTTTAGGTCGATATAAAGACACTTGAGGTCTGTATAGAGTAGCAATAGCCCTACTGCTGAAAAATGGGTACAAAGGTTGTTAGATAAGGCCTTAGTGTGAAAAATCAGACCAGGCCACATCAATAGTGGTGTACCCAAACATTCCAAGGGAGATCTTGGATGAAACCAGAAACATAATTCCAAAGGGGTAAGGCAATAGCATGTCCAAAACTACCCACTCTGTTTGGCAGTGCCTAGAGTTTAGAAAAATACGTTTCCCAACATTTACTTTCGCTATTCTTTTTACCCAACTGTGTGGCTAGATATTATGTTTAGTCTGTCCTTATAAGCCACTTCAAACATTTAAATTTACCCTCCTGTTTGCTTTCAGTCTAATATTTTCTCTGTGTTTTCAGAAACGATAAATCTTTGTGTACTTTTAAACTTCTCTAAGATTCTTTTAAATGACATCATACATTTGTTTGTTTGTTTGTTTTAGTTTCTGGAGAATTTTAGAGTTCAGCAACAGAAGACTGGTATTTCTGTCTAGAAGCAAACAGCGTGTAAGAATGGCACAGGATGTACATTTCTTTATACATACAGTGCTGCCAAGCCATCTGCAACACTCCTCTTATTCTGGAAATGTTCTCAAAAGAGGCTGCCAGTTTTTTTCGAATGGGGTGGTGCCTTTGAGATGTGGCTAAAATGATGTGAACTCCAAAAGTCTATTGTTTAAATTTTCTGGATAGTTTTAGCCACAAATGTCAAATATAGAAAATGAAAATATATTTCAAGTAAAGATGGTCTCAAGCTGCAAAATTCAGATCTAGATTTTGAACATAACTGAAGACTGGGGATGTTCAAAATCCAGTGATTTGGATCAGCTTCTCTTTAATTTCAAAAGCAAGAGATGTACCTGGAATATGTAGAAAATCACCAATGTGACACTACCTCAGGATAACTTAGGATGTATTATTTAAAGAATAAATGGTGTAACTGAAAGGTTTATGGAGACAATATGAAATAGGGCATATTCTTTTTCAGAAGGACATGTGTCAGGGTTCCCTTCCCACTCTGAACTCTAGGGTACAGATGTGGGGACCCGCATGAAAGACCCCCTAAGCTTATTTTTACCATCTTAGGGTAAAATTTCCTCAAGGCACAAACTTTTTGCCCTTGGAGGGTACGCTGCCACCACCAAGTGATTTAACAAAGAATCAGGGAAAGAACCACTTGGAGTTCCTATTCCTCCAAAATATCCCCTAAAGCCCTTACACCCCCTTTTCTAGGGAGGCTTGAGAATAATATCCTAACCAATTGGTTACAAAGTGATCACAGACCCAAACCCCTGGGTCTTAGGACAATAGAGAAATCAGCCAGGCTCTTAAAAGAAACAGAACTTTATTAGGAAGAAAAAAGGTAAAAGAAGCACCTCTGTAAAATTGGAAGGGAAGCTAATCTCATAGGGCAATCAGATTTAAAATACAGAGGATTTCCTTCTTGGCAAAAACTTTAAAGTTACAAAAACAAAACCAGGAATACACCTTCCTCTCAGAGAACACCACAAGCCAAAACAAAAGTAAACTAACGCATTTCCTTGCTAGTACTTACTAATTCTAATGGAGTTGGATTGCTTGCTTACTTGATTTCTCTCTGGCAAGCACACAGAACAGACAGACAAAAGCCTTTCCCCCCACCCCCCAGATTTGAAAGTATCTTGTCCCCTTATTGGTCCTTTTGGTCAGGTGCCAGCTAGGTTACCTGAGCTTCTTAACCCTTTACATGTAAAAGAATATTGTGCCTCTGGCCAGTAGGGATTTTATAGTACTGTATACAGGAAGGTTGTTACCCTTCCCTTTATATTTATGACAACATGTTTCAGAGACATCCAAACATTGCCACTTCATGATACAGACCTCCAATTTAGCCTATTCTAAGGAAGGTCCAATTTTTCCGTTAATTAAATTATTCACTTTGCACATTGGGACATATTTTAATTGTTGATACTGACTATTTAATTGCATGTGTTTACCTACAGTGTAATCTATGTCTTTGTGACCTGTAGGCTGGACAACTGCAACTCACTATATTTAAAAATGAGTACAACATCCTTAAAAAGGCTGCCACTGGGCCAGAACACAGCAACCCATAGTCCCATAAGGAATACTCATCAATTCACAGAATCCCAATATTCTGCTCGCTACCCTGGCACCTCACAGAATCCAGAGTCAAATTCAAGGTCTCAGTTCTCATCTTTAAGTCCTTTCAATGTCATTAGACCAGACACTAAGAAAACACCATTTTTTCCCCTGGACAGCTACTTTCCCAGGATCTATGAAACTGTCAAACTAATGAGAGTGGCAAACAAAGTTTTACTGGCAGTTCAATTAAAACCACGTCACTGTTACAGAGGAGGTGAGAATGACCACTAAATCTGACTGCTTTCAGAAAAAACGTAAAGTACTTATTTTCCACAAAAATAAAAAATATGAACAAAGGAAGGAAAAGAAACTAGATGAAAAGAGGAGACGCGGGGACACAAACAAGGCGAAAAAACTCTCCAGATGTTTACTGGGAAAGAAGAAAGAAACCACATTAGATCTCAGAAGATTCTTTACACTGTACATTGATAATTTATGGAAGGCATTCACACATCACTCTGAGGAGCATGGTATAAAAATATTAGATTAGAGGACATATAGATAGAAACAGATAGACAAATCTGTCATCTTTACAGAGTATGTACTGATGTCAGAGACACAAAATAAATAATACAGCTTAGAGAAGAGCAGGAAAAAAAACCCCAACTCCGCTAGAGAGATGGGGAGAAAATAGCTAGCAGGTGGGAGCAAGTCTCAAACTGTGACGGTATGCAAAGATTACCAGGCTTTGAAACAAAGAGTAATCAGCACATGTATTATACAGTTTTAAGATACCAGAGGTTGCAGCGCATGGCAAACCAACATTAACTCTATTTTTATTCCTTGGATTGAAAAAAAAAGCACAAAAGCCTCTTAAACGAGGAGACCATAATAGATGAAAGGGGACAGATTGTTTTATTGTCTCCTAAAACATCATGTTTCAGAATTGCAGTCTAAAAAGACGCTATCTAGGTGTGGGCAGTGTAATTGAGCTAATCAGTCCCTTCATGTTGTTATTCTCCTTGATGTACGTTTAAGTGCAGAGCTAATAAGTAATGAACTATAGCAAAAATTTAATTCAAAAGGTTGAGCAACTGAACAACATTTTTAATGACTGGCAGTGTACAAAGTACATCACAAAGTTTTGAACTGGCTTGTGTCTCTAGATCTTTCTATTTTAGCTATTTATATGGCCCCCATTACCACAGTCTCTGAGCATCTCACAGTATATTTAGCCATAAAACCCATGAAGTAGGTTAATAAGATTATCTCCATTTTACGGATGGAAAACTCAGAGACAGAGAAGCTAAATGGCTTGCCCACAGTCAGATAGGAAATCTATGGAGGAACAAGGACTTGAACGCAGCTCTCCCATGTCTGAAGCTAATGCTCTAACCACTGGACAAGCCTTCCTCTCAGCTTGCTTCATGAAGTGATGGACTTCAAGAGTGTCAAGGACCTGACGTCAGCCCTGTATGCATTGTGAGGCAGCTACAATCTCTCTGCTAGCCAGTGTGTGGAAGAACTTATCCACTTATCCACCTCTCTCTGACATTCATTGTCTAGAAGAGTATATAATGTTCGTGATAGCCAGAGGCTTTTTGAGTATTGTGAAAATATCATTAGGAGTCCATCTTGACTAGCTTTAGATCAAGTCTAGTCACAGTAAAGAAGAAACTCAAGTGATTGTGGATACATGGGGCATCCTGCATTTCATTCCTAAGTACTAATTTCCTTTTCTTCAGTGAGGGAAACTGAGGCACCGAAGTTTTGTCCAAGATTATACAATAAACATGTGGCAGAGCTGTGAAAACAGAATTTAGGGCTGAGATCCCAGCCCCATTGACGTTAATGGCAAAACTTCTGTTGACTTCAGTAGGAAGGATTTCACCCCAAATGTGATAGTGCCCAAGCCTACGAAATTGAAGTCTCTCCACTACTCTTCAAATGGAGAAGTCAATGAGAATAGAAGGCAAACCTCAACCAGAAAAATAAGAGGGAAGACTGCTTTAGCCTAGATTTGTAGGGATGAAGAGCCATTACCAACAATATTTCTTTTAGAGTGGGGAGGTGCTTTCTCAGGTTTGCCAAGAGAAGAGAAGAGAACAGAACAGATTCTCTACCTCAGTATCACAAAAGCTTCAGCTATCAGAGACAATCAGTTAGGAGAAAGAAAGAGCAAGAGACATCTCCAGGGTTAATCATTTATGTAGTGTCCCTGAGTCCCACTTAAATCTGAGCCTCTTTGGTTGCTTGGGGTTGCTCCTGCTCACTTGAATTTGAGCTGAGGATGTTGACTATTTCAGAGCTCACCATGCAAAATAGTTGAGAATGGATGAATAAGAAGTATGACATAAAAAGGCAGAG
Organism: Chelonia mydas; assembly: GCF_015237465.2. Taxonomy (NCBI): domain Eukaryota; kingdom Metazoa; phylum Chordata; order Testudines; family Cheloniidae; genus Chelonia; species Chelonia mydas. Next base: position 99,878,172 of record NC_057849.1, on the reverse strand, counting down.
AGATTTAATCAGACTATGTTACCTGGCCTTGGCACAAACAGAAGCCCTTTTTTCAGTTTCCCCTCTGAGCCGTCTCTTAATTGTCAAACATTTGAAACATTCCTTTAGGTCGAAGCCCTAGCTAGACAATGATAGGGAAAGTTCTGGAACCAAGAATAAGAGCAAGGCAGTATTACTATTCACTTTCTGTGAGACACTTAACAGGAATTTTGACACAATCTGTTTTGTACTCATGTTTTTTCAGGTCAACTGGCTGTTCAGACCTTTTCAAGCATGCCATAAGAACAAGCTCATCTAGTTAAGGAGACCATGGCAAGTCAGAGAATAATGTTTATTAATAAAGCTTTAAAGAAAAGACAAAAA